>NC_063332.1:45251438-45256663 GCF_021869965.1 Rhincodon typus | reverse complement strand
AGGAAGAACAGGTTAGGGAGGCAGGGACGAGCTGGACTGGTTTTGGGTTGCGGTAGGGGGAGGGGAGATTTTGAAACTTGTGAAATCCACATTGATACCGTTGGGCTGCAGGGTTCCCAAGCGGAATATGAGTTGCTGTTCCTGCAACCTTCGGGTGGCATCGTTGTGGCACTGCAGGAGGCCCAGGATGGACATGTCATCTGAGGAATGGGAGGGGGAGTTGAAATGGTTCGCGACTGGGAGGTGCAGTTGTTTATTGCGAACCGAGCGTAGGTGTTCTGCAAAGCGGTCCCCAAGTCTCCGCTTGGTTTCCCCGGTGTAGAGGAACAAGAGCTTGGCAGCCGAAAATAGATTTGGCTAGAGATAAAGGGGTCTACAGCTGGGCATAACTGGGGACCCTGATCCCAGCTGTGTATACCAGCAACGCGCTCCAATTCCAACCAGGTACATACTCTGAGGTGGGCTGTATGCACGCCCAATGTGAGCAGTTTACCAGAGGAGGTAAGAGAATCCGAAAGTCGCGAGGAAGGGAAAAGGATATCAGTCAGACTTATCGGTCGAGAGAAAAGTTCCCGCAGATGCCTCAGAGTCAAGGATTCCGCGAACTCTCCACATTGAGAGCAACCCTCGTAACCACCGAACACTATCAACCAACCACGAACCTCCCCTCGACATCTGGAGGTGACCGAAAGCATCCAGGGACACAAGACGCCTACCGGGGCAACACCAGCAACATCCACGACAATAACCCACTCGCAAGGACCACCAAGAAAGGAAAGAAACCCAAGGTAGTCACCCATCCAGTCCAATGCGCCTAACTGCATCAGTGATCACCATGAGACTAACTGTTGGCAGCACTTTGTGGCCCTTTGCTGAGTCCCAGTTCCGGCAAGAGACTACAGACAATAGCCAGTCAAAATCGCATTCCACTCCAGGGGTGAGCCTAAGGTCATCGAGACCCTTTAACCCAGCTTGGCTAGTCTAAGATAGGGGAAGGTGGGATTTGGGGTAAGCGGTGTAGGGCATCCCTACGGAAGGGAAGCAGGGTAGGACTTTGGTTAGCAAGTAATGTGTCTCTCTCTCTCTCTCTCTCTCTCTCTGTCAGCCATGAGGTGACAACCACTCACTATAATTATTAAACCCACTGTATCAAGTCTGAGCTGTAAGGCTTAACTGGGGGTTAGGTTAACTGTGAGACAGATCTCAGTCA
Organism: Rhincodon typus; assembly: GCF_021869965.1. NCBI lineage: Eukaryota > Metazoa > Chordata > Chondrichthyes > Orectolobiformes > Rhincodontidae > Rhincodon > Rhincodon typus. The sequence continues at coordinate 45,255,453 of NC_063332.1, read as the reverse complement.
GTAATAGTCGGGTTTGATATTCACTTTCCAGTTTTCCTATAAATGTATTGAATTTAGTTGTTTTTCAATCAAATCAGAGTTGTTTTTGCTTCTGAAGCATCTGCCTCCTGCGTTTTCCACCACACCGCATTTCATTACATAAGACCAGCGTCAGAACCAGGGAGCACTCCATACAGAAGTTCTGGGGCAGGTTAAACCTGTACAAGATGAACAAGTTACACCCTAATGGGACTGGGATTAGTAATCTTTGCAGGGAGATTTGCTCGTGCTATTGGGTGGGTTTAAACTATCTTGCCGGGGGATAACAACTGACTGGTAACCCAGATTGGAAGGAAGTAAAGTGGATAACAGGAAGTTAAAAAGATGCAAGATGACTAGAAGATAAGAGAAACAAAGTCGAGCATTAAGAATGATGTCACTAAGAAAAAGTTAAGAACACTCTACCTACGTTGCGCACAATTCATAAGAAGGTAAATGATCTAAAGGCACAAATAGAAATACATAGGTATGATTACTTCCCGTTACAAAAGCACGGCCGCATGGTGACCAGGACTGAGAACTGAATATTCAAGAATTTTCAACATTTAAGAATGGCAAACAAAAAGGAGATGGAGTTGCATTGATGATTAAAGAAGGATCTCAGATTGGTGGAACAATCTGTTTAGGTGGAGCTGATAAACAGCAGAAATTGCCTAGAGTTATTTACAGGCCACTAAGTAGTAGTGGTAGTATGGGGCATGATATTAACCAGGAAATGAAAGAAGCACGTAATATAGGTAACACGTTACCATGGGAATATTACCATCTACCCTTGCAGACTTTTCGTTAAATCCTATAGATGTTTTGAGGATCTTCTCTTCATTCATCAATCTTATATGGGCTAACTCTAATATTGGAGGATATGATATTGTTATCTTTTCTGATGAATACTCATATTGAATGTTGTAATTATTAAATATTTTGTATTTTTTCTCAATTTAAATCTAATTAAAATTTTAGACCCTTTAGATTCTTGCTTTTCATCCCTTATCTGGGAAGATTTGTGTTTGCTTTTACACTATGCTCATTTTGAAATTCCTGTTTGCTCTTTTGACATATTTCAGTAATTTCATGTATTCATAAGAACATAAGAACTAGGAGCAGGAGTAGGCTGTCTGGCCCTTCGAGCCTGCTCCGCCATTCAATAAGATCATGGCTGATCCTTTCGTGGACTCAGATCCACTTACCTGCGTTCTCACCGTATCCCTTAATTCCTTTATTGTTCAAAAAAAATCTACCTTTTTTTTAAAAAACATTTACTGAAGTAGCGTCAACTACTTCACTGGGCAAGGAATTCCATAGATTAACAACCCTCTGGGTGAAGAAATTCCTTCTCAGTTCAGTCCTAAATCTGCTCCCTCTAATCTTGAGGCTATGCCCTCTTGTCCTAGCTTCACCTGCCAGTGGGAACATCCTCTCTACTTCTATCTTATCTATTCCCTTCATAATTTTATATGTTTCTGTAAGATCCCCCCTCAATCTTCTGAATTCCAATGAATATAATCCCAATCTACTCAGTCTCTCCTCATAAGCCAACCCCCTCAACTCCGGAATCAACCTAGTGAACCTCCTTTGCACCCCCCCAGTGCCAGTACATCCTTTCTCAAGTAAATTCCTCCCTGTAGAGTTTGTAAAATTCATTTCTTCTCACTTCATAAGATTGTTGCCAAGATGCATTTAATGTGCTTGCTAATCCACTGTAGACCCTGCAATTTTCCAGTAAATATGGCTTTACAAAATTCCAAACTACAAATACATGCTTAAGGTTGACTTTCCGTACTTAGCTTGCTTAAACTCCTATCTTTAACTCAGTGATAGAATCTAATGCTCACACTATTCTAGGATTGAAACTACTTTGTTACTAATTTTAATGAACTCCAGGGCTGTCTGTTCCCCTGCAACTCGAGGCAACCCAAAGGAAAATTGGAGGACTTGTTAAGACCAGGTATTGAGCAGATCTCTCTTAAAGAAAGTTTTGCTAGTATCCATGTGCAGCAAATCTGGTTACTTAAATTTAATTTGTCACTTACTTTGTGAGACTCTTTGGGGCAAGCAAGTGGCATCAAAACATTTAGAAAATATTCCACTTATTCTCAATTGAGGTGAAATACACTGTTCTGCTGAATATTTATGACGTTTTCCTCCACCCTTGAAGTTGTTTTTTTTTTCAAAGTTATGAAGTGTTCTTTTTCACTAAGGCATATTAGTGTTGAATCCACACTATCTTGAGCTCGATCTTGCTATCGCCACTTTTGCCTGGAATTGTTATTGGGTCATTGAGCTAAAAACTTGCAATTCATGTAACTCAAACAAGTTGCCTTTTGGGCCATGATGATGCTATCCATTCTTGCTGTCAAGGTGGTAGGAAATAGACTGAGTTGCGAGGTCTCAGAGACTGGTGGGAGAGTCGTCCTAGTCTCCTCAGTTGAATAATTTATGACCTCCTAAGAGTAGAAGTATGACTAATATTCCACAGTTCCCAGAGCAGTGTAATTTTGAAAAACCTTATGCAAAAAAGCAATGAATTAAGTTTCAGTTGCTGCTACATGGTTCTTTGGATTGTTTAATCACCATCAGTAGGTAAAAACTAGTTTAAAATTTATATTCCAATAAATGGTTTATGGAGCCATCTGATATGCAGTTACGAAGAGCTGAACTGGAAAAATCAGCACTGCAGGAATCAACCATGCAAAACTACTTGATGTTCATAAAAATACTTGTAAGATGATTAGTACAGGAACAGAGCTAAAATTGTTTGATGAAGGCCAGAATTTTTTTTACTAGTTTAAGTGATTATAAAAATGAAAATTGAAGATAGTTCTCCAGCATAAGTTAATTTCAAAATAAAATAATGGATTAAACAGTGTTCAAGTGCATATGCTGCTGTTTTTGCATCTCACTAAAAGCAGCATTGAGAGCTGTGTGAATTCATGAATTATTTAGTGTGTTCTAGAGAGAGCATTTGAAATGTTTAATAGCTAAATCCTTAGTTCATGGGGAATAAACTTGCATATACATACATTAAAGCATGAAGCTCTCAAAGGTTTATGCTAATTAAGAGAATTATGCTACTTTAGCAACATTTGTACACTGAAATGGAAATGCAAAATTCATGAACCCACCCAGCTCTGATACGAATAACTTGTGTTAGCGCTTCATTATGAGATGATAGTGATTTACAGAGAGTTGTCTTGTATCTAGTCACTAACGTCAGAAGATTGAAATACAGTATGGTGAAAGGTTAGAGAAACTTGGGATTTTCACCTTTGAAAGAAGACAGTTCAAAGGTAGTTTATAGAGGTATTAGATGGTTTGAAAAAGTTAATGTCAATTTCTCCTTCCAAGATAACCTGTGAATGGAGAACAGGGGAAAAAGAGTTCACGATTGTGAAAGAATTCTTCAAGGAATAATTTTGGCATCAATAACAACTCGCATTTATAGTTATTGTAGTTGTAGTTATGTTCTGATATGTTATAACACACTTCAGGGCAGAAAGGACTTGAACCCGGAGTTAGGGACAATACCATGGCACCACAAGACCCTAATTCATATTTAGAGAGACCCTTTGAATGTTGAAGAACACATCAAGGTGCTTCACAGAAACTTAAGTAGATAATCATTGACCCAGTTTCTTCTGAACTGCGGCTGTATCCCCAGAACTGAGTGTCTGCCTGGAAGGAAAGTAAAATCAGTCTTTTAATTGCTTAAGACTTATTAGCATGGTGACTCCTGCAATTAAGATCATCATATAACTCACAAATATATTCTGTCCATCTCTTTTTTTTAAACTATATCCCTTTCAAATTTTTTCAGAGATAGTAGGAACTGCAGATGCTGGAGAATCTGAGATAACAAGGTGTAGAGCTCGATGAACAAACAGGCCAAGCAACATCAGAGGAGCAGGAAAGCTGACGCTTCGGGCCTCGAACCTTCTTCAGAAATTTCTGAAGAAGGGTCTAGGCCCGAAACGTCAGC
>NC_063332.1:45205152-45251038 GCF_021869965.1 Rhincodon typus | reverse complement strand
CTGATGCTGCTTGGCCTCCTGTGTTCATCCAGCTCTACACCTTGTTATCTCATTTTCAGATTGTCTTTATCTTCCATGCACCACAATCTGTTGTTATTCCTTTCTTTCCGTACGCCAAAGATTTCACCTTCTGGTGTATAACTTTAATTTTGTGTTTATTTCCAGCCCCACACATCTCATTATACAATTTTTCTTTTGCCTGCCTACCTGAATTTTTTATTTTCTTATTCTTAAAGATGTGCTTCGTTTCTTTCCTGTTTCTATCACCGTTGTTAGAATCTTATCTGCCATCCACACCTTATGTCTTTATCTTTTCTCTTTTGATAATATTTCCTTTGCAGAATGTTACCTACTCTGTTTCATTTTGTTCCATTTGCTTTTGATTTCATGTTCTGATTCCTCAGTCCAGAGTTATTCATACTTTTTTTTTCAGTGGATGTAACATTCAGTCATATTGTGGATACCTTAATTCTGAGGCCATTAATTAATCCTGTCACATTGTACGTTATCAAGTCTAATGTGACCTGCTCTCTGGCTGGTTGCAAAACATTTTGCTGTAAGAAAAACCTTTCAAATGCATTCTATAAACTTTTCATTCAATTTTTCCATTCATAGGTAAATTCAAGTCTGCCATAATTATTACTGTCCCTTAATCACAAACACCTAATATTTCTTGTATATTTTGTACTACATTGAAGTTCCGTTAGGGTTTGTGTAGACTGCTCCCATCTCCAAATATTGCACAAATGCCATTCGTAATTAACAATGCTATCCCTACACCTTCACTAAGCTTCCTGTTATTCTTGAATACCCCTTAATATCCAGATCCCATTCCTTATGATCCTGTAGCCGTATTTCCATAATGGCTATCAGATTGTATTTGTTTACTTCAATGTGCGCTACAAATTTATTTATTTTCATTTTGAATGCTACACATATTTGGATACAGAGCATTTCATTTTGTCTTTTTGTGATGATTGTAACATCTAATCTTGATTGTTGATGTATTCCTAGTTTTATTTCTGTCTACTCTTTCTTGCCATTTTCTAACCCTCATTTCCTATTGCTACCTTCCTCACTTACCTTGTTTCCATTGTTTGATTATACCATATCTTTCCCTATTTAATCCTGTGTTCCTACAATTTAATTTAAATTCCAGTTAGGTGGTTTGCAAGAACACTGGCCCCAGCATAATTCGGGTCCCATTTCTCCCACATCAGCCTTTGAGCTATATAGTTATCTCTCTCTTTTTATGTATCCTGTGCGATCCTAGCCTCTGAAGTTCAGCTTTTTAATTTTGTACCTAGCTCCTCAATTTAGAACTTATTTCTGATTCCATCTGTGTCGTTGGTACCTTTATGGATCACAATCAGAACAGATATCCTAAACACTAGCACAGGCAGGCAACATAGCCACCTGGACTTTTCACTCATTGCTGCAGAGAATGGCGTCAATCCCCTTCCCTTTTCCAGATAAAGCCCAGGATTCCATGTGCTTGATTAACTGCTTCTTTTTGCCTGCTGTCAATGATTTGTACATATATGCCCTCAGGTTCCTTCAGAATTATATCCTTTATTTTTGCCTCATTCCTCCAAACAGATAAAACACTTCCCATTTATCTGCATGAAATTTAATCCAACAGTAACCTATGTCCTCTTGAACATCATTACTATCCTCTGCACAGTATTTCCAAGTTTTGTGTCATCCGTAAACTTTGAAAATTTTCACTGTATTCCCATATCTAGATAATTAATGGCCCTAATGCAAATCCCTAGGGAACCCTGCCATATACCTCACTCAAATTCAGTAAAAAGTTCAACACAACTCTGCTTACTTCAGTGTCAGCCAACTTCATATCCATGCTATTACTGTCCCTTTTATTCCCTGGGACTTATGATGTTAACATTTCCAGTGCATCGGATCTGAAGAAATTGTTTGTTATCTTGACAAATATATTGCTGTTGCAAACTTCTAGTGCTATCAAAATTAAACCAAACAATAAAATAACAAATAACAAGAGTAAACTAACATCAATCAATATTTGTCCTCTGCAAGACATACGGTTTCTGATTTCTTAACAGGCATTTGATGGTGAATTTCAGGTTCTTTGCAAATACATTTGAATATTTAATGAGACATATTTGATAAAGCTGAATATAATACAGTGAATGAGGAATATTTTCTGTACAAAGTATATTCAAATTAGACCTTAAAAAAGGCCATTTGTTTATTTTTCGGGGCAATGTTCTTTCTAAGCAGAGTCAACCTGTTTTGTTTAAAAGTTAAACAATGCTTAGCAGTTAACTATCAACATTATTAATTAATACATTGTCCATGTCAACCAGTCAGAACCCACTTGCCAACCCATCAGTACTCTCCTCATTTAGCATAAGTACTGGTTTCACCTTGAATTGGTATTCTTGCAAATTGTCCTGAAAATGAGACAAAAAGCTTTGGCAAAATGTCTTTTTCCTTTAGAATACTCAAGAGGAAATAAATATACCTCAGCTGCTGAGATCTACAGTTTGATTAGATGTGGGTAATTTGAAATCTACAATAGCTTAGTGTTATTTATGAAAGTAAAGGTTAGTTAGAGACTAAACTTGCATGTACATCAAAGAGACAGATTAAGAAGTTATAGGCACAAAATTAATCATTATTTTCTTCTCTCAAAGAAACTTCTTTCTCATTTTTTAACCAAACTTTTAAGTCACTTTTTTCTTGCCAAAGTAACTTTGCCATTGTATTAATTTGAACTAGGGTCTGAGTTTAATTCTGACTTCAGGATTTCTTAGCTACAGAAGAACCCAGCCATTGGTGCAGGCAAGCCAGTGTATGTGGTGCGGGTTTCCAGCCTGGATAAGTGAAGCTGGCTAGCAGCAGAATCGGCATCTTGCTGGAAACCACCCGCTTAATCAAAAAATGTTAGTTGATATGAAGAATTATCAATGAGCATTAACGTGACCCGATGTAATATAGAGGGAGAAAATGAAAGAGGAGATGATTTGATGTTTTATTTTTAGAGCTTTTATTTTTGAGATATTTAAGCGGTTATTGATTGCATGTCTATGTTGTTACTTGAAATACTTATAACGCACTCATTTCTGATTTCTATAAAATTGCTGAAAGCTTGTGTTTACATTTTGTTTTAGAAGTAAACTTAAATGCATTTGCTTCACTTCTTTATTCAGTCAATGTCACTCACATCTGAAGTTTGAGAATTATGCAAAAGAGTGGCAATGAAAAACAGTTGTAGATTAATGCTAAACTGCTGGTGTTCTCAACAAGAAATTCAGGGGGAACTAGCCAATTGGATACAAAATTGGCTTAAAGTAGCACACAGAAGGTGGTGGCAGAGGGTTGCTTTTCTGACTGGAGCCCTGTGACCAGCAGTGTGCCACAGGGATCGGTGCTTGGTCCACTGCTTTTCATCATATATATACATTATTTGTGTGTGAATATAGGAGGCATGGTTAGTAAGTTTGCAGATGAAATCAACAAAGGGTGGTGTAGTGGACAGTGAAGAAGGTTATCTCAAAGTACAAATGGGCCAAGGAGTGGCAGATGGAGTTTAATTTAGATGTAATTTAGGTGTTGCATTTTGGTAAGGCAAACTAGGGCAGGACTTATTCAGTTAATTGTAAGGCCCTGGGAAGCATTGCCAAACAAAGAAACCTAGGGTTGGAGGTTCATAGTCCCTTGAAGGTGGAGTCGCAGGTAGATATAATGATGCAGAAGGCATTTGGCACACTTGCCTTCATTGGTCAGAACAATGACAATAGCAGTTAGGGCGTCATAGTGCAGATGTAGAGGGCAGTACTAGAATACTATGTACAGTTCTGGTTGCCCTTCTGTAGGAAGGATATTGTTAAACTTGAGAGGGTACAGAAAAGATTTCCAAGGATGTTGCTAGGACTGGAGGGTTTGAGTTATTGGAAGAGGCTGAATACACTGGAGCCTTATTCCCTGGAGGGTCAGAGGCTGAGGGGTGATCTTACTGGTCTTTCTCCACGGGTAGGGGAGTCTGAAATTAGAGGGCATAGGTTTAAGATGAGAGGGAAAAGATTTAGAAAGGACCTCAGTGATAGCTTCTTCACCCAGAGGGTGTTGCATGTATGAAACAAGCTGCTAGAGGAATTGGTGGAACTGGGTACAATTACAACATTTAAAGGCATCTAGATGGGTATATGAATAGAAAGGATTTAGAGGATTATGGGCCAAATGCTGGCAAATGGGACTAGTCAGATTGAAATGTCTGGTCAGCATGGATGAGTTGGGCTGAAGGATCTGTTTCTGTGCTGCATGTCTCTAAGAAGGAGAAAAGAGTGGGCCCCTTTAACCTTCTCCTCCTCCTCCCCTCTTCTCAAACCCAAAACCCCACCTCCCCCACTCCTCTTGCTGGAGCCTACAACCATATGCTATCAATAGCTGAGATATGCCATCGGTCTGGCTTCCAAAGTCTCCTGTTTTGGATTCTAGCTCTTGTCTCAGCAGTGGCTACCAAGTGACATAACTGTGACCACAGAGCTGATTTAGTCAGTGGGCAGGCTCCTGACTAGGTTTCAACACAGGCGTTGGGGAACATCGTGCCTCATTAAATCCAGTACACTTGCTTCCAAATAGTAAGAAATTTGAGGATATTTTTGACACTAAATATCTTAGCTGATATATCCTGCTGCCTTCGTGTTTGCATTCACTGTTTTTTATTCATGCCAAACTCCTTAATACGTGATTCTAATATTTAACATTAAATCAAATAGCAATTACAGTTTTACTCCATCAGTCAATGTGTTAGATGAGGCTTGAGTTTTAAGTCTGCATAAAAAGGGATACAAAATTCTCTTTAACATGCAACGTTCTTACTAGATTAACTTTAATAAGTCTAAGTGGTTTTAATTTCAAATAGCCTATTTAACTTCCACCCAAGTTTTATTGGAATTAGAATCTATAATTATAGAAATGCTGTCATCAAATAAATGTCTCTTTTTCCAGCTCTTTCTCTGTATTTATCTTGCTGGATCCCAAAGAATTTGAACAATCTTACATCCGAATGAACATCAGCCTAGAGTGTAAATCTTGTTTCTAATCATCAGTTCAGATTTTTTAATCGTGTATAGAGAATTTTGCTGACTGTCCATTGTCAAAAATAATGCATAGGATCTTTCTTTGTCTCTTCTGTAATTGACTCTCGTGTGTCTCTGATTATAAAGTGGGGAAAATCCTAACATCTAGTATGTAGTCAAACAAAAGAATTGGTGAAGGTAGATTATTTTGAAACGTGCTTCCAAAATCAGATTTCATTTTTACCAAATAGCTAAACGTGACATCAAACATCCTTTGATCAAGGCTATTTTGGTAATTCTTGTGAACATGTTTTGCCTGTAGGTCTCTAAGGTTTTGGAGTAGATTTGTAGCTTGGGTTGTGGATGTTGTGGTTGGTTGGCTCGCCGAGCTGGTTCATTGTTGTTCCGCAGACGTTTCATTACCCTGCTGGGTAACATCATCAGTGCAGCCTCCGATGAAGCGCTGTTGTGTTTTCTCACCTGGTTTTTAAAATCTGGAGTCCGTTGAGCTGGATTACCTCACTTCCGGATTTCCTTTGCAATGGACTGTATATGGCGTTGAGTTCTATGTGTTTGGTCCTGTCCATTGTGTCCACAACAATGTCATATACAAGATTTCCTGCAGAGACTGTGACAAACACTACATCGGACAAACAGGAAGGAAATTAACAACAAGGGTGCACAAACGCCAATTGGCTACAAAAAGACACAACTAATATTCACTCATCTCTATCCACATGGACAAGGAGAACCACCAATTCGTTTGGGACAACTCCAAGATCCTGGGACAAGCAAAGCAGAGACAGGCACGGAAGTTCCTAGAAGCCTGGTACTCCACAAAGAAAGCCATCAACAAACACATAGAACTCGACCCCATATACGCTCCATTGCGAAGGAAAACCGGAGGTGAGGTAATCCAGCTCAACGGACTCCAGAGTTTAAAAACCAGGCGGGAAAACACAACGGCGCTTCATCGGAGGCTGCACTGGTGATGTTACCCAGCATAGTAATGAAACATCTGCGGAACAACAACGAACCAGCTCAGTGAGCCAACCAACCACAACTTGTGAACATTTTTATGTAAAATTGCCACCAGATTTACTGACCACATGGCACGTGTCTTCCATCTATCTCTGGAACCAGAGACACGTTCATAATGCACACCGGTCAGTCTATTTCTCTCAGATTCTAGAAGTGTAGATCTCGCCGTCAGTTGCAAACCATTTCTACTTGGTGGGATTTACTAAGAAGAATGTGTGGGCTAATCACACAATTTTAAGCCTGGCTTACAACTAGTTGGCTGCTTTGGGCCGCCAATATGAAATCATCTGATTATTGGTATTAAATGTTTGAATATAATGTATCATTCAAGGTTGAACTTATTTACCTGATTTAATCACTGAATAAAGTAACTTATGGGCATTTGGTATTTAGATCGCCTTTTAGCAAGGAAGTATCCATTTTGTTGGTGATCATTTGTTAGCTTATTCTAATTGTGGTTCTAATGGCCATCCATCAAAATAGTGTTTATATGGTCACTCTACCAGTCTCCTGGTTGTAGGTATAATTCTGCAAATGGAGGACAGTCCTAGGCACATAGAGGTCAGTGTACATTGAGATGGGCAACCCATGTGAAGAGTACTATTGACTTGTACACCCATCAGCTCTTAATTTTCTCATACATTAAAATGGATGGCAACAGGAGATTATGGACTCCTAAATGCACAAATAGAAAATACCAACCATATAAAGGGCAAGGAAAGGGAACACAATGGCCTAGTGGTATTATTGATAGACTACTAATCCAGAGACTCAGATAATGTTCTGGGGATCCAGGTTCGAATACTGCCATGGCAGATGGTGGAATTTGAATTCAATAAAATAAATCTGTAATTAACAATCTGCCGATGACCGTGAAATCATTGTCGATTGTCAGAAAAACCCATCTGGTTCACTAATGTCCTTTAGGGAGTGAAATCTGCCATCATTACCTGGTCTGGCCAAAGGTAACTTCAGACCCACAGCAATGTGGTTGACTCTCAATTTTCCTCTGAAATGGCCCAGCAAGCCATTCAGTTGTAACAATCGCTACAAAGTCTCAAAGAAATGAAACTGGACGGATCACCTGGCTAGGCACTGGAAAAGTCACTGGCAGAAACAGCCCTGTCGACCCTGCAAACATGTGGGGGCTAGTGCCAAAACTGGGAGAGCTGTCTTACAGACTATTCAAGCAACAGCCTGACATTGTAAGTCAGGTGTGATTCTGAGAGTATGACTATGTCCCAGACACCACCATCAACATCCCTGGATATATCCTATCCCACTGGCAGGACAGACCCAGCAGAGGTGGTGGCACAGTGGTATACAGTCGGGGGGGTGTTCATCTGGGATTGCTCGACATTGACTCCGATCCCCATGAAGTCTCATGGCTTTAGGTTAAACGTGGGCAAGGAAACCTCCTTCTTATTACTACGTACCGTCCTCCCTCAGCTGATGAACAACACCTGGAAGAAACACTGAGGATGGCAAGGGCACAAAATGTACGCTGGGTGGGGGATTTCAATGTCCACCACCAAGATTAGCTCGGCAGCAGTACTACAGATCGAGTTGGTTGGGTTGATCGAGCAGGAAGGGTCACCAGACCCGAAACGTTAACTCTGATTTTTTCATCACAGATGCTGCAAGACCTGCTGAGCTTTTCCAGCAACTTCTGTTTCTGTTCCTGATTTACAGCATCCGCAGTTCTTTAGGTTTTTACCTGCTCAATGATGTCCAGTTTAGTTTCTGCCAGGGCCACTCAGCTCCTGACCTCATTACAACCTTGGACAAAAGAGCTGAATTTCAGAGGTGACGCGAGAGTAACAACCCTTGATATCAAGGCTGCATTCGACCGAGAGTGGCATCAAGGAGCCCTGGCAAAGCTGGAATCAATGGATATCAGGGGCAAACTCTCTGGTGGTTAGAGTCATACTTGACACACAGGAAGATGGTTGTGGTTGTTAGAGATCAGTCATCTCAGTTCCTGGACATTTCTTCAAGAGTTCCCTTTGGTAGTGTCCTAGGTCCAACCATCTTCAGCTGCTTCATCAACAACCTTGCCTCCATCATAAGATCAGAGTGGGGATATTCACCGATGATTGTACAATGTTCAGCACCAATCGTGACTCCTCAGACACTGAAGCAGTCCCTGTCCAAATACACCAAGACCTGGACAATATCCAGGCCTTCGTTGATAAGTAGCAAATTACATTCATGCCACACAAATGCCAGGCTATGACCATCACCAATAAGAGACAATCTAACTACCACCGCTTGACATTCAATGGTGTTACCATCACTGAATGCTCCACTATCAATATCCTGGGAGTTATCATTGATAAGAAACTCAACTGGACTCACCATATAAACACAGTGGCTACAGGAGCAGGTCAGAGGCTAGGAATACTGTGGCAAATAACTCACCTCCTGACTCCTGAAAGCTGTCCACCATCTACAAGGCACAAGTCAGGAGTGTGATGGAACACACCCCACTTCCCTGGATTATGCAGCCCCAAAAACACTCAAGAAGCTTGACACAATTCAGGACAAAGCAGCCCCCTTGGTTGACACCGCATCTGCTTCCTCTGTCACCGATGCTCAGTAGCAGCAATGTGTACTAACTACAAGATGCAGTGCAGAAATTCACCAAAGATCCTCAGACAGCACCTTCCAAATCCATGACCACTTCCATCTAGAAGGACAAGAGCAGCAGATATGTGGAAACACCACCACCTTCAATTTCCCCTCCAAGCCACTCACCATCCTGACTTGGAAATATATTGCTGTTCCTTCACTGTCACTGGGTCAAAGTTCTGGAATTCCCTCTCTAATGGCGTTGTGGGTCAACCCAGAGCAGGTGGACTGCAGTGCTTCAAGAATTCAGCTCACTACCACCTTCTCAAGGGCAACTAGGGATGGGCAATAAATGCTGGCCAGCCAGCAATGCCCACATCCCACACAATGAATATTTCTGTGGAATTCAGCCAGATTAGAGCTTGTGACTTGCCTTCAGTTATGCAAATGTGATTTTTTTTTTTTTTTTATAATCAACTAAACTAAAACTGAGCTCTAAAACTGTTAGTAGTGGTCCAAGAAGCTTTTTTATATGCTTGAGGAAAACGAAATGCTAATTGTGTTAGTCTATCACTTTTGATGTGTCTGCCAAATGGCACTCTCCTGTACAGTTTAGATTTGTCATTTGCTTTGTAATTGCATTGTAGTTGGATGAAAACCAAATAGATTTTACAAAAAAAGTGACAAAATAAGTCTTGCAGCTTAGTTTACATCAAAGAAATGTAAGTATTTGTGTCGTGAGAAATATGTATGTATATTTTATTTCTCTGCCTGCATAGTATTTTATTGAAAAGAAAACCTACAGTATTACCTAAAAGGCTAATAATTTGCAAGGTCCATGAATCCAAAGATGAGTGTGTCCTAGTTTTATTTTAAACAAAGTAATACTTTAAAAAAGTGCTTTATTTTACAAAATGGAATCAAATGAGTGCTATAATGTTAGAAGAGACTTTTATAAAAGCAATCTGAACTCAGAAGGTAGATGTAGCTACCTGTATAATGGAAACAGCTCAGAATGTCTTGACACGATTGGAGTGCACATGCTGCAGGGTTTTTTTTTTGTTTATGGGATGTGAACTCTCTTGGCAAGACTGGCATTTACTGCCCATTCATAATTGCCGTTTAGAAGGTTTGGTGAGCTGCTGGTATGAACAGCTGCAGTCTTTGTGATGTAGGTACACTTACAATTTTGTTTGGGGAAAAAAAAACCCAGAGAACTGTGGAAGCTGGAAATCAGAAACAAAATCAGAAATTGCTGAAAAAAACCCCAGCAGGTCTGGCAGTATCTGGTGGAGAAAACATTTTGTGTCCACTGACCCTTCTACAGAACAGGAGTTTGGGAGACATGCCAGTGACAATCAAGGAACAGCAATGTATTTCTGATTCAGGATTGTGTGTACCATGAAAAAGGCCATACAGGTAGTAGTTATTCTAGCTGGTACAAGCCGCTGTTTTTGAAAGCCCTGTGGAAGGGTTTCATAGAATCCTAGAATGCCTACAGTGTGGAAACAGGCCTTTTGGCCCAACAAGTCCACACCAACCCTCAGAGCATCCCACCCAGACCCATCCCCCTATAACCCACCTAATCTACACATTCCTGAACACTATGGGCAATTTAGCATGGCCAATCCACCTAATCTGCATATCTTTAGATCATGGGAGGAAACCAGAGCACCCGGAGGAAACCCATAAGACACAGGGAGAACATGGTAAATTGTGTGTAAATTACCACAAATTACCTTTAATTCGGTGATTTATTAAGAAATCTTACAGACAATCACAGACTGAAACAATTATTTAAGCTTTTTTGTATGTGGCAACCAAAATAAAACCTGTCAACTAAGAAAGTTAAGCCTCACAACCCTGAGTAATGATGAAATTTAGCTACCAACCAATTAATTTAGATTCCAACCAACAGATTCTATCTCTGGATGTGCAGGGTTTGATCCTCGTGCATTGTGGTTCTCTGGAGTTCTGCTGCTGAAGAATCTTGAAGTTGAATTCTTATAGGATTGTCTATTTTATTACATTTGTGATGTGACATTATTTATGACACTTCTGAAGTCACCAAATCTGTAGCTTGCTTTCTTACCAGGAGTAGCTTCTCTGTTCTTTGTTACATTTGGTGTTAGGTGTCTGTTTGAAACACAGCCTTTCCTGCCATCAACCTCTTAAATTCTTCTGCTGGCAATCTTAATTGCCCATTTATCACAAGGCAACTTCCCAGGAAACAGTTTGCTTATGTTGCTTCGACTGGTTTTCCCCAGGGATGGTAAATTGCTTTCAATTCATTGTCCCTTTATCTCAGGAAACAGTTAATCCCAGAAGAATTATTGCTGATTTTTTAAAAATCCATGAATAGTTATTAAAGTTCTGAAGTTTACATTATCACATCATGCATGTTTTGAACGATGCACATTGTAACCACTATCTGCTGTGGTAACATTTGAACAAAAGTATGAGCAGAAGTAGACCAATCAGCAGCTTGAGCCTGCTCTGCCATTTGGTATGATCAAGACCGTCTTTGGGTTTAACCCCATTTTTTTCACCTATCCACTCAGTGTCTGATCGAGGGACCTGACATTAGAAGGAGGAGCCTACAGAGAGCCCTTGCTGCCAGCCCACTGATCAAGTGAACTCCACCTGAAATCCCTCCAACCATTACTCGACTGTATTTGGGTCTAGGACCTCTGGTGTCCTGTTTTACAACAGCTCATTATTTTTATGGCACTGCTAAGCTAAAGAGCTGGCAGCCTCAGATTAACTGGCAGCACTTATTTGGATGGAGCTGCAAACTAGAGACTTAATTCTAGAAAAGGACCTGCTGCTGACCTCTCCATTGCATGACTGCCTTGTGGTTTGGTGGGCCTTCCCTAACATCGGCAAAATGCGTGTCTCATTGGCTGTCTAGCCAACTGGTGAGCCCCCATCACTTCCACAAGATCCCGCACATGATGTGAGGCATTTATTAATCACCGGCTCTTTAAACTTGAAAAGAAAGCTGTTGGCTGTAGTTTTAGAAAAACTTTTTTTTGAAAAAAGGACTGCTTTGATTGACAGGCCATCTAGGATGTGTTAGCTAAAAAAGACCACCTGTTCCACTTTCAAAAGTTAATAATTCCTAAGAGATTTTATTATAGCTGGTGTCATTATGAATGCATGACTGAGTTTCAGAAGCTGAAGGTACTCTAGTTCACACTTTGATCATTTCAAGAGGCTGTTCATGTATTTGATGTCCTTGTGGGTGCTGAAAAGTTTGTTTTTAAAGTAGATCAAACACAACGCCAGTGAGCATAAAAGCTTCTAAAACCGCTGGGAGACATAGAACATAGAACAGTACAGCACGGTACAGGCCCTTCGGCCCACAATGTTGCGCCGAATCTTTACCCTAAACCTAAGGTCTATCTAACCTCCACTCCTACCGTATACTATCATCCACATGCCTATCTAGTAGCTGCTTAAATGCCCCTAATGAGGCCGACTCCAGTACCCTCTCCGGCAATGCATTCCACACCCCTACCACTCTCTGAGTAAAGAACCTACCTCTGACGTCTCCCCTATGTCTACCTCCACTCACTTTGAAACTGTGCCCCCTCGTAATAGTTACCTCCACCCTAGGAAAAAGTCTCTGGCTGTCCACTCTACCTATACCTCTGATCATTTTGTACACCAGCAGTGTGTACTATCTACAAGATACACTGCAGAAATTCACCAAGGTTCCTTAGACAGCATCATCCAAACCCATGACCACTTCCATCTAAAAAGACAACGGTACCACCACCTGCAAACTCCCCTCCAAGCCACTCACCATCCTGATTTGGAAATGTATCGCTGTTCCTCCAATAGTATCAGTGGAATGCCCTCCATAATGGCATCGTGGGTCAACCAGCAGGTGGGCTACAGCCATTCATGATGGTGGCTCAGTGATTAGCAGTGCTGCCTCACAGTACCAGGGTCCTGGGTTCAATCCCAGCCTCAGCTGACCGTCCGTGTAGAGCCCGCACACACACACTGCCCCCCCCGCCCCCCATCTGCGCAGATTTCCTCCCACAGTCCAAAGACGTGCAGGCTAGGCAGAATAGCCACGCCAAACTGTCCATAGTGTTCAGGGATGTGTAGGCTAGGTGAGTTTTGTTCAGAGAATGAAGACAGTCTTTTTAAGTAGCATCACCCACTCCAGTGGCCATCTAAGAACTGCTTCCAGGGTTGGCTGACCTGGCTCTAAGCTGCACCTGCCTTCCCTGAGTGAAAATTTATTAATTCAAGCTATACCTCTCTCAGTCAACTATTTTAGTTAACCTCATCATTAGACACCTTTCTTATGCTGGTGTCTAATCTGTCTTTGTTTTAAATGGATCTGCTCTTCACTGGCTAGGCTGGCATTTATTGCCCATCCCTGCAGCCCTTTGGGTGTAGGTAGACCCACAATGCTGCTAGGGAATTAGTTCCAGGATCTTGACCCAGTGAAGGGACGGCAATATAGTTCTGAGTCAGGATGAAGTGTGACTTGGAGGAGAACTTGCAGGTGGTGGTGTTCTCAGGTACTTGCTGCCCTTCCTCATTTGCTGTTCTGTTTCCAAAGTATCTCCTTTCTTGTGTGGTCTCACCAAAGCCCGATACAATTTTAGTAGAAAGGGAGTGAAAGTGTACTGTGGTGTGTTCAGTGCCAGTCAAGTTGGCTGTTTTATTGTGGATAGTGTAAAGTCTTTTGAGTGTTATTGAAGTTGCATTCATCCAAGTAAGCAGATATATTATTCACATCACTGCTTTGTGATTTTTAGATGGTGAACAGGCAATGGGAGCCAGTTGAGTAACTTGGTGCAAATTCCCTGCTATTGTAGCCACAGTATTTATCTAACTGGGCCAGTTGAGTTTCCAGTCAGTCTTTATCCCCAAGCATTTTGATTCTGGAGATTTTATGCCATTGAATATGTTAGGGTGCAGATACCTTCTCCTTAACCTGTTCAGGGATGTTATTATACACCTCTGAAGCAGATGGGATTGAACCCAGGCTTCCTGGCTCAAAGGTAGGCCACAGTTGGAGTGTCTGGATCATTGTTGAGCATGAGGCTTAAAATCACTTTTTTAATATCCTCACGCTTTGTCCTGAAGGGGTTGACATATAAATCATTTTCCTTTAGAGTCAAGCTTCTTTTACTTTTATTTTAAAATTATAACATGGAATTCACATCATCCTGAGTAACTACAGGGAAGTGTTTTTCCACTGTTTTATTTCTGGAATTTGGGTAATGCCAACAAAAGGAGTATTTGTTGCCAGTTCCTTAATTCCCTTGACATAGTCATGGTAAGTTGCTTTCTTGAATTCAAGTGGCTCGCTAGGCCAGTTCAGAGGACAGCTAAGAATCAACTATATTGCAGAAGGTTTGGAGTCACATATGGCCAAACTGGATAAGGACATCATATTTTCTTAAAGGACATAACTGATTCAGATGCATTTTTACAGTATCTCGTGGTTCCACTGTTATAATTTCTGATACTCGCTTTTTTATTTTAGATTTACTTAACTAATTGCATTTAAATTCCAAACTGCCTTGGTGGGATTTGTAGTCCTGCCTCCAGATCTCCATAACTAGTCCAGTAACAACTATTATGTTACCTGTTCTCATGAGAACCAAAACATTTGTGAGTACAATGTGCTTTTCATCCAAAGTATAATATCTATTTAGAAAAGGAACTTCTCTAACAGACTGCTGAATGAAGGTGCTGTCCTTATGCTTTAAACTGAGCCGTTTTGGTGTACTGTGCCGTATGAAATAATATGCAGAATTAAATCCTATTTACTGCAATTTATTTTACCTACTGCTCCAGGGTATGAAATAATTATTTTATATAACAGCTGCACTCAGTTTCAGTTGACTACTATCTCATATTAATATAGGCACACTCCACCTGGAACATCATGTGCTTAATATTAATCCCCAGTCTCTTTTAACAGAGACAGAAGTGTCATTGATTTACGTGCTTTTGCTGGATTGATTGTACCCATTAACATTAGCTCTCGGTTGTCATCTGGAGTTTCTTTATAACAAACGATGACTGCCATTATTTTCTTAAACTAAATTTTTTGATCCATTAAAAAAAATCTATTATAATGAACAATTACTGTCTAAAAGTAGAACAGCTGTTTTGTGAAATTGTGTAAGTCTTATGAAAAAATTAATGAAATTAACCTTGTCTACTCTGAGATATGACCTTAATTTCTCTTTTGGCAGAGGTTATTTAGCATTTTTATTGCATTGAACACTAATATTGGTGAAATAAGTTGATATTATTACTTAAGTCTAAATACTAATATATCGTGTTGCACTTCTTATTTGCCAGGTGAAGAATCTACTGCCACAAATAAATGTTAAACAGCATAGTCTCTTTCATGAATGAGAGAGACACTGTAAGCCATGAGTGTAGTTCAAATGTGGGTTATACAGGCCTCCTTTGTGAATGGAATAACCATGCATTAGGCAGTGTAGCTATATAACGTATGGACTGGAATTTCATATTCATTTATTGAAGATGTTTAAAGACTGTTCTTTTAGAAGTGATCTATCATGAAATGGAGTCTCAAATTGCTTATGAATATGTGAAAACGTGTGGAGATATTTTCTTGAGAAGGAGACAAAATATCACCTACATATTTCAGTTGGTGGGAATTTGCTGAATTGGATCCAAAGGATAGAAAAGATTGTTGTGTCCAGTGTCTTATAGGGTGAGGTTCAGAAGCATGAATGAATATGCTTGAAGAAAATGGCAAAAGGAACTTGGTTAATTTAGGATATCTGGTCAGCATAGACGTGTTGGACAGAAGGTTCTGTTTCTGTGCTGTACAACTCTATGACTCTGAAAAGACAGAATGCATCCATTGATTAAATTAAATATAAGGAGAAGCTCATCAGAGTGCTGGTGCTATTGTTACTGCTGATGTTAAGAACAAGCACGCAACTTATTTTAACTCAGAGAAATAGTTCAGGTTAGGTTACCTTCTGTACTCAACAAATTTTATAACTATCAGATAATATTTTCATTCATTATTATAATATTTTTAAATCTACGGTAATGATAATTGTAAAACTAAAAGGCTGTACCTGTCAGACATTCTAATTTCATTTACTGAAGTGCATACTTAATTCTAGAAAATATTTACCGTAAATTCCAACATATAAGGCAATTCCAAATTTTTGCTCCAGAAATCATGTTTATGCATGTACTCGGCATATAAATTCATGGCCTTTCCCTCTACCTCCTTTCAACCATGAAATATGCTACTTGTGTCAGTAATCAGCCTCAATTGTTCAACCAGAAACCTTATTGGTAATTTATAGCTATGTGCACGTGATCAAACAGGTGATATGGGCTGTGTTGCAAAGAATCGTTGAGTTTAAGATTACCACCACACAGCATAATTTAGGTGGCAAATGACAGAGATGATGACCACCTACACCCATACTGGCAATTCACTTCAATATTCAGCCTATAAGTTTATCCCTATTTTTACACGGATTTTTAGGCTTCAAAGATTGATTTATACACTGACATCTACATGAAATAGATTCCTAAAAATAAATGGAACATCATAACATTGGCAGTTTATTATCATGTATACTAAGTTGTGATCTTGAATTATGTGATTTGAACATTAATGAAAGAGCTCCCATTAGGGAGCAAAATATGTTGTGTTTCTTTCATTATCCATATTTTTCTGAAGAAAAGAATCTCAAATACTCACAATTTAACTCGTATTTTTTCATTTCTTCCAACACCTTTAAGCAATGAAGCCTCCCTTGTTCATTTGGTGGATGCATTGAGTCCAATTTCCTTACAAAAACATAATTTGCACATCAAGGAAGGAAATGGAAAACTAAGAAAAAACAGCACAATGCACGGCAGAAAACATCAAAATCTTGCTAAGGCTGGAACAGCTCCAACAGACAGTGGGGATTCAGATGAAGAACTCGAAGAAAGCAGAATGTTGGAGGATGTTTTCTTCATTTAAGAAAAAGGGTAGAACATTCTCACTGACATGAGTGAACTATCATGATCTTTTCAATTCTTTTAATAAAGCTATGCAGTGTTGAAGAATGCTTCAGCGGCTGATTGATGTGCACCATCCAAAAGCCCCTCTTTAACCTTTAATGCTTTGGAGCATTGTGGCAAAGTGTGCTTTATTGGGTTAATACAAAATGTAAAGTGATTAGCAAGCTACATTGGGATTCATTAAAACTGATAGCTACAGTATACTTCCGGCAATGTTTCTGTGGCTTATTATTTTCGAAGGTTTAAAAAATTAATTGCCTTAACTAATCTTTCTGTTGCTATTTTTATATTTGCTGGAAAAGTGTTTGTCACATTCACTACATATAATACTCGTATCAAGAATACATGTAATGACAATCAACTTATTGCAAAAAAACTGAGAAATTATCCGGCAAGTTGTTATTGAGATGTGAGTTGCTGCTGAGCATCACTCATAGGTTCTGTAGTGTCAATCAGTTTTGTCTTAAAAGTCTAGTATAAAATGTGAAACTGCAGTTGATTAAGTATATTCTGTCATCATATACTGCTACAGTTCTCTAGACTGCGAATATGTGATGTAGAATTGTGATTCTTGACAGAGTGCTCTTTTTCTGAGTTAATGTTTGAAGATTTGTAGGCATTGTGGAATGTCCAGGCATAAACCATTGTTTGAAACATAATTCTGCATATCATATTTATAACTAA
Source organism: Rhincodon typus (assembly GCF_021869965.1). Taxonomy (NCBI): domain Eukaryota; kingdom Metazoa; phylum Chordata; class Chondrichthyes; order Orectolobiformes; family Rhincodontidae; genus Rhincodon; species Rhincodon typus. The sequence goes on along the minus strand of NC_063332.1, from coordinate 45,233,630 downwards.
GAAGATAACCAGAGTCTGTAACCAAAACTAAGACTGGTTATTTCAATGTCTACAATCTAAAACTAACTTCTTTTTAAAATAATTTTTGTTCCTCAATCTAAGTTAAGGATTTAGATGGTACACTTCTTATTTGTTCACCTCCAGTCAGTATAACTCAATTAAATGCAACTTCTGTCACTCTGTTTCAGAAATGTGCTTCAGCTATTTCTGCATTGAACTACTTTGACCTATGATCTTTAATTGACGATCGGTCATCCTTTGGCTTCTGAGAAGGCATTAATTAAGAGCAGTTTTGTATTTTGGGCTATTGGGAACTAGGAATTAGACGGAAGCTCCCCACATTCATTTTACAGTTTGTTTGCTTATAGCAACAGAGATCTCTTCTGAGTTAGGGCTGGAGTTGAAAGATGAAGTTTTAACTCTGCCTGATTTGATTGCTCAAAATTAGTTGGAATTATTGAGTTATACAGGTAAAAATACTTGCATCACTCAACTCAAAAATTGGTACCTGTCTTTAAAGCAGTAAACATGCTGACCTATGTTTCCAAGAGTAGTTTAAGTATCAAATACCTCATTTATACCCCCTCTGAGAAAGATCAATATCTAAAATAAAATGGTATTCTAAAGTTAATAAGCACACAGTAGTATAAGGACCATTTTTAACACTGACCAATAGCAATGCTGAACAACTGACTGGAAGTCAGAATATCAGCCACTGAGAGTAAGTAAATGATGACAAAAGATGGTGCTGTAAATTGAATGTTTATCAGCCAAGATCAATTGAATGTAATTGTTATATTACTGCAGGCCAGCTGACACCACATGAATTCTTGCAATAGTTAATATTTTAATTTAATGATGTTAAATGTTTTAAGATTGTACAGTGTATAGAACATTAATTTAAATGTCAAAATTCAAAAGTATCTTCACCAGTTATAAGTTACTGTATTAAATAATTTTTGTTTACTGACGTTGACTTTGAATATAACTATTAATTTGATACAACACAAATGTGACAATTATGAACAGTAACAACACAGTTTCAGTCCAGAATAAAATCTGTACTTAAGAGAGATTGTTCTATTTGGTTTTTCTGGTCACAGTATTGTTTAAAAATAGATTCATGCAATGTTGGATGATACTAAAAGAAGGAAATGAAACCTTGGATTTATTTGATGTCTTTTTTGTCACTGAGATATACTTCGCAAACAATGAGTTGGTTTCAAATTTAGCTACTTGTTGCATTGGCAAATGTGGCAGCCAAATTTTACTCAAAGTCCTCAAGATAACAATGAGATAACTAACTATTTAATTTTTAGAGATGTTATTTGAAGGATTCTGGGAAAGTATCACCTTGTGTACTTCTACATCCACCTTCAAAGCAGGTGGGTTTAACATTATATCCACTTAATTACACGCCTGATAATTCTGCATAAGTGTCTGCTAGTTAAGTGCTCAAGTTCTTGGAATGGAGCTTGAATACATGACCATCTGACTCCGGCAATAGTGTTACTTGTGAACAAGCTATCACTTAGTGCACTTAAATCTTGCCCTTTGAATAATAAAATACCTGATATGTATGTGGCATGACAGTTAACCAATTGTGCAGTGTGGCTTGCTCCTTGAATATCGTTGCTGCACAAAAGATCCTGAATATAGTGGTTATCCCAGCGAATCTTAATAATAACTGATAATTGACTATGACAAATCATTCATCCCAAATCCGAGCCGGAAGAGTCTCTTCTTGCTGACATCTTCAGATTTCTCTGGACTTTAATGTTTCAATAGTTGGGACCACAGTGACATTTATATGGTAAGACTTTAACAAATTAATAATTTGTTATTATGAGGTTGACATAAATGTCCCATGTATCCATAAAGCAACATTGTATCCGAAAGCTAAATATGGCATTGAATACTAGATTTTTAAGTGTTTGTTTTATTAATGCATACTCAATTTATTTCAGAGGTAGATAGATCAACTTGCTTACTTTTGTAGGTTTCAAACTTTTTGTTTTGTGGGTGGTGTCTTGGCTATTTGAACTACCAATGGGAAGAAAAAAACATGTTTTCCTTAACTGCTTTATTGTCTTTTAATAAAGCATTCTGAAGTGTTACTGGACATTGTAATCACCCTTCTGTCTAATATTATCCTATAACAAGTTCAATACAACTAAGTATTTAAATCACTTCCATCAGATTGCATATGGCCATCAAAATGCTGTTTGTACTTTCTGAAAATGTGCAGGATAATTTGATCTAAACAGACTACATTTGTCACTAATAAAAATGCAAGTATAAAATGGCTTCCAATGTTAAATTTTACTTTTTGTTTATTGGCTGTACTTTTAAATTATTCTGAATTTTGTTTCTAGTATTTTGTAAAGGCCATTGTACATAATGTTAATCAGTCTTGAAGCAAAAGCAATATTGTATTTCTGAAAATGAGCTTGCAGCAATAAAGGCATTAGTATAATTCGGAAATTTCCGTTCCTTAGTGGTAATCTAAAATGGGTGTATGATGGAACTCAGCTCATATAGTGTTATAACTCAGTCTGTGCCTCAGTTAATGAAAATTGACTATAGATAACATCTTTTATAAAAGCAATACTGCATCCCTATTGAGACAGATGACGGAAGTGAATCTTTCCTTCTACACCAAAACACTTACAAAATGGAAAATAACTGACTGAATTACAGTGATTCCAAGATTGAAAGTATACATCATCTAACTGGTGATTATCCATGGTAATGCCTCTCGTAATCATAGTCCACTTTCCATTCAACTAGCACTCTGTTCTCCTCCAGTATAAATGTTGTTTTTCCTTTACATTGGTATTCTTGCAAATTGTCCTGTTGAGACCAAGACAAAAAGCTTTAACAAAATTTTTTTTTTTCGGAAATATCTTAAATTGCTGTACCTAGGATTGAAAGGATGATAACACATACGTAGAGCATAGCCATGCTAGCTCAGCTTTACCAGTGGCCATGCTCTAAACATTTGGTACTTTGTGGATTTAATTTTTATTTTAGTTTCAGACTACTCTTTATAAATTATTTTTTTCTAAACTGAATATATTTTAATTTGTATCAGAGATAGTAGGAACTGCAGATGCTGGAGAATCTGAGATAACAAGGTGTAGAGCTGGATGAACACAGCAGGCCAAGCAGCATCATAGGAGCAGGAAAGCTGATGTTTCGGGCCTAGACCCTTTCTTCAGAAAATGGATTTGAAATGGAAATTTGAAATTTGAAATGGAAATGAAAATTCTTCTGTTTCATTGCAAAGAGAAAGCCTATCTGGATTTAAACAGCTATAGACCAATAACACATTATTGTTAGTCACCTGTTTCTAAAAGAAAAATTGCAGATGCTGGAAAACAGAAACACAAACAGAAATTGCTACAGAAACTCAGCAGGTCTGGCAGCATCTGTGGAGGGAAAACAGAGTTGACGTTTTGGGTCCAGTGACCCTTCTTCAGAACTGTTCCTGTTTGTGTAGTCACTTGTTTTACACAGATTAGACAATCAATACCTAATAGAATTGAATCCAAAATATTTCAGTTTAAGAATTTAATTAAAGTAACCTATCATTGGATGGAAGTATAAAAATAAAAATATAAAGCATGGTGCTCAGCACATTACCATAATACAGCCTTCAAAAATGTACATTTATTGAAATAAATTTACACATGCAACAATGCTATGTTGTACTAGATGATTTATACCAATCAAAAATCTAATGCTTCACTAAGGAATATTTTAAATAAAATAGGAAAGAAAATTAGAGATGCCCCAGTATAAGCGCTTGGCTGTTGCACAGAAAAATGCATTTGTCCCTGCATGTTTGTGCTGGCTGTCTGTAGTACAGTTCACCTCTTGCCACTTTATGGCCTTTTCCTTGTTCTGCAAATATTTCTGTTGTGTAGTGTCTCACGATCAGTATGTCAGTGTGCCTTTAAGAGACATGCTCGTGAAATCATTGCTGTAACATTGATGTGACCTGAGAGTATAAAGGTTCCATGTTCCATCTTAGCTCTGTTTGGAAGCATGGTGCTCTGTTGTAACCTAACAACTTAATACTAGCCCAGACATGTGCCTGAGCGATGTAATGTTTGTACATAATATTTAGTTGTAATAAATGTTGGATTCCTCAATGCTAGAATGTTCATGCCTAATTTCTTATGTTACAGGACATAAGCATTACTGCATCAAGAGGAGGTAAATTCTCACCAATTTTCCCTTCAGATATGATCGCATTTTCTTTTGAAAGTTACATTTTTTTTTTTACAATCTGGAGTTATTCATTTAGCGTGGTAAATTGTACTTGCCACTCAGCTATTTAAGGAAGGTGAGAGAAAAAACTTGGAAATCATGGACGAGTTAGTATAGCAAGGGCAGCAGATGCATGAGAGCACAATCTACAAGTTCTTCTTCAAGCACTCACCTTCCTAACTTGACAGTATATCACTGCTGTTTCACTATCTCTGGTTCAAAATCCTGGAATTCCCTTCTTGGCAGCATTGTGGATGTTACTAGCCTCCATAGGCTGTGGCATTTCAAGAAGGCAGCTCACCAGCACCTTGGAATGCCCATGGGTACCCACATGGGCCCCAGTTATGCCTGTCTCTTTGTGGGGTACGTGGAACATTCCTTGTTTAAGTCCTATTCTGGCCTCAACCCACAACTCTTTCTCCCATATATTGACGATATTATCAGTGCTGCTTCCCTCTCTCATCCGGAATTGGTTTATCAATTTCGCTTCTAATTTCCACCCCACTCTCACCTTCACCTCGTCCATCTCTGACTCCTCCCTTCCCTCCCTCAACATCTCAGTTTCTATTTCTGGGGATAGGCTGGTCACCAATATCCACTACAAACCGACCAACTCTCTCAGTTACCTTGACTATACATCGTCGCACCCTGCTTCCTGTAAAGACTCTATTCCATTCTCCCAGTTCTTCCATCTCTGCATCTGTTCTGATGATTTCAACTTCAGCTGTGGGCCTCTGAAATGTCCATCTTCTTTCTCAAACAAGGATTCCCCAGCAATGTAGTTGACAGGGCCCTCAGCCGTGTCCGACCCACCTCCCACACCAGCCTAATCCCCTCTCTTCCCTCCCACAACAGTTATTGGGTCTCCCTTGTCCTTAACAACCATCCCACCAGCATCCACATCCAGAGGATCATTAGTTGCCATTTCCATCACCTATAGCAAGATGCCACCGCCAGACATGTATTCACCTCGCCTCCCTTGTTCCGCAAGGACTGTTCTCTCCGGGACACCTTGGTCCACTCTGCCTTTACTCCAAGCAACCCCCCACATCTCCATGGCACCTTCCCCTGTAACTGCAGAAGATGTAACACCTGCCCATTTAGTCTTTTCCCTTCTCAGTATCCAAGGGTCCAAACACACCTTCCAGGTGAAGCAGTGCTTTACCTGCACTTCACACAATCTACTGCATTCACTGTTCAAAACATGGTCTCCTCTACATTGAGGAAACGAAGCATAGACTGTGTGACCGCTTTGCAGAATACTTATGTTCTGTCTGCAAAAAAGACCCTGAGCTTCCAGTGGCCTGCCACTTCAACACACCACCCTGTTCCCTGGTCAACATCTCTATCTCAGGCTTGCTGCAGTGCTCCAGTGAACCTCAGAGCAACCTGGAAGAACAACACCTAATTTACTGCTTGGGAACTCTATAGCATCCTGGACTCCATATCGAATTCAATAATTTTGGCGATTGAGGCATCTTCTCCTGTGCGCTTACCCCAGCCCCACACACCAGGCCTTGTTATAACATGGTCTGCTATTGCACACACTACCCATTGTTAGCCACTAATAGTCCACATTAGCAGCAGTTCATTCTCCTAGGCTGACTGTTATCCATTCCTTTTACTGTCCAACTATTCTCTGTCTTTGGACTGCATCTCCATCTATCATTTACTCCTTAACCCCTCCCTCCACCCTATCTTCTGCATTAAAATCAACATTTTCCGAGCTACCATCAGTTCTTAAGAAGGGTCACTGGACCCAAAACATTAATTCCAATTTATCTCCACAGATGCTGCCAGACCTGCTGAGATTTTCTGGCAATTTTTGTTTTTAACACCACCATCTTGAGTGCAATTAGAGATTGAAAATAAATTGTGGCCTAGTCAGTGACGTCCAAATCCCACGAACAAGTAATAAAATATTTTGTTGGAAAATAATTTGTGATCTTCAATTAAAGATGGTGATTGACTATCTTAATTTTTCAGCCGATCCATGAACTAGCATGGTTTCATAAAGGCAATGTCATGTCTGTTAGCTTGATTGAGTTTTTGTAATTGAAGTCGTGAACGTAGCAATATTTATGGATTTTAGTTATAAGCACTTCTAGAAGATATTTAATTAGGCCTGTCATAAAGAGACTGTTAGCCAAGCTTGAAGCTTGTGAAAGTGAATAATTATTTATTTGGTTAGAAAGTAGCTGATCAGCAGGAGAACATCAGGAGAGTGGCGATAATCAACTGGTACTTTAATTGGCAGGATCTGACATGCTTGGCTGAATGTTGTTTTCTCCCCCCTTGGCATTCAATGGCATTGCCATCACTGAATCTCCCACTATCATCATCCTGGTGATTCGTGAAGGCAGCACACAAATGGACAATAAATGCTGGCCCAGCTAGCAATGCTCACATCAATGAGTGAATATTAAAAAAAAGTCTGAATAGCACTATTTTTTTGTGAGGTTCCCCACTGCAAGACTTAGCAAGTTTTCTCACCCTATCTTACCAAACTCATTGCATAAATTGACTTCCCTGCAGCATAGAACATAGAACATTACAGCGCAGTACAGGCCCTTTGGCCCTCGATGTTGCGCCGACCTGTGAAACCAATCTGAAGCCCATCTAACCTAAACTATTCCATTATCATCCATATGTTTATCCAATGACCATTTAAATGCCCTTAAAGTGGGCGAGTCTACTATTTTTGCAGGCAGGGCATTCCATGCCCTTACAACTCTGAGTAAAGAACCTACCTCTGACATCTGTCCTATATCTATCACCCCTCAATTTAAAGCTATGTCCCCTCGTGCTAGCCATCACCATCTGAGGAATGGCATCTCTCTCACCTGATTGCTGCTCCGCCTTACCATGTGCCATCCCCAGAGTAATTCCCTGATCAGCAGGTATGTGCAAAAACACTAGTATCCTTGCCTGCACCATCTTTGAAAGACCACTGTGCATCTGGACAAACTTTGGCAAACTGGCATCGGCCCTCATCAGCATTATAATGGCACAACAGCCTCAACGCCACACCGGTTACACACAATTCCTTGCATAAACCATCCCCTTTTACCCTAGTCAGTGTCTAACCAACATGCCACACACGTTGTGAAGAAAGGTCACTAGACCTAATATGTTAACTCTGATTTCTTTCTACAGATGTTGCCAAGCCTGCTGAGCTTTTACAGTAATTTCTGTTTTCGTTTCTGGTTTCCAGCATCCGCAGTTCTCTCAGTTTTTTGCCACACACTTTACCTGGCCTGAACTATATCCTGTAGAAACAACTTCTAAATCAACACTACTCGATCCCTAATGTCCATTGTAGACTCACGGCTTGTCATTGTCTAGTCGGGGAACATCACATATAGGCAAACAATCAGACAAATACAAACATAAATGTGAACTTTTATTTACATAGAGGAAAAGGAAACAAAAATGAAACCAGCAGAGGCTGAACATTGCCCCACAATGTCAGTCAGCTTTGGGGATCATGACTAAGCCATCTAACAGTCAACTATTGTCTGCTCAGAGACTCAGGTCTCTTTTATTGGAAGTAGGTGTCAGTGAGGTTCTGTCTGGGTTGTAGCACCTGAAACAGTTGAGCTGTGTCCTATACAATGTCAGCCTCTTCCTCCCCAGTATCCTCATCCTCTACCTTGGAAGACCATTCCCATTCCCCAGTTCATCTGCATTCAGGAAAATTATTCCAAAAGTGTGTCGCACAGCAGACCAGGATGATGCAGCACATTCTGTCTGGATTTGATTGAATTATTTAAACCTTACTTTTACACTGTTTACTCTAAATGGAAATGTACAAAATAGAAATCCCTCAAACTTACCACTTATCAGCTTCCTCTTCTGTGGCTTTAAATTCTTAACTTTCTCTTGCTAGTTTAGCAACTTCCATTTTTAGAATTTACTGGAGTTGAAACATAGTCCTAGACAGCTGCAGCTCAATAACCAGTCAACTTATAACTTTTCTGTAATGTCACTATTGATCTGTTTCTGTGCTGCTGAATCAGGTTTTGGAGGCTCTGCACCATTTGCCTCTGTTCCCAAAAGTTTAGAGCTCATTTCTTGGGCTCACTTTGTGCTGCTTCACCTTCCTCCTCCCTGTATTTCTTTTGCAGGTCCAGAAGGTAAAGCCCCCACTATCCTTTGCACTGTTTCAGAAGCTGATTTCTTTGTTGTCTCTCTTGCACTCTTTTACATTTAAGATGGTCGTTGTGGTGCCAATCAAGTAGTCTACTTTGTCCTGGCTGATTTTGGGCTTCTGGAAACCATTCCATCATACCCCAACTTGTGCCTTGTAAATGATGAACAGGAAATGAGTTAATTGCCATTAATCCTAGCCTCTGACCTGCTCTTGTAAACAGTATTCATATGGCCAGTCCAGTTCAGTTTCTGGTCAATGGTAGCCTCCAGGTTGTTAATTAATGGGGATTCAGTGTCGTTAACTCTACAGAATATCATGGGGTGATGTTTAGTTTGTCTCTTATTGGAGATGGTTGTTGCCTGGCACGTGTCGTGTGACTGTTACTTGCCACTTATCAGCAGGTGATTGTCCTGTTCTTGCTGTATATTTATGAGAATTAAGAATGGGGGATTTTAGTTACAGTGTGCTATTGGGCCTTCCTCTCCATTGGGCCACCTATGAGCTAATACTACCCAGATGCTATTTTTGGAGGTATCGCATGTCAACACCAGATCTCATTTGGGATCATAGTGTGCCAACGTCATAGAGGATGATAGCTGTTCCTTCCCTGAAAGCTGTGGCTTGGCTATGTGACCATTTCCAAGGCCGATCCTTTTATAAGAGTTGATGTACAGGTGCCAGGACGGAGGCCAGGTTACCTATGAACTTTTCATAATAATTTACCAGCCCAAGGAAAGACCTAAGCTCCAGTAAAGACGTGGGAGCTGGGGCACCTTTGATTGCCCTCACTTTATCATCAATGGGTATAACCTGGTCTTGTCAGCTCTGTAGTCCAAGCAGGTCTTGGGGTGCCGAGAAAACATATTTTTCCCTTCTATGGTATACGCCTGTCTGGGAGAAATGTCTAAGGATTATGTCCAAGTTCTTCTTATTGGTCTTCGCTGTTATTAGCACACCATATTGATAAATGGCGACCTGGGATAGACCTTGTGAAATGTTCTCCACCATCCGATGAAAAATTGCACAGGCTGATGATACCCCAAATGGCAGACTCGCAAATCAATGCAAACCTTTGAGTATAATTGTAACACACTTCTGGGAATCCTGATCTAACAACAATTGCAAGTACGCATGGCTCATGTCCGGCTTTGTGAAGGAGAGCCTCCCCCTGCCAGCTTTGCTTATAAATCCTCTATATGAGTGATTGGGTATTTATCCAGCTCCGAAAAGCAGTTTACCGTTTGTTTACAATCCCCACAAAGGCAAACTGATTCATCGGGCTTCACAATTGATACGACCGGTGCTGTTCATTCTGCAAACTGGACTGGTTTGATGATTCCGTCGTTTGCTAGCCTTCTGATTTCTGCCTCTACTTTTGCCCGTAAGGTGGCTTGCCATCAGCTGCAGCAATGGCAGAGTGGGGACTCCTGGCTCTGGTAGGCTCACAGCATGGACTTTTGCAGAGGTGGGTTGTTGACTGTGGCGATATCAGTGCTTGGAGCGGGGTCCTTGCAGAAGTCGTGTTTGGGACCCTGGCCAATGAAGAAGAATTTGATTTTCTTTTTATTCTTTTGTACCTCAAAATGGTGCTGGATTGTAGCAACAGAAAACTTTTCACTGTATTTCCCCAGACATGTGTGACAATAAATTATTCATTCACTCATTCAAATGGCACTGGGTGGGCCTTGCGGAATTGTGGAATTGCTTCCTGGCCAACATGTAAGGTGGTCTTTGCTCCTTTGATAGTCCCTAGACATTCCTGAAAAACTTCTGGGTATTTAGTTGGGACTTTACTCAGGCGGCCATTTTCTAATTGAAAAATGTTGAACCAATCTAGGTCAAGCTTTCTCAACCAATTTCGCCCCATTGGGCCTGAGCCTTTTACTACAAGCAGTGGTAACTGAACCAGCTGGTTCTCAGAGCAGAACCAAAGTTGTATACTTAATTTGTAAAGGTTTCCTGGTATATGTTATCAGTCTAACTGAGGCCTTGCACAAACTTAAGTGTTAGAATCCAGAGCGAATTTTCTTAAAGATCGATTCTGCGATCACCGAAGTGGCTGTACAGGTATCGACCTCCTGCTGACTATTTAACCGGATGTTTATTTTGACTGAATCCGATTTGAATGTTGCTAAGCAATTTAACTGTTGCTAACCAGATGTGGGTGGACTTTCCAGGGTGTGCCCTCTCATGCCCTATGAGTTTTCTTACCAATTTAGGTCTCGTGGGACTCTGTCGAGTCTGCTTACCAGCAGCAACTCAAATTTTAGCCATTTGGCTGAGGTTTGGCTTTGTTTTGGGGTTTTGCTGCGGGCTGACCTAGAGTCCCTCTTTTTTTCCTATTCATTTGTGAGATGTGGTCATCACTGGCTGGCCAGCATTTCTTGCCCGTCCCTAGTTGCCCTTGAGGAGGTGGTGGTGGTGGTGAGCAGCCTTCTTGAACTGCTGTAGTCCACCTGCTGTGCATTGACCCACAATACCATCAGGGAGGGAATTCCAGGACTTTGACCCAGCGACGATGAAGGAACAGCTGTATATTTCCAAGTCAGGTTGGTGAGTGGCTTGGAGGGGAAATTGGAGGTGTTGGTGTACCCATATGTCTGCTGCCCTTGTCCTTCTAGATGGAAGTGGTCGTGGGTTTGGAAGGTGCTGTCTGAGGATCTTCGGTGAATTTCCGTAGTGCATCTTATAGATAGACCGCTGATACTGAGCATCAGTGGTGGAGGGAGTGAATGCTTGTGGATGTAGTGTCAATCAAGCGGGCTGCTTTGTACTGGATGGTGTCAAGCTTCTGGAGTGTTGTTGGGGCTGCACTCATCCAGGCAAGTGGGGAGTATTCCATCACACTCCTGATTTGTGTCTTGTTGATGGTGGACAGGCTTTGAGGAGTCAAACAGGGAGTTACTCACCGCAGTATTCCTAACTTCTGACCTGGTCTTGTAGCCACTATGTTTATGTGGTGAGCCCAGTCAGTTTCTGGTCAATGGTAACCCCCAGGAGGTTGATAGTGGGGAAGTCAGTGATGGCAACGCCATTGAATGTCAAGAGGTGGTGGTTAGATTTTTTTTTATTGGTGGTGGTCATAGCCTGGCATTTGTGTGGCGCAAATGTCACTTGCCACTTGTCAGCCCAAGCCTGGATATTGTCCAGATCTTGTTGCATTTTATCGCAGACTGCTTCAATATCTGAGGAGTCGTGAATGTGCAATTGTCAGCACCAATCATTGATGAATATCCCCACTTCTGACCTGATGAGGCCATAGATGAAGCAGCTGAAAATGGTTGGGCCGAGGACACTAACCTGAGGGACTCCTGCAGAGACGTCCTGGAGTTGAGATGATTTACCTCAGCCACGACCATCTTCCTATGTGTCAGGTATGACTCCAACCACCGGAGAGTTTACTCCCAGATACCCAGTGATTCCAGTTTTGCTAGGGCTCCTTGATGCCACACTCGGTTGAATGCAGCCTTGATGTCAAGGGCTGTCACTCTCACCTCACCTCTGGAATTCAGCTCTTTTTGAACCAAGGCTGTAATGAGATCAGGAGCTGAGTGGCCCTGGCAGAACCCAAACTGGGCGTCACCGCGCAGGTTATTGCTGAGCAGGTGCTGCTTGATAGCACTGTTGATGACACCTTCCATCACTTTACTGATGATCGAGAGGAGACTGATGGGGCGGTAATTGGCCAGGTTGGATTTGTCCTGCTTTTTGTATACAGGACATACTTGGGCAATTTTCTATATTGTCAGGTAGATACCAGTATTGTAGCTGCACTGGAACAGCTTGGCTAGGGGAGCAGCGAGCTCTGGAGCACAAGTCTTCAGTACTATTGCCAGAATGTTGTCAGGGCCTGTAGACCTTGCCATATCCAGTGTCTCCAACCGTTTCTTGATCTCACTTGGAGTGAATAGAATTGGCTGAAGACTGGTATCTGTAGTCTAGGGTACCACTGGAGGAGGCCGAGATGGATCATCCACTCGGCACTTTTGCCTGAAGATTGCTGCAAATGCTTCAGCCTTATCTTTTGCACTGATTGCTGGGCTCTTCCATCATTGAGGATGGGGATATTTGTGGAGCCTCCTCCTCCAACGAGTTGTTTAATTGTCCACCACCATTCACGACTGGACATGGCAGGACTGCAGAGCTTTGATCTGATCTTTTGTTTGTGGGATCTCTTAGCTCTGTCTATCACTTGCTGCTTAAATTGTTTGGCATGCAAGTAGTCCTGTTTGGTGGCTTCACCAGGTTGACACCTCATCTTCAGGTATGCCTGGTGCTGCTCCTGGCATGCCCTCCTGCAGTCTCCATTAAACCAGGGTTGATCCCCTGGCTTGATGGTAATGGTTGAGTGGGGGATATGCTGAGCCACGAATTTACAGATTCTGCTGGAGTACAATTCTGCTGCTGTTGATGGCCCACAGTGCCTAATGGATGCCCAGTCTTGAGATGCTAGATCTGTTTGAAGTCTGTCCCATTTAGCACTGTGACAGTGCCACACAACACGATGGAGGTTGTTCTCAATGCCACCCTCAGTGCTTCCTCTAAGTGTTGCTGAACATTGAGGAGTACTGATTCATCAGCTGAGGGAGGATGGTACATGGTAATCAGCAGGCTTCCTTGCCCAAGTTTAACCTGAAGCCATGAGATATGGGTTCCAGAGACAATGTTGGGGACTTACAGGGCAACTCCCTCCTGACTGTATACCATTGTGCTGCCACCTCTGCCGGGTCTGTCCTGCCAGTGGGACAGGACATATCCAGGGATGGTGATGGTGGTGTCTGGGACATAGTCATACTCGCAGGGTCATATCTTATAGACAATGTCAGACTGTTGCTTGACTAGTCTGTGAGACAGCTCTCCCAATTTTGCCACTAGCCCCCAGATGTTAGTGAGGAAGCCTTTGCAGAGTCGACAGGGCTGTTTCTGCTCTCGTCTTTGCCGGTACCTAGATCAATGCCAGGTGATCCATCCGGTTTCATTTCTTTGAGACTTTGTTCCAGGATATGTTCTGAGTGACGCTATGCAATGCTTTTCCTCAAGTAGTGTTCCCCAAGGTCAGTCAGATTGGCGAGGGTGCCCACTTCCATTGGAATACCCTGTAACTCATATGTTCCACTTGCCGTAATTTCCAATGATAAATCCAGTAGTAGTGCTGTTTGAAGTCTAGTTGAGACTCAGCTGGTAGTTGCCTTTTTACAGTTGCATCATTAATTCCACATACCAAACAGTTTCTCAGCATCTCATTAAGGGTTAAACCAAAAGTCATATGCCTCTGTCAGTCATCTTAACCTAGTCAAAAATCCCAATATAGATTCCCCTTTATCTCAAATTGCCAAGTAAAACCAACAGTGTCTCTGAATTAGGAGGAGGCTTGGCGTTGCAATATTCCTTGTCTTAATCGGTCAACTCTTGAAAAGTTTTAGTACCTGGTGCCTCAGGGAAAGTTAGGCTCCTAATACCCAATAAAGCAGTGGGTCCACCAGGTGTCAGGAGAATTACTCATTGTTTTTCATCTGCCCCAACTTCATTTGCCTGGAAAAAATAACACATTCTTTCCACAGACTGGGCCCAGACCTCAGTATCAAGCATGTCAAGCTTCCCAAATGGCAGCATAATGCAGAAACTCAAAAGGGACTGTTGCGAGTGGATTTCTTCAGGAGAGTGCTTTTCTGTCATCATCATTGAAATAACTCTACAGAGGCTGGTATCCCATCACCAAGTCACCCTTTAATTACTCATGGAACGTCCTTGACACAGATCCAGGTCTCAGAGTGAACAGTTTGTCTGACACGCCTTATCTGTCAGCCAGGGTTCCCTGATTGGACCAGATTAACAGCCTCAATTAGGGAATTCATATTCTATGAGGTCCACCTGGTTGATCTTTTTACAATCACTACAGGGCAGATCGCCTCCTTTTGTGCCATTAATAACTCTGAATTCTCCACCTTTCTTTTTCAGCAGCCACTAACTCTCACTCTCTGTGATGGAGAATAACCCAACAACTTGGCCTGTAACCTGATAAAGCAAGAGATCGCTAATGTCTGGTGGAAACAAAGAGTGCTGCTAAAGGCAATGGTCATGACATATCTGAGTAACATCTCTGTTTATCAATGAATTCTTCACACTTTGGCCACTTGTGCGTTTGGTCTTCTTGACAATTTTGAGCTGAGAAGTTTGCCAGATGCTAATGTGCAGTCTGCTACTGACTCCTGTCCCTCTTGCCTCTTGGTTTTCCTCAGCACTTGGAACATGCAGGTAACCATTACCTCTTTTTTGAGTATTGAGAACTACCTCCTTTATGATCTTAAACCCTGCCTTCCTATACTGTCTCCCTTAACAAAAAAATGCACAGGACTCGGGGACCTTTTCAAAATTAAAAGAAAGTCCACTGTTCTGCCGCTTCTCCCTTTCCCTTACGTTCTATCTCTGGTCAGTGTGGTTGCAACAGTAGTCTGGCAGTTTGCCACCATCCAAGACAAAGCAGCCTTTAAAGGCTTCAACAGGTTAGAGTTTTCCTCCCTCGATATTGCAATAACCCTGAAGAGAAAATTTACCGATCCAAACCCACCTTGCATTTCCAGTGTGAATCACAGAAACGTAAGTCATGTCATTAAGGGGCAATAATTCCACTCTTCTGCTAAATTGCCAACAAGTGGAGAATGTAGCCCTAAATATCAAATTGAACTTAAAAAATGCAGAACCAATTGTCTGATTAACAGACAGGTTAATTTATTTCAAATAGCTTATTTCAAATTGCTACATTACCTAAAGCTATTTTAGTGCTTAGTGTAGCTGAAGACAAAGTAATACATTTTTGAATACTATGAAGATTAATAGATGTGGGGTAAAGTGAGAATAGTTGGAGTTGAAGTAGATGATCAGCCAGAATTTTACTGAATTACAGCACAGACTCAAATGCTGAATTGTCTACTCCTGCTTCCATTTCTTAAGTTCCTTACATTTGAGAATATCGAGTTTTCTGAAGTTCCAATGCACCAGCCTTTCTAAAAAGCTGCATTGTCAAACAGCAGTATGTACCAATGTAGCAAAAACTTATCTATCGAGACCATGAAATATTTAATGGCTGCAATTACAGTACATGAGCTTCTTGAAGTCAATAATGGCAACATTCAAAACCCTTGCAAGTCTATTCAATTACTACTGAATAATTTATCCTCATCTAGAATTTGTAACATTTATGACTTTTTAAAAAATAGATGTTTCACAGAATCAAAGAATTGTTACATTGCACAAGATCATTCTGACCATTATGTTGGCACACTCTTGCTAGTTCACATTCCAATTAGTGCTGTTCTCTTTTCTTCTCCCAGTAACTTTACACATTATTCTTTTTCAAATAACAGTTTATCATTCCCTTTTGAATGCCTCGGTTGAACCTGTATCATCATGCTCTGTCAGCAGATTCCCGATCCTAACCACCCGCTGTATGGAAAGGTTTATCCTCCTATCACTTTGGCTTCTTTTGCCAGTGAGTTTAAATCTGCACCTTCCATTCTTGACCCTTTCATGAATGGGAACAGTTTCTCTCCACCAGTGTTGTAGTGGTAATGTCACAGAGACCCAGGCTGTTGCTTTGGGAGGTTGTGTTCAAATCCCACCATAGTAGATGGTGAAATTTGATATCAATAAAATCTGGAATAAACAGCTAGTCTAGTGGGAACTGTATAACTACTGTTGATTGTTGTGAAAATCCATCTGGTTCACAATGTCCTCTAGGATGTCTTCTGTCCTTACCTGGTCTGGCCTGTATGTGAATCCAAGAAGGTGATTGACATGCTTGCCTTCATCGGTCAGGGCATAGAGTATAAAAATTAGCAAGTCCTGTTTATAGAACTTCAGTTAGGCCACATTTTGAATATTGCGTACAGTTCTGGTCACCATACTAGCAGAAGGATGTGGAAGCTTTGGAGTTGGTACTGAAATGGTTTATCAGGATGTTGCCAGGAATGGAGGATATTAGCCATGAAGATGGATTGGACAAACTTGGTTTTCATTTGAACATTAAAGGATGAGAAGTGACCTAATAGAAGTTTACAAAATTATGAGAGGCATGGATAGAATAGATAGTTGGAGTCTTTTTCTCCCAGGATAGAAATGTCAATTATTAGCGGATATAGGTTTACAGTAAAAGGGGGAAAGTTTAACAGAGATGTGAAGGCAAGTTATTTTACACAGAGGGTGGTAAGTGCCTGGAATGTGCTGCCAGCGGAGGTGATGGAGGCAGACACAACTGCAACATTTAAGAGGCTTTTTGACAGATACATAAATTGGCAGGGAATAGAGTGATATGGACTGCGTAGAGGTAAAGGATTTTTAGTTTAGAAAGGTGTCATGTGTTGGTGCAGCCTTAGTGGGCTGAAGGCCTGCTCCTGGGCTGCTGCTTTCTTCTTTGTTCCTGATCCCTGGAATCATTTTTATGAACCTTTCCTGAGCTCTCTCCAGTCCCTTCACTTCCTCCTTAAAGTGCAACACCCAAAACTAGACTCAATTCTGCAGTGAAGGCTGAACTATTGCCTTATGCAAACTTAACAAAGCTGCTCTTGTACTCAATATACCAATGTTAATACAGTCTAGGATACTGTATCCTTTATTAATTTTTTTTTCTAATAGTCCTGCCACCTTTACTTAGGCACATATACATTCAGGTATTTCAGATCCTGCACTTCAGAATAATACCCCTTTTATTTTATATTGTCTCTCTATATTCTTTGTACATAAATGTATTACCCTCCCCTCTCTTCATTGAACTTCATTCGTCATCAGCCTGCCCACTCCACCAACTTGTCTAGGTCCTTTTGAATTTCCACACTATCTTCTTCACAGTTTTCAATGCTTCCAAGTATCATGTCATCTGCAAGTTTTGAAATTGTGCCCTGTATGACAAGTTCTAGATCAGACTGTACAACTTTTTATTGCATTTATAATTTTTTCTTTCTCTCAGTGGCTGGTGATTTCCTTGGAGGCTGTTCCACTACAGGCTGGAAGGATGTCTGCACTGTTGCCCGAAGGCTCCGCTACTAGCACAGCTTTCCATTTTTGCAAAATGTTTGCACTTGAAATACAACAGACTAGAGTGGTACCTGACCCTGAAGTCATTGTAACCAAAATCTTTTCCTATTTGACACACTTTGGTGCTCAACAATGGCTGTTATAGAGTCATACAACAGGGAAACGGTCCAACTCATCCGCGCCAACCAGACGTCCCAATCTGACCTAATCCCATTACTAGTATTTGTCCCATATCCCTCTAAACCCATAAACCCATCCAGATTTAAATGTCGTAATTGTACCCGCCTCCACCACGTCCCCTGGTGGGTCATTCCTTACACATACAACCCTCTGTGTGAAAAAGTTATCCCTTAGGTCCTTTTTAAATCTTTCCTCTTTCACCTTAAACCAATGGCTTCTAGTTTTGGACTCCCCCACCCTAGGAAAAACACCTTGGCTATTCAGCCTATCCATGTCCCTCATGATTTTATGAACCCCTATAAGGTCATCCCTCAGCTTCCAATGTTCCAGGGAAAATAGCCCCAGCCTACTCAGCCTCTCCCTGCACCTCAAATCCTTCAGTCCCAGCAACGTCCTTGTAAATATTTTCTGCACCCTCTCAAGTTTAACAGCATCTTTCCTATAGGAGGGCGACCAGAATTGTATGCAGTATTCTCTTCTGTACAGCTGCAGTGTGACATCTCAACTCCTGTACTCTACGTTCTGACCAATGAAGGCAAGTATGTCAAATGGCTTCTTCACCACTCTGTCTACCTGTGATTCCACTTTCAAGGAACTATGCACTTGCGCCCCTAGGTCCCATTGTTTGGCAACAGTGTCCAAGGCCCTACCATTAACTGTATAAACCGTGTCCTGGTTTGCCTTTGCAAAATGCAACACCTCACATTTATCTAAATTGAATTCCATCTGCTACTCCTTGGCCCATTGGCCCAACTGACCAATGTCCCATTGTACTCTGAGATAATCTTCTTCACTGTCCACTGCACCATCTATTTTTTCACCCCAGACCTGTAGGAATCAGGGTGGAGAAAGACAATTTTGGAAATTGGAGGATTGTTTCATTTATGGAATTTTAAGTTAAAACAGCATGTATTTCTCTACAGGGATTTTTCACATGGCATTTGCACCTCAAGATTCAGCTGATTAGACTGTTTAAAGTTTGAGAAGATTTGTAGTTTGGGCTGTGGATGAGGTTGTAGACATATTTGGTTGCAAATGTTTCGTCACCCTGCTAGGTAACATCGTCAGTGCGCCTCTGATGAAGCGTCAGTGTTCTGTCACGTTTGTTATTTATATGCCTCAGTTTGTTGGGGTCTTTAGTACCACTTCCGGTTCTGTTTCTCAGTGGTTTGTACACAGGGTCTAATTCAACGTGTTTGATCATAGAGTTCCAATTAGAATACCAGGCCTCCGGGAATTCCCTGGTGTGTCTCTGTTTGGCTTGTGCAATTATGGATGTGTTGTCCCAGTTGACTTTGTGTCCCTCGTTGTCCATGTGTAGTGAGACAAGTGGGAATTGGTCATGTCTCTTAGTGGCTCGCTGATCTTCGTGTATCTTGATTTGTCAGTCTTCTTCCGGTTTGGTCTATGTAGTGATTCTCACAGTCCTGGCATGGCATTTTGTATATTACACCGGTTTTGCTGGTTGTGGGTATGGGATCCTTTATGTTTGTCAGTAGCTGTCGTGGGGTGGTTGTTGGTTTGTGGGCTACCCTTATACCTAAGGGCCTGAGGAGTCTTGTGGTCATCTCTGAAATGTCCTTGATGTACAGTAAGGTGATTAGTGAGTCTGGCCGTGTTGTGTCTTCCTGTTGTGGTCTGTCTCGGCGGAAATGGCGGATTGTCCTTTTTGGGTATCCATTCGTTTTGAAGACTCTATAGACGCTCCTGTTCTGCTTTGCGTAGTTCCAGGTTGCTGCAATGTGTTGTGCTTGTTTAAATAATGTCCTGACACAGCTCTGTTTGTGGGCATTGGGATGGTTGCTAGTATGATTGATTATCTGTTCTGTATGTGTGGTCTTTCTATATACACGAGTCTGGAGTTTCCTGTTGTTTTTGCGTTCTACCGTTTTGTCCAGGAAGGGTAGTCAGTTGGTTGTTCTCCTCTTCTTTTGTGAATTTTATTCCAGTAAGGATGTTGTTCATGTGTCGGTGGGTTTCTTCTAGTTTTGTGCGTTTAGTAATCACGAAGATGTCATCTACATATCGGACCCAAAGACTGTGCCCACTTTAAAAATTTCTGATGATTTAAAGGGGCCAAGTGGCTTTTAGCCCTTGATTACAGCTCAAAATTTCGTATTTGCCCACTTGCAGTTTGGGAAATCCTGCCTTAGGTGTTACAATTGCGCCATTGAACTGTTCTTTAAGGCCCCAAAAAGGTTAATACTGAGGGGTGCCTAGAGGACCAGTAGAGGCAATGGCCTGCTGGTATTATCCAGAGACACAGGTAATGTTCTGGAAGATAGTGGAGTTTAAATTCAGTAAAAACCTGGAATTAATAGACTAAGTGATGACCATGAATCCGTTGTTGATTGTCAGCAAAAACTGATCTGGTTCACTAATGTCTTTTAGGGAAGGAAACTGCCATACTTACCTAGTCTGGCCTAGATCTGATTCCAGACCCACAGCAATGTGGTTGACTCGTAACTGCCCTCTGGTCAATAAATGCTGGGAAATAAATCCTCCTCTAAACATGGATGATGGCAGCAAGCCTACTCCATGGTGACCAAAAGTAGGACAGCATGATACAATTAGGAGCTCCCTAGTGAGGATTTTTCAGAGGATACTTACAATGGCATGAAATGTTTAAGACTGTTAAAACAATTTTGCCTTTCTTAAAAAAAAGTTAATGGACACTTTAAATCATTAAAAAATATAAGAAATATGAGCAGGTCAGATAGCTGAATGAACAAGCTTTACATTCAATAAGCTCATGGCTGAACTTTTAGATATTTTTAATCAAGGTATTCAGACAATTTATGAGACATGTTTGGGGCAGGTAGGACTTGAATCTGAACCTCTGGCCCAGTGGCAGTATCCACTGACAGCCCCCATGAATGAATGTTTATACCCACTCCAATTTCCTACTCTATCCCACATCTCTTAGTGTCCTAAAATCGATCCATCTCAGTTTTAAACATATTCAATGACAAAATATCTCTGACTTACACGCCTAAAGAAACTACTCATCTTATCTTAAGATCAATGCTCTCTTTAAGCTACGTGGTTAAACCCTGAAAGCTTCAGCACAGGAGGCACAAATGGCAGCTCCTCCAAGTTGGCATAAATGTCTGGGACCCTGCAGAAAAAAATTAGAATTATTGCTGATGGCAAAAAACAGAGATGTGTTGCCTGACACTATGATACTTCATGCTTGACTCTCTCGCCAAGGGAAACTGTATCTCCGTCTCTACCCTGTCAAATCCTCTCAGAATTTTAACTGATTCCTTCATTCTTTTAAATTGTGGGGAATTGGGTATATTCTACTCTATCTAGTCTCATAACCCAACCCTTTCAGGCCCAGATTCAATCTATTGACTATTCTTCACACCCCCTCTAAGGCAATTTGATTGTTCATTGTGTGGAGAGGCACAATTGTATACAGTACTCTAGGTGTAGTCTCATCAAAGCCTTATTTAATCGTAGCAAGACCTCTTTAGTCTTATCTTGCAACACCCTTACAATAAAGGCTATCATAACCTTTCCTTCCTATTTGTTTGCTGTACCTGCACATTAACTTTCTGTAATTCATATACAAGCAGACACAATCCTTTTGAATATCAGCATTAACCACATTTTTTTAAAAAGCTGCCTTCCAAAGTGGCTAATTTAACAGTTCCCCACATTCTATTACATTTGCCACTTTCTAACCCAATTATTTAACCTTGATTGTTTGATTTGGTTTATTGTCATGTGTACCTAAGTACAGTGAAAAGCTTTGTTTGTGAGCAGTACAGGCTGATCAGAATAAGCAAAGACATATAGATCATAGGGTGAAAAAAACTTGGACAGAGTGAGCAATTTTTTTACAAACTTACAATTTAGGTTTAAAAGTGAAGAACAGTTATAAGAAATGTTAGAGTTAGATCTGCTGTAGGGAGTCTCAAGAGTGTTTAACCTATCCCGCTTGAATTATTTTGTATCTTTCTCACAGCTCATCTTCCACTTAGTTTTCTATCATCAAAAAACTTGAATGCATTACACTCGGTATCCTCATCCAAATCATTGGTATAGAATGTGAAGTCCAAATGCTGATTCTTGTTTACTACCATCAGTTACACCCTGTCGACTCCAAAATGACCAATTTTATCATTATTGTTTTTGTTATTGTTTTGTTTTCTCCACTGACCAGTCTTCAGTCCCTGCCAATATTTTGCACCCCAGTTGCAAGAGCCAATTTTGAAGAACAATTACTCAGATTTTGGATTCAGTAATGAATTCTGGAATTGCCCTGACTTCAATAGAATGCTCACAGAGGTTTAGCAGGATTGAGATTCTCTCTATTCTGGGGGCATACATTTAAACACCACCATGGCAGATAATGAAATTTGGATTTAATTAAAAATACTGGCCTAGCAGTGACCACTATTGATTTGACATAAAAACTCATACGTGTCAGTAATGTCCTTTAGGTAAAGAAATCTGTCTTCCTTATCTGGTCTGGCCTATGTGTGACTCCAAATCCACAGCAATGCAGTAGACTCTGTGCCATTTGGGATGGGCAATTAATGCTGGCCAAGCCAATGATGCCCATGTCATATCAATAAATTACAAGAAATGCTCTTGGCCTATGTGTGATGTTTGGATGAATGGTGACACCCAAACTGTTAACTTATAACTTAACTAATTATTGTTTTAGACACTTTTGGTGAAGAGCTCAGTCGTAGCGACGATATCTGTGGCAGCGACTGGCCCCAGCAACGCAGACTTGTGCTGGTGGCTTCAGGTGTGAGTTTGGGTTCCTGGTGGCTTCTGCATCCAGCGCAGATTCAGGGAGGTGGCAGCAGAGACGTGTTTGGGCCCAGTACGAGACCCAGTGGCATCAGCAGCGGCGAGGTAGACCCAAAGTGGACTCATGGTGGCAGTGGAATTGAGTTTGGGCTGCTACAGTACCTAGTGGCATCGGTGACGTCTGCATTGGCGAGGTCCAGCAAGGACTCATAGTGGCGAGAGTATTGGTAGAGGAAAGGTGGCACCTTAGTTTGGCGACTTTGGTTCCAACAGTGGCAGCATGGCAAAAGGGACTCATGCCTGGCCGCCAGGCCCATGGCCCGTGACGGAGCACTTAACAAGAACGACTGTATTTTTCTGCCCTAATATTCTATGTTTTGTTTTTTTTTGTGTTGTAAGATTGCACCAGAGTGGCGACACTATGCAACACTTTTCACTATATTTTGTGACAGTAAATAAATCAATAAATCAATAAATAAAATCAGTAAACCATGTAAAAAACTTCTCCTTTTTGTTAAAATATAACTGAGGTTACATTCCTTGCAAAAGCTCAATGTGTTGCTTTAATTCTGTTCCAAATGCTGCCAGGCTCAACTGCAATTGAGTTTCAGAATTAATGCTGTTCTATCATTGTTGAAGGCGGATTTGTTCAGAATATTTTCTTCGACTATCTCAGGCCATCATTTTAGATGAAACATTCTGAAGAAAGGCTTCAATACTGAAGACAGATATTACCTGAATATTGGTGCACAAATTTCCTTTTCCATCTAGAAATAGACAGGGATGGTTTAATAATTTAGGTTTTTATTGATGTTTTAGATTTAATCTGTAAAATTCCCAAGTGACTTCACTTCAATGAGAAATATTAGACATGATTAATCAAGGTAAGGATGTGTATTATCACATTATTATTTAGATAAACTACTAGTGATTCTTCATACTTATCTGATGATATGTCAAATTTTGGAGGAATTCACTGTTAATGTAATCAAAGTTTCTCATTAGTTATATTGTTTTTGCCATTATCATTGCTTTCAGTCACCTCACGGTTTGATTCAGATGAACTTGAATAGAAGTACTATCCCAATCTTCAGGGTTGTATTTACTTGAATGATTAAGCACTTTAATTAACAGTACAGGTTTTTAAAAAAATGCCCAATTGAACTGTCTCTCATCTAATCCTAATTTGGTATGTATCTTACTTCTGAGATGAATAATAAAGCCAAAAAATTGTGGAATTTTGCCAGGCCTCTGAACAATGTGTGCAGTGGTGAGAGTTTAGGAAAATATACTGAGAACGAAAAAGTGAGGTACTCACATCAACAAAAATAAGTCAAATATTTCCCTGATGATTTCAACATCAACTGAGAACCTTTTTAGTAAGCGACAAGGAGCTTATTTACATTTAGTAACATGGCATGGCTAGCTGATATCATTTCGTCCTCTGCTGGTTGCTGTAGAAAACTAGACTATGTTAATTCCCAACTTGAAAGCCATGCGTGGTTACCTGGACACTACAGCTTGCCAGCATTCTCCAGTATTCCATGGCATGTTAAATGGGCACTGCCTGACTGCACCCTCCATAACTTGGCATTGGCAAAGCATCAGCATCATGACATCATCACGGCACATTTTGGATTATCTCATAGTACAGATCAGTATTTCAATTTTGTACTTTGAAGCTCACTGATGCTACATTGCAAAATGGCCTGGTAGCAGCATTGCGCACAGGGACAGGTGCCTAGCTCATGCATTGGAACATATTGCATCATAGGGCTCTTATCTTTCTTTCTTAGTGCTCACTTACTTTGCTTTTATTGGAACACTCTCTGAATCTCTGCCTTGCCTTGCCTTGCCTTCCAGTAAGATAGTGATGGAGTAGGGCTTCTGAGCTGGGGTTTCATTTGTTCCATCTGCTTTTCTTTTCATTTCATTTTTTTTTCTCTCTTTTCTCATTCTTTTTTCTTTTATTTTACTAACCACTTGTTGAAGCTCAGTCATGGCGGTCAGCGAGTGGGCCCAGTACAGGCTTATAGTACCAGTGTCAGAAGAGTTTGGGTGCCCAGCAGCTTCTGCAGCAATGAAGCGGTTTTAGCGCTGGCTCATGGCTGCTGCAACAGAGGTGATTTTGGGTTCCCAGCGGCGTCCGCATCCAGTGCACATTCACGGAGATAGGTTTGGGCCCAGTATGAGACCCAGCGGCATCACCAGCAGTTACATTGGCGAGGTGGGCCTGAAGCGGACTCATGGCAGTGTCGGAGTTGAGTTTGGGCAGATGTGTTACCCAGTGGCATCGGTAGTGTCTGCATTGACCAAGTCCAGCGAGGATTCATAGTGGTGAGGGTGTCAGTGGAGGCAAAGCTGGGACTCCACTTGTGTGTAATATGAGGCCTTTTGAGGGACAATTGCTTTCATCAGACACTCACAGATCTAGAATTACAAACACTTCCCAATGTATTAATCTGCATGCGCACTCCATCAATAACCAATGAGGTATACTGGAAACCCTCACTGCAGGCAATCCTAGCCATATCATTGATTTTTTTTTTAAGTTCTCTCATGGGATGTAGGTGTCACTGTTGGCTGGGGAAGCATTTGTTGTGCATCCCTAATTGCCCTTGAGATGGCGATGGTGAGCAGCCTTCTTGAGCCGCTGTGATCCACAGTGCTGTAGATAGACTCACAATGCCATTAGAGAAGGGAGTTCCAGGATTTTATCCCATCAACAGTTAAGGAGCAGTAATGTACTTCCAAGTCAGGTGAGAGTGGGAGAGAAACTTTCATGTAGTGCTGTTCCCATCGATTTCCTTCTAGGTGGTAGTGATTATGGTGGAAGGTGCAGTTGCTTTGTCAATCTGCAGTGCATCTTGTACATTCTTGCTGCTAGGAGCAAATTACTGCAGATGTTATAATATTCAAAAATTGGAAAAATGTGATTATAATGCCCTTATTCAAAAATGGAGGTAGGCAGAAAGTAGGAGACTATAAATAAGTTAGTTTAACATCTGTCATTGGGAAATAGTTAGAATCCATTATTAAGGAAGTATTAACGGGACATTTGAAAAATCAAAACACAATCCATTAGAGTCAGCTTGGTTTAATGAAGGGTAAATTGTAGTTGACTAATTTGCTAGAGTTCAATGAAGATCACATGGGGTTAAGGAGTGTCAGAGGAGCACGAAAGGGTCTGAAGAAGGTTCCTGACCCGAAACATCAACTTTCCTACTCCTCTGATGCTGCCTGGCCTACTGTATCCCTTCAGCTTCACATTGTGTTATCTCTGCCTCCAGCATCTGCAGTTCTTACTATCTCTGACAGGGGGTTAAGGGTAATTTATTAGCTTGCATAGAGAATTGGCTAACCAACAGAAAGAGACAGTTAGGATATATTGGTCTTGTTTTCTTGTTGGCAAGACGTAACCAGTGGGCCATGACTGGGTTCGCTTCTCAAGCCCCTATCTTTTATAATCTATATTGATAACTTGCATATGGGGTAGAATGTACAATAGCCAAACTTGCAGATGATACTACATAGTCGGGAAAGTAAGTTGCAATGAAGATATAAGAAATTTATGAATTGATATGATAGGCTAGATAATGGGCCAAAATTTGACAGGTTGAGTTTAATGTGGTTAAGTTTGAGATTATCTATTTTGGTTAGAATAATAGAAAGGCAATTTATTATTTAAATGGAGAGAAATTC
Organism: Rhincodon typus; assembly: GCF_021869965.1. Lineage (NCBI taxonomy): Eukaryota > Metazoa > Chordata > Chondrichthyes > Orectolobiformes > Rhincodontidae > Rhincodon > Rhincodon typus. The sequence continues at coordinate 45,207,520 of NC_063332.1, read as the reverse complement.
AGAGTCCTTTGGAGCAGAGGGATCTGGGTGTCCTTGAGCATAATTTGCAGAAATCTGGTATACAAGCACAGCAGGTAATAAGGAAGGCATATAGAATTTTGCCATTTACTTTTAAACGAATAGAATATAAAAGCAGGAAAGGCATTAGTGAGCACATGTAGAGTATTGGGATGAGGTTGCATAAGAGGCAGTTCAGAGGGAATTCATTAGATTGATTCCAGAGATGAAGGGTTTGTCATATGGAGAAAGATTGAACAATTTAAGTCTATACTTTCTGAAATTTAGACAATGTAACCAAGGTGGCTGTGGAAGGGTAGGTAGCATTCGGGCTCTGAGCCCAAGGATCATCTGCTCCTTTATTCTGTCCACTTTTCTTTTTACCTTTTCTCGATTGTTTCTTTTACCTCTTTGCGTTTTGCCTTCTTTTGATAGGCTTGGTTGTGACAGTGGCATTGGCAGCGGTGGCGAGGTGGGTCAACCCCCAAACTCATGGGGGTGGGTTGGTGGCTGCAGTAGTGGTGCATTTGTGGGTGGTGGGGTCTGATGCAGAAGTCATGGTAGCAGCGTTGTTGGTGGCCCCACCGAGCGCCTGAAGGGGTGGCAGTGTTGCTGGATGAACGGTGGGGATTTGGTGCTGGCCGGTTGCTTTGTGCTGGCCATCTGCTTTGTGCTGGTGACCTCATCGAGGGAATGGAGATGAGCTCAGCGATGGTGCGGCAGTCACAAGACCGCTGGCGGAGGATCATATTTGAGACCCAGAGCTCATTCTTTATTTTGCTTTATTTTCTGTGTTTCAAGATGGTGCTGAAGGTAGTGGTGACACTAAACAACACTTTTCACTGTGTTTGTAATACATGTAAAAAATAAATGAGGAGGATTGGTAAAGTAGACGTAGAGAGGATATTTCCTCATGTGGGACAATCTACAATGAGAGGTCATAGTTTTTGGATAACAGGTAGTAGACTTAAAACAGAAATGAGGAGAAATTACCTCTCTTAGGGACTCATGAATCTGTAGAATTCACTACCTCAGAATGTGTTGGATGCTGGGACATTGAGTAAGTTTAAGGAGGAGATAGACAGATTTTTAAGTAATAATGGAGGTTATGGAGAGCGGGCAGGAAAGTGGAGTTGAAGTTGAGATGAGATCAGTCATGATTATGTTGAATGGCAGAGCAGGCTTGAGGGGATAAAATGCCTACTCCTGCTCCAAGTTCTTATGATCTTTTCAGCAAGGAAGAGGATGCAAAAAAATCACCTATCCTGACTTTGAAGAAGCTAAACTAACATGTGCCATGACAGCTCAAGCACAGAATGTTCCCTTATCCAGTCCAACCCATCCTGGCAAAGAAGCTGGAAGATAAGGCAGAGTTCTGTGGCAATGCATTTACTGGACTGATTCAGCTGCGTGCTCACATTATCAAAGCATCGATAAGCAGGATGGTCTTGTTCAAAAGCCACAATCACCAACAGCTTCCAACATACTATGTTCAAACCATCTACAACTGCACAAGACATCAAGAATGAGGAGAAGTAGGGTGAGGCTAACCAACCCAAAGATAAGATTCTTTTCATTTGCCTGTGGAAGACCGGCATAGAAATCTCAGCAGAGACAACCTGGAAACTTAAGCCTAGGAACTTATGCACAATGGAATTGGTAGACGAGGTAACTGTCGATGCATTGTCCATAAAATGACTCTGGAGAGGCTGAAGACCCTAGAGAGGTTGATAAATACTCACCCACAAAACTAGTTCCAAGCTGAAGCTGTGGAGCAGTGGAGACGCTCTGGGTTTTGCATTGCAGCACTGACATGGTGAACTGTGTTTCACTTGTCACCTTAAGAAGATTGCTTAGCTTTTTCAGAGTTAGTCCCAATATTTTTCGATTCTTTTCACTGTGTAAGGTCAGGCTTTGTAGAATGTGAACAAATTATACAAAAACAAAACATTTTTCACGTACTTGCCGTGTCAATGTGTTTTAATGTGTTTTGTTTTATTGACATACAGCATAATTACAGGCGGAAGTGTTGCTCGGCTATCTCGCAGCTCTGATAAATACAAATGTCTTGATAGGTCCACTGCCATTTGGCTTGCTCTGATTTTACTGTATATTCTATTGACTAAAGTCTAACTTCTCATCATGTGTCTGACTGCCAGAAATTGCTGATTATTAACCCTTGCTAGCCACTACCTCTGAGTATGATCAATGATCTCTGGTTTGGGCAGACATGATTGGTCTCTGATTGGTTAGTGGTGTATCATCAGGGTCTACAAGGTGCAGGGCTGGATGAACACAGCAGGCCAAGCAGCATCATAGGAGCAGAGAGGCTGACGTTTCGGGCCTAGACCCTTCATCAGAAAAGGGGGAG
>NC_063332.1:45114867-45200152 GCF_021869965.1 Rhincodon typus | reverse complement strand
AACAGTCCAGCGATAATACACTGGGCTATTGCCTTTTAATAAGTGGTCCCTAGTTCTCGACTCTCCCACAAGGTTAAACATCCTTTCAGTATTCACCCTGTCAAGTCCCCTCTCGATCTTATTTCTTATGAGGCCACAGTCCTTTGCTGTGGCCCCCTGCTGGCTGTGTGCAGCAAGCACTGCACCACAACTGGGCCTCAATCCAGACCTGAAACAATTTATAGGATTTTTTTTGCCAAAGGGAAACATCTTCAAACAACGTCAGCCATTAAAAGACCGCATTTAAAGTGCCTTATGTTCAAAGCAGCAAAGGCATTTAAATGCTTGACTATTATTATAGGTGCTGCCTTTGCCAGATTCATAAAAGTTTTCAGATCTGCAGGCAAAGTCATAAATATGCTAAAATTGCATTTGTTTGCATTTATTATTGCTTTTATTCAAAAATTATGTTTTGTGCTTTATAATAATTCCAGCATTAGTTTTATTCTAAAAGCATTAAACACAAATTTACAGCAGTTTACTTTGCATATTTTGTATGAAAAGCTGTAAAGTTAGATTAGAAAACATGTTTTTACACTATCCTTAATATGTTTTCCATTTGTTCAATAGAATATCACAAGCTATGGAAGAATATTTCATAAAACAGAATTATAAAATGAACTGAAACAAAAAATCCTGCTTTCTTTGTAATTTGCTAAGTCTTAAATCAAATTTTATGATCTGCAGATGTTCCAACATGGCTCAGCTGGAAGTTTAGTCGAGCCTTATGAAGCAAACATCAAAGGTTTTTCTTAACTGGAAGATGCCTTGTCACCCAGTAAACAAAACAATACTTCTGTTGATTCAAAATCAACAAGAATGGATGTCTACTATGAATGGATCAAGATTTTGTGTCCAGTTTGGATTGTGAATTGAATTTGCCTCACTCCCTATGAAAGAGTTTATAATGAACTGATAATCAGTGAAAACACATCAAAACTGAACACCACAGTCACAATTCACTCTCTGTGCTGTATTTTCTGAAGCGCAATGAAATGAACACAGATATTTGCACTGGGGAAGCTAATAGCAGAATGTTAAAACTGTAAGTGATTAATTCAGCAGTGGGAAGTCATCAAAACAGGTAACTTAATTCCTAAGGGGCAGGCAACTAGATGGGAAAGAGAGAGGTAAGGACAGGATGGGAAGTTACAAGCCTCTCCTCCTTTACGCTCCTGTGCTGATCCATTTGCATGATCTCAAACCTCAGTGGAAACTGTTGATGCTAATAAGAGACCTTGTGAAATGGTGAAGGAATCTCCTCCCTGGACTTTGGATTGTCTTTTTGAGCTTGAGCAGCAGAAATTCAATTGCTGGAAATTTAAGCTGCAGGGCTTTTTTAAAAAGAAGCAACCCTCAAACATCTGGTTTGCCTTTAGATATGGTGCCTGTTCCTGCACAGACATTGAGGAATGTGAGCTTTCTGATTTCAGAACCGCTTCAGCACTTGATCTGAATGTAAGCTCATGTCGTTCACATTCACAAAATTTCCAACGTTCAGCTGACTTTCATGAACCTGTGCCAGATCCCTTATACCTTCTAGGTCCATCTGTCGTGTCATGTTGATGTGATTAAATCTGGCCGTATATGTTCTCCCTCTGGATCTGGCTAGTCTGGCTTCTCTTGCTGTTGTCATATATTGATCATAAGATGTAGGAGCAGAGGCATGCCATTTGACCCATTGAGTCTGCTCTGCCATTCGATGTGATCTTAGCTGATCTGATAATCCTCAACTCTACTTTCCTGCCACATCCCCATAATCCTTGATTCTCTTATTGATTAAAAATCTGTATATCCCAGCCCTGAATATAGTCAACAACCAAACTCTGAGAGAAAAAGGTTTGAAGGTTGAAGGTGTGCAAACTGGGGAATATAGAAACAACAGTGGGGTATTTAAATCTTTCATTATTCAATTGTTAACCATATAGCAAATTCAAATTCCCAGTGCCTAATGGTAGCTTTCTTATTTGCCGAGTTTAAAGTCTGTCACTTGCTATGTAGAGGGGATGCTCCATGTTATTGAATAGCATTGCTTACGTCTCTCCACAAGTGCACAAAGGTGTTATATTAAAGGGCCCAGTGCTGAATCTTCACTGCACACAGGATCCTAACTTGTCCAGTACCCATTTGGTAAGGATCATTCTCAACACGGTAGTTTAATGCTTGCTATTTGCCAGATGGAATTTGTTAGGCGGAACTTGTTAGTAACTCTTCATGGTTTCCATTCCTGAGCCACATAAGGATATTTATTGATAGATCCTCCTCAGTAAAGTTATTCCATATGGGGAGCCGAGAGTGAAAGCAGGGGGTAGGTGGATTAAACATGTCATTATGCAGTGATAGGGAAGGGCAGCTTGGATAGTTTCAACCAGTTTGTGGGATTTTGTCAGTCAGTGTTTGTGAGAATAAGCAGCCAGCGACAGGAGTTGTGTGAAGGTTGCAATCATGATGCACATTAATGTGTGTGATAACCAGTGTCAGACGGTTACACAGTTCTCTGCTGCAGAGGATAATGGGACAAATGCTTACGATTGTTTAGTTGGACTTCCTGTTTGTTGTCGTCTGTGGGCAGTTTTCTTCTATGCACGGTGCCTTTAAATGTTTTGCCTGACCACACACACATTGTATTGAAATGCAAAAAGAATTAAGCTCCATCTTCCAGCTGCTGCACATGCACATCCACAGAATAGTATTTTGTACTTCATTTACCAACATTCATTCAAATCATGACCCAACAAAATTTTGTGACTCTTAGCTTTGAAATTTTAAATCATCTAGCCTCATTAGCTTTTTTTGGTGAGCTAGTTTCTGAATTTTACTACCTTTGTTTATCAGTGAAGAAGTGCTTCTCCACATTAGTCCTTAATTTGCTCTAATTTTAGGGATATTCTCCCTCGTTCTGGATTCTGCCACCAATGAAAAATCAGGGCCAAGTCTTCCACTGGCAATAACAAACACAGTACCTCCAAAAACTTGTTGATTCTTTCACTGTTGCAAATGCTGCCTGTCCAAAAACAAAACCCTTCGATAAAATAATGTAAAATACATGATAATAGGAATGATTATGGTGCATGCCAGGCATAATCTGCCTATAGTTTATATCAGTTTGTTGTGAGGTTATCAATGTCAAACAGACCATATACGCTCTCTGTAGTGCATCCAACATCAAAAAACCATTTTCCACTGAGCTATTGGGAGCCCCGAATTGTGTGTTTCAATGGAAATCATGTTGTTTATCAACAAAAAAGGGCATTCAGTGGAAATAAAGATTTATGCACAGATATCTGAAAGGGACCCCTATATTTGGATGATGAGCACAATAACCTGCTAGATGTTTAACTGAAGTTCATTGAAATTGAAAATATTCTCAAGAGACTATCAGTGGTGTGGTTCTATAAGCTGTATATTGTTTTCTTTCGTAAAACTCTCTTCCAAAGAGCGCTTTTTGTTGCCTGCAGCTATATCTGCAGAAGTTCAAATGCAGAGTTTACTGCAATTTGCTGAACCGGGCTTATTGAAGCCTACTTTAGAGAAAAAAGGAAAGCTCTAAGCACATCTAGTGGCAGTCAAGGACTAAGGTCTTGAATTCCTCAGCCGATTCAAAAATAGGGATCATTTTATTATAGAACTGCCTTAACTTTTTGGAAATGAAAAGAAAATGATGCATCATGTGAACCTGTAGTTTTGTATACATTTCTATTTTTAAGTATTGTGACAGCTTTGAAGTAAATGATATGACATAGATTTTACCTTTTTTGTTCTGTTGTTTCTTGTCAGAAGTATAATTAGCGCAAACAAGACTGCTTTGCTGATGTGAATCGACAGCAAAGCAGAATCCAATAATAGTGTCACTAAGTTGCATTTGAAAATCATCAATAAAATGTGGATGTTTGTCTCTGAGAATGAGGGAACACACAGAATCAAATCTATTTAGGGTACTTGAAAGAATTGGTTCTTTGATGTTTCTTTGCTCTAAAATCCAAGACTGTTTAGTCGTTCTGAGAATATGCTTTCAATTTTGCTGTAGATGTAATGGTTGTCAAACTTAGTGGACATAAGACTGTATTTAGTTTAGAATACAGTGGGTCCCCAATTTACAAACATCTAACTTTTAAACTCTTGTACTTACAAACGTGACTCCATACATAGTTGTAATTTTAAAGACCTGACATTTGAACATTTCTTGTACTTATGAACACCAGCTTTCTATTGTCCTACATTGTGTTCCAACTTGCATATACAAATCAACGTGAGAACAGACTCCAGAATGGAACCCGTTTGCAAGTCAGGCTCTGCTTGCACCTTGAATGCTAAAGCGGTGCTAGCAGGGGCACTGTACAAATGGATGAAAAAGACACTTGCCTTTATCAATTGAGGCATAGATCACAAAAGCAGGGGAGTCATGTTGAAGTTGTATAGAACTTTGCTGAGACCACAGCTGGAATACTGTGTAAACTTCTGATTACCACATTACAGGAAGGATGTGATTGCACTGGAGAGGGTGCATAACAGTTCAGCAGGATGCTGCTGGGATGGAAAATTTAAGTGATGAGGAAAGGCTGGATAGGCTTGGGTTATTTTTGTTGAAGCAGAGAAGAAGGAGAGGTGATCTAATTGAGGTGTACAAACTTATGAGGGGCATGGATAGAGTGGATATGGAGCAGCTGATCTCCTTAGTTGAAGGGTCAGTCATGAGGGGACACAGGTTCAAGGTGAGGGGCAGGAGGTTTAAGGGAGAATGTGTGGAAAAACCTTAGGGTGGTGCTAGTCTGGAATTTGCTGCGTGGGAAGGTGGTGGAAGCAGGTTGGCTCACATCCTTTAAAAAGTACCTGGATGAGCACTCGGCACATCAGAACATTCAAGGCTATGGGCCACCGGCTAGTAAATGGGATTGCGTTGAAGGTCAGGTGTTTCTCACGTGTCAATGCAGACTGGATGGGCTGAAGGGACTCTTTCTGCACTGTATGATTCCAAGATAATCTTCGTCACTATCTAAAACTCTATCCATTTTGTATGGTCTGCAAACTTACTAATGAGACCAACTATATTTTCATGTAAGTCAAATTAAAATATATTCTACAAACAATAGAGGTCTCAGCACTGATTCTTGAGGAACACTATTGGTCACAGACCTCCAGTCAGAAAAACACCCCTCCAAAGCTACCCACTGTCTCTATGACCAAACCAATTTTGTATCCAACTTGACAGTTTACTGTGCGAATAATCTTCTGGACCAGCATACTATGACGGACCTTGTCAATTACTGCAGTAAAGTCCATGTTGACAACATCCATTGCCCTACCCTTATCAATCATCTTTGTCACTTCCTCAGAAACTCAATCAAATTTGTGAGACAAGACATCCCTGCACGAAGCCATGCTGACTATCCCTAATAAATCCATTCTTCTCCAAATGCGAATAAATCCTGTCTCTAAGAAACTTCTCCAATAATTTTCCTACCATTGAAGTTGGGCTCACCAGCCTATAGTTTCCTGGGTTATCCCTATTGCATGTCTTAAATGAAGAAACAGCATTGGTTCTTTGCCAGTTTTCTGGGACCTTGCCTGTGGCTAAATAGGATACAAAGATTTCTGTCAAGACTCCAGCAATCTCCCCGTTGCCTCTTTTAGTATGCTGCGAGAGATCTCGTCAGGCCCTGGGAACCTATCTACCTTAATCTTTTTCAAGGCACCCAACACTTCCTCCTTCTTAATATCAACATGCCCCCAGAATATCAGCATGCCTCTCTCTCATCTTACCGTCATCCATGTCCTTCTCCTTGGTTAAAACTGATGTGAAGTGCTTATTAATTCCTCACACACTTCCTCTGGCTTCACACATAAATTCCCTCCTTTGTCCTGAGTGGATCTACCCTTTCTCTTGGTACCCAGTATATGTATAAAATGCGTCGGAATTCTCCTTAATCCTACTTGCCAAAGACATTTAGTCGCCCCTTGTAGTCCTCCTAATTTCTTACTTAAGTTCTTTTTTGTTTCCTCTATATCCTTGAAGGCCTTGTTTGATTTCAGTTTCCTAAACCTTACATGTGCTTCATTTTTCCACTGACTAACCTTTCAATATTTTTGTTATCCAAAGTTTCTGAATCTTGCCATCCTTATCTTTCAGCTTCACGGAAACATGCTGGTTCGGAAGTCTGAAAAAATGGCCTTTAAAAAACTCCCATGTGTCATTGTTGATTTGTGGCCTAACTCCACATACCTGCCTTTGGCCCGTAACCCTCAATGCCTTTGCTTAACAAAAAATTTATCAGTCTCAGATTTAAAATTAACAACTGATCCAGTATTCACTGCCATTTGTAGAAAAGAGTTCCAAACATCTGTCAGCCTTTGTGTAAAGTGCTTCCTACCATCCGGCCTGGATGGTCTGACCCTAATTCTCAGACTTTGTCCCCTAGTTCTAGAAAAGACACAGCTGAGGTATTTGAATTCATCTTCAGCCAGACATGCCGAGTGGATGATCCATCTTGGCCTCCTCCAGAGCTCCTCAGCATCACAGCCTTCAACCAATTTGATTCACTCCATGTGATATCAACAAATGGGTGAAGATACTGGATTCTGTAAATCTTGTAAACATCCTGATAATAGTGCTGAAGACTTGTGCTCCAGAAACAGCCGTGTATTTGTCCAAGCAGTTCCCGTGGCTATTACACTGATGTCTACCTGACACTGGAAAATTGCCCAGGTATGGCCTGTGCACATAAAGTAGGACAAATCTAAACCAATCAATTACTGCCCTATTGATCTAGTTTTGATCATTAGCAAAGTGATGGAAGGTGTTATCGACAGTGTTATCAAGTGACACTTGCAAAGAAATAACTTGCTCACTGCCACTTAGTTTAGTATCTGTCAACGGCACTCAGATCCTGATCTCATTACAGCTTTGGTCCAAACATAAATTCGGGCAAGAGTCCTTTAGATTGGAAAATAGCTAACATAACTCCTTTATTCAAAAGGGCAGTGAGACAGAAAGCAGGCCAGTTAGTTTAACATTTTTCGTAGGGAAAATATTAGAAGCTATTATTAAAGACATTAATAGGGCACTTGGATAAGTTCAAGGTAATCAGGTAAAGCCAACAAGGTTTAATCAATTTATTGGAATTCTTTGAAGAAACAACTTTTGCTATAGATAAAGGGAAACCCGTGGATGTATTGTACTTGGATTTGCAGAAGGCATTTGATAAGGTGCCATGTGAAAGGTTATTATAGAGATTTAGGGTGTAGGGCATGGTTAAAAGATTGGCTGGCTAACAGGAAACAGAGAGTGGGAATAAATATGTCTTTTTCAGGACGTCATAAGTGGTATGCCACAGGGGTTGATGCTGGAGCCTCAACTCTTTACAAGTTACGTAAATGACTTGGTTGAAGGAATCGAAAAGCTACCTTTGCCCATCTGACTTTTCTAGTTAATATGTAGATTAAAATATCTGTGATTATTGACACGGATTTCTGATAAGGTCTCATTATTTCTTCCTTCATGGCCTACCCTACTGCTACAGTTAGGGTCATTTGTACACCACTCTCACAATTGAATTCTTGCTTTTATCATTTGTCTTCAAATTGTTTTCCTGAATTTAGTTCATTCCTCTCTATTGCGCTAATGTATTTTAACTAAAAGAGCCATTGTTCCACCTTTCCCTATTTTCTTGTCATTCCTGAATATCCTGTATCATTCAACATTAAGATCTCAATTCATGTCATCTTGCAGTTTGTCTCTGCAATGGCTAGGAGATCAAACATATTCACTTCTATTTGCACTCTCAGTTCATCCAGTTATTTTTTGAATGCAACATACATTCAGGTTTAATAGCCTTTAATTACATCCTTTTACACTCTTTCTAAATTCTAGTCTTACTAGTTGGTTGACTATTAGAGATCCAAATATTTCCCATATTAATACTTTTACCTTTGGCCTTGACTCTACTGTTTTACTTACCACCCTCTCAAATGTCCCCACTAGTCAGTTTAAAATTCTCCCTGCTTCCCTAGTCACGGGCTTAACATAAACACCAGTCCCAGCATGGTTCAGTTGGAGACTATCCCATCGATACAGATCCCACTTTTACAATTATTGATGCCAATGCCCCATGAACTGAGACTGATTTCTTCCATACCAGCCTTTGAGTCAGGCATTCCTACCTCTAATCTGATTTGCTAATTTGCATGTGGCTCAGGTAAGACCATAAGATGTAGGAGCAGAAGGTAGCCATTCAGTCCATTGAGTAATGCAGAGATCATGTCTTTTGAAGTTCTGTTTCTACTTTCCTTCTTACATTCCCCTCTTGAGTGGTTTCCTGTACCATGATGCCAAGGTTCATTAGTTCATCCTTCCTATAGCCCAATCTCAAAGAACCTCCAATCTCCTGGATATTTGCAAAGACTGAGACTCCTGTATTCTTGCTGTCTGGGTACCTTTACCTTATCCACTTACTGCCATGCTGTAGGGTTCTGGTTTGCACTTAGTAATTAGCTGAATTTTGTGAGTCTAAATTTACATTAGTCTGAGTCATTAAAACAACAGTTGAACTATATGCTTTTCGACCTGGGCAATATGGCTATTATTCCTTATAGAAAGTGTTTTACTATTAACCACAATCACATAGAATATAATTTAATTCCTCACTTGCTTAATTAAGTCAAAATCATTAAAAAATAACTCAACTAACTCAATCCTATATCTGCATAGTTACAGTCAGTGGTAGTCAATGGAGAGCAGTTGGAAACAGTAATCTAAATTTTTTTTTATACAACAGATGCCAACTATAGGTTATGCTGCCATAATGCAGCAATCAAAAACTCAGTGTAGGTTGGGAATCCGTGTGTGCTATTGAGATGCACTAGCTCTAGTTATGGATCTTTTGGCTGAGTTAACTAAAGGTCAAAGAAAACTAAAGCAGTTCTTTTCAACTGTGGCTGATTTTCAGCACTGAGGGTACTATGGTATCTGGTAGAAGTTTTGTTTGCCTGGAGAAACTAAAAAAAAAGGAAATTGACAGTTGCATGTACAAACAATTGTCCTCCTTCTGGAGGCAGGTTTGGAGGTGTACTTTTATGTTTACAGATCTTTAGATTTTGATATCCATGCATCCTTTGAGTCCTGTTCAATAATTGCAACAATGGAAGTGTTAAACCCACTTAATTTGGTATCCAGATGGAGTTTATTCAGAAACTTTGTTTTTTCTTATTTTGTCTATCACTGTTGTACTTTATTAGATGTTTGTTAGATATTTTTAATTGGAGAAATATAATTTCCTTTCCTCATTCAAACTTATATTACATAAACTGGTACATGGGAGTAGGAATTCTAGTTTAAATCTTACTGTGCAAATTAATCCAATCTTTATTTGAGTTATGTGTATTAAATATATATTAATCTTAACATGGTATTTACTTTTAAAAGGTACAAAACAACAGTCATTTTGTGGAATTAATTCCTAATCTTATGTGGCGCCAACCAAATATTGGAGGCTACCACATAATTGAAACAATATTCACCTGGTGCCATCATAATATTTAGTCACTAGCACACAGAAATTAGGTACAATTAATGGTGATTTTATTACTGTCTAATGTCTTCACATATATTAGATTTGTGGGAACAGATGTGAAAAATTTGCTTATGTTGGAAATTATTGCAAAACTTCTGTTTAGAAGACCAGCATCCTCACAGAGCAGGAGCAAAGTATTGCAGTCATCTACATGGGATTTTAAATGTATCTAGATTAGTTTCAGTCAGCTGAACTATCATCTTGAGCCCTTGAAAATCATGCTACAGTCATAAGACGCATAATATCTAGCTTGCAGCAACAATTTATATTCTCATAATGCACCTAATGATTGCTTTATAATAGCCACAAGGATAATAATGAATGAGTGCTGGAAGTGTTAATGGAGAGGAATGGGCTAAACAAATAGCCAAAGAGCATCAACAAGGCAAGATAGCTTAAGGAGGAAATTCTAAACAGGAATGACATTGTAAAAGCTGCTGCTGATGGTGCAGAGAGAAAAATAAGAGGCTGGTGGACAGATATTAGTGACTAAGACATTAAATTATTATCTTGCATCTGTTTTTACCACAGAAGAAAATGTTTCCCAGGTCATGGAGAAATTGGGATTAGTTAAGGGTGTAAAATTGATAAGGAGTAGGTGTTGGATAGACTCTCTGTACATAAAGTTGATCAGGCACAGGGACTTAAACCAATACCGGATGCTATTCAGCCTGTAATACCGAGGGATGCGAAAATGGAAATTGGAATGGACAGCACTGGAAATAATTTTCCGAACTTTCTTAGAATCACAAATTCGTTATGGGCAAATCATATTTAACTACATTGCTTAAGTATTTTGATGAGTTGAAGAAACTCTGGCGTTGGGGGGTGCAGAGGTGGGACGGTGATGAAACTGTTGAAACCAGATGCAGAAACCAACATGTTGGTCTTGGACTGAACTGAAAGTAATGTTAGCTGATTGGTAATTTGACAATGGACTAGGATGTAGGTAATATATCAGTAATACTGGAGTCAAAGATGGCTGTGGCCAATGAATGTCAATAGCCAAAGCCACCAAGGAGTAGCAAGTAAAAGATGAGTTGAAAGGAATAAAATCTTGTGTGTCTTTGGATGACCATCTGAATGTACTAAGGGGGAATCATTTGAGGACTTGCATTGGGTGCAATTGAATAGCTACAAATACAACCAGCAGAATGTAACATGAGGGTGACAGGCCATGGAAAAGTACTTGGAGAGAACAAAAATCAATGATGAATTGGGCCCAATACATTAGAGAGCATACAAACGGACAATGCGTCATGTTCATAGATATGGAGGGCGTCATTGGTATCTGTAGGCAAGGTAGTCCAAATACTGTTGGCAAGTCAAAAACTTGGTTTATAGGCAGAGAAAAAGATCACTCGAAGAAGTGACATCAATTCAGCCAACAATGATGCTTTTATGTCTTTGGAAGTGAAGATGGAAGTAGGCCAGAGTTCAAACTAGGTTGATGAACTGAGAACCATTAACTGTTACATCTGGAAGGGGTTTCATTTTGTTTTATGCTTTTGTGATCAAGTCTGATTCAGTTAGAAAGGATTAAATTTCAGAAAATTTAAACCAGCCACCTTGTAGAAGAGGATGAAAAGCCATGTAAAATTGTTACGTAATTTTAGGCTACACCAGGGTTAAGAAAATGGGAAGTCAACAAACACATTCTAAAGCATTCCATTCCCTTTGATAAAAGAATGGTTTTCATTACATAGGCCTGCAAGAAGCCTGGATGACGAGAAAGTGTAGTTATTGTCAACTCCTGCACGAAACATAAGATTTAATAAGATTTAATTCAAATGGTAATTTCGCATTAATGCTCAACAAGCGCATTTGAGAGACGGGGATGATTTCAGATTTCTTTTTGCTCTCCCGTACATGGGGATGCCAGTCTCATCCAATTTGTTTCCAGTCAGCCAGAGGAAAAAGAGAGTTTCATGTTGTCACATTTATACATGGCTGGCAAGAGTAAAGGATGATTCAGAAAAGCTGCCAATTTGTGAGTATCAAGATCCATAATGGGATTGATCTGCCCCTCACTGTTATTTTACAGTTATGAGAAATTATTAGGAATTAAATGCATTTCACTTGACGATTAAGTTCTGTTTATTCATATACTGATAAAGTAAAAGCATATTGAATTGTAAATGACCTCATTTTTTTTGCCTGTGTTTTCAGTTCCATATGTTAATGAAGGATAGCATGGATGTGGCAAATGTGGGACTACAATATCCACTGTGCACAGGGAGGGACTTACTCTTAAAATTCTGAGCTATGTTTTTCAACTAATGCTTTGAGCATCAAAATTTCTGGATTGTACATCTAAGTCTGCTTACGGACGTGCTGGACAATGCTATCTATTGCAGATATAAAGAAAATGCTCATGACCTCAGGATTGTAAAATACTTCACAGCCAATGAGGTACGATTGCAATTTTGGAAAGTACAACTATGTTGTGAACATTGTAATCCCACAACCAGTAAAGAGATAAATACTAAAGATATAAAGACAAGGTCAGATGTTAGACGATACTAGGTTACAGTCCAACAGGATTATTTGAAATTGCAAGCTTTTGGAGAGTTGACCCTTCCTCTGTGTGGAGTTTGCATTTTTCTGCTATGTCTGCGTGGGTTTCCTCCAGGTGCTCCGATTTCCTCCCAGAGTCCAAAGACGTGCAGGTTAAGTGGATTGGCCATAGGAAATGCAGGGTTACAGGGATGGGTGGGTCTGGGTGGGATGCTCTTTGGAGGGTTGGTGTAGACTCAAATAGGCTGAATGGCCTGCTTCCACACTGTAGGGATTCTATGATTCTATTCTATGATAATTACCTAAGTTTGGGTAGAATCGAGCCCTGGTCGCTGGTGCCGTGAGGCAGCAGTGCTAACCACTGAGCCACGATGCTGCACTGTGCTGAGTTAATATTCAGCTTTTGATCTTACTAAACGTGACAAACAAGTAACAAATTGAGAAAAATTGGCATAGAAACGAGAGCGGGTACTTAGCGAATCCAGTTTGCTGCCAGATCTGAAGAATCTCCATGTGGCCCTTGACCAGACTACACCTCAGAGCCTGATATACGGGGACCAGCTGCACTCATCCCTGGACATTAACATTTGGCAATTGCTAACCCCTCGTGACACCATTGTACCTCTCCAATACAACGGCAGTGCACCCTGGAGGTACAGGCCTGCATTGCAGGATACACTGATAACTAATAAATGTGGAGCTGGAAAAGCTCAGCAGGGCAGACAGCATCTGAGAAGCAGGAAAGTCAATGTTTTGGGCCGAAACCCTTCTTCAGGACTGGGGGGGTGGCGGTGGGAGCTCATAAATAAATGGGGTGATGGAGCTGGGGGAAGGGTAGGTGAGATGGAGACAAGTGGATGCAGGTTGGGGGTTATTGTGGTAGGTCAGCGGCAAGGGTGGGGCAGATAGGTGAGTCAGAAAATGGAGATGGGGGGAGGAGAGATTTTAAAGCTGGTGAAGTCAATATTCAGGCCATCGGGCTGTAAGCTCCCAAGGCAAAACATGAGGTGCTGCTCCTCCAGTTTGCCTTTGGCCTCACTCTGACAGTGGAGGAGGCCAAGGATGGACGTGTCACCAGGGGAGTGGGAGGGGGAGGGGGATGTAAAGTGGATGGCAAACAGAAGGTCAGGCTGGTTGGTGCGTGCAGAGCAGAGATGCTCTGCAAACCGGCCCTCGAGCCTGTGTTTGGCCTCCCTGATATACAGGAGACCACATCGGGAGCAACGGATACAGTAGGTGAGGTTAGATGAAGTGCAGGTGAATCACTGCCAGATTTGGAAGGATTGTTTGGGGCATTGGACAGAGGTGAGGGGGAAAGTGTAGGGACAGGTGTAGCACCTCCTGCAGTTGCAGGGAAAGGTACCAGGTGTGATGGAGGGGTTGGTGGGGAGTGTGGAACTGACAAGGGAGTTGTGGAGTGAACGGTCTCTGCGGAAAACGGAGAGGGATGGGGAGGGAAATATGTTTTTGGTGGTGGGGTCTGATTGTAGGTGGCGAAATGTCAGAGGATGATGCTTTGTATTCGGAGGTTAATGGAGAAGTGTGTGAGGACCAAAGGGACTCCATCCTTATTGTTGTTGGGGGAGAGGCTTTGAGGGCAGAAGCACAGAAAATAGGGGAGATGTGGTTGAGGGCATTCTTAATAGCAGCAGAGGGGAAACTATGGTTTCTGAAGTAGGAGGACATCTGGGAAGTCCTCGAGTAGAATGCCCCATCCTGGGAGCGGATGTGTCAGAAGCAGAGGAATTGTGAGTATGGGAAAGCATTTTCACAGGAGGGTGGGTGAGAGGAGGTGAAGTTGAGGTAGTTGTGGGAGTCAATGTGTTTGGATGTTAGTGGTGGGTCGGTTACCGGTGGTGGAGATGGAGAGATCCAGGAAGGGGAGGGAGGTGTCAGAAATGGTCCAGGTGAATTTGAGGGCAAAGTGGAAGGTGTTGGTGAAATTGATGAACTGCTGGAGCTCCTCACGGGAGCATGAGGCAGCATTGATGCAGTCATCAATATAGTGGAGAAAGAGGTGAGGAATGGTACTGGTGTAGTTGTTGAAGAGGGATTGTTCCACGAATCCTACAAAGAGACAGGCAAAGTTTGGGCCCATGCAGGTGACCATAGCCACCCCTTTGGATTTTAGGAATTGGGAAGAATCAAAGGAAATATTGTTGAGGGTGAGGATTGTATCCCGATGTGGTCTCCTTTATATCGGGGAGACCAAACACAGACTCGGTGACCTGTTTGCAGAGCATCTGCTCGCTGCACAAACCAACCAATCCAACCTTCCAGCTGCATTCCACTTTAACTTCCCCTCCTAGTCCCCTGGTGACAAGTCCATCCCTGGCCTCCTCCACTGTCAGAGTGAGGCCAAACATAAACTGAAGGAACAAAACCTCATATTTTGCCTTGGGAGCTTACAGCCCAATGGCCTGAATATTGACTTCACCAGCTTTAAAATCTCTCCTCTCCTCCACCCCCAACCTGTCCATCTTCCCACTGGCCTATCCATTCTACCTTCCCACTGACCAATCCAATCTACCTTCCCACTGACTAATAACCCCCTACCTGCATCCACCTATCTCCATCTCACCTACCCACCCATAGCCCCAACCCCCTCACTCTCTTTATTTCTGGGCTCCCCCCACCTAACCCTCCCACCACCACAGTCCTGGTGAAGAGTTTTGGCCTGAAATGTTGACTTTCGTGCCCCTCGGATGCTGTCTGACCTGCTCTGCTTTTCCAGCTCCACATTTGTTGACTCTAGCATTGGCAGCCCTTCCTGTTTCTAAGGCACTGATAACTAACATTGATAAACTGCTGCTGGGATACTTTGAATGCAGAGACAGGAATCAGGCTTATGGTTTGGACCAGTCTGCAGAGCAGGGCTACTCGATTGCTCTCCTTGTACTTGCTCACTTAGTGCCCACCTACATACTCATACCATCTATGCATTGTCATGCCAGTTAGCACAGTCACATGACCCGGCAGTGAGCAACATCAACCTGCACCATATGCCAGCAGTTTACTTCATAAACACACTACATGTACAGCAAGCAAGTGGACATGTCTCATAAAAACATAGAAACATGGAAGATAGGAGCAGGAGGAGGCCACTTGGCCATTCGAGCCTGCTCCACCATTCTTCACGACCATGGCTGACTGTCCAACTCAATAGCCTCATCCTGCTTTCTTCCTATAACCTTTGATCCCGTTCGCCCCAAGTGCAATATCTAGTCACCTGTTGAATACATTCAATGTTTTGGCATCAACTACTTCCTGTGGTAATGATTTCCACAGGCTCACCACTCTTTGGGTGAAGAAATGTCTCCTCATCTCTGTCCTAAATCATCTACCCTGAATCCTCATACTGTGACCCCTGGTTCTGGACACACCCACCATCGGGAACATCCTCCCTGCTCAGTCCTTTAGAATTTTATAAGTCTCTATGAGATCCTCATTTGTCTGAACACTAGCGAAAGCAATCCCAACCTAGTCAATCTTCCTCATATGTCAGACCCGCCATCCCCAGAATCAGCCTGATAAACCTTCGCTGCACTCCCTCAAGAGCAAGAGCATCTTTCCTCAGAAAAGGAGACCAAAAACTGCACACAATATTCCAAGTGTGGCCTCACCAAGGCCCTGTACAACTGTAACAACACATCCCTGCTCCTGTACTCGAAACCTCTCACAATGAAGCCCAATATATAATTTGCCTACTTTACCACCTGCTGCACCTGCATGTTTATCTTCAGCAATGGACAAGGACACCCTAATCTCATGGTATGCTGCCCTCTCCCAATTTACAGCCATTTACAGTCTGGAGAATGGTACTCGACAAAGTCTATGGAAGGACCCATCAGTCAAGGAGTCTCTTGTAGTAAGTCAAGGGCAGTCTCTGATACTAGCCCTGGACATTGGCCATGGTCAGATATCTGATCAGGGTTTTCTTGTGCTTCCACAGTCTGGGGAGTGGGTCATGGTCAGTTCTGTGGCTCCATAGTGGCCAGCTAAAGGCTAATGCTAGTTGAGGAGATGTACAGCCACTAGTCAGGTATCTGGTCACTTCTTGTTGGGGGACTATCTGTTTCAATTGATAAGGGTGTTGGGCCATGGTCAGCCTGTTGGGTCCATCTGCAGAAACTAAAGGGAATGGAGGTTAGGGTGGGACAATTGGGGTTGTTGCAGTGGGCAGGGTACTCAGCAAGTTATCCTTTGGAACTGGGGGCTGCAAGTTGTGGGGAAAGTAGGGATGAGAATTGCAAAGGAGGCTGTAGCATTTTCTGGGGCAGGGGAAGATACAGTAAAGCGTGGAGAGATTCATGCAGGAGCAGGGGTTTTGTTCATGGTCAGAAGAACGCTGGCTGTAAGTGGGGAGGGGCAGAGCAGCGTTTGACCATACCTGTTTATGTGAGGGCCTGGGCTTGGGGATAGGTGGGCAGGTTCTGGCTCATGCAGACAGGATGGATGGAGACCTGGAACAGTGTAAAATCTGTGGGGTTTGCAGTAAGGCCCACCAGGAAGAGGATGTGGAGGTTTTGGGACTCAATGACACGATGAGGTAGATGCTGCAAGCCACTGGCTCATTGTCGCGTTCCATCATGCCGGAAATCGAAAGAATGTAATGGGGAAGAAAATGTCTGTGACAAAAACTGGAGTGGGTGGAGTAAGTGACTCGACCTGTGTGAGAGGGGGCTGCAGCTGATGTTGGGGCTTTCAAAGGGAAAGAACACAGATCTATGCACTGCACAGGACACAGGCCTATGGGTCCCTGCGTCATGACCATCCTGATACATTGCCCTCTTGTTTGTTTTGCAGATTCCTGCTCCAGGCATCATTGACCAATTAATTCACACCAACTGTTTTGGGGCACTGAGGCCAGGGGAAGAATTGGAATGTTGTAAGATGAGGGCTGAAGGTATCAGCAGCATCCTTCGCTTTTTACATCTTGCTTCTAGAGAGAGCAGCAGGCCCTCAGCACAGACCTCCATCCAGGAAACAGTTTCTTTTTTATTCACTCATGGGATGTGGGTGTCACTGACTGGGCCAGCATTTATTTCCTACCCCTTCAGAAGGTGGTGGTTACCTGCCTTCTTGAACTGCTGCAGTCCATGGGCTGTAGGGTGACCTACAATGCTGTTTAAGAAGGGAATTCCAGGATTTTGACCCAGTGATAATGAAAGCATGGTGATATATTTCCAAGTCAGGATGGTGAGTGGCTTGGAGAGGAGATTCCAGAGGGTGGTTCCCACATAACTACTTCCCTTGTCCTTCTCGATGGAAGTGGTCATGGGTTTGAAAGGTGCTACCTGACAATCTTCTGTAGTGAATTTCTGCAGTGCATCTTGTAGATAGTACACATTGTTGCTACTGAGCGTCGGTGGTGGAGGGAGTGGATGCTTGTGGATGTAGTGCCAATCAAGCGGGCTGCTTTGTCCTGGATGGTGTCAAGCTTCTTGAATGTTGTTGAAACTGCACCCATCCGGTCAAGTGGGGAGTATTCCATCACACTCCTGACTTATGCCTTGTTGATTGTGGACAGGTGCTGGGGAGTCAGGAGGTGAGTTCTTACTGCAGTACTCCTAACCTCTGAGCTGCTCTTGTGGCCACTGTATTTATATGGTGAGCCCAGTTGAGTTTCTAGTCAATGATAGCTCCAAGGATGTTGATAGTGACAGATTCAGTGATGGTAACACCATTGGATGTCAAAGGGTGGTGGTTAGATTGTCTCTCATTGGTGATGGTCATTGCCTGGCATCTGTGCGGTGCGAATTTTACTTGCCACTTGCTGACCCAAGCCTGGATATTGTCCATGTCTTATTGCATTTGATCATGAGCTGCTTCAGTATCTGAAGAGTCACAAATAGTGCTGAACATTGTGCAACCGTTGAGCATCCCCACTTCTGACTTTATGTTGGAGGCAAGGTCGTTGATGAAACAGCTGAAGGTGTTTGGGCTCTGGACCCTAGGCTGTCTTGTAGAGATGTTCTGCAGCTGAGATTAGTGACCTCCAACAAATACAACCATCTTCCTATGTGCCAAGTATGATTCCAACCAGCGAGAGTTTGCCCCCGATTGATTCCAGTTTTGCTAGAGCTCTTTGATACCACATTGTTCAAATGCCATCTTGATATCAAAGGGCTGTCACTCTCACCTCACCTCTGGGATTCAGCTCTTTTGTCCATTTTTGATCCAAGGCTGTATTGAGGTCAGGAGCTGAGTGGCCCTGGTGGAACCCAAACTGGGCGTCACCGAGGCAGGTTATTGCTGAGCAGGTGCTGCTTGATAGCACTGTTGATGACGTCATGTATCACAGATAAGAACAAATCTATGTTCTTTGTGTGTTCATGTCCATGTGGTCTTTAGACTCCCTAAATTTATTGTGTATTTGTATGGTTTATTCTTCTAGTAGCTTCTAACTTTGCCACACTGTGGTACCTAATCTCAGTGATGTCCAGCTGCATAACATAATTGCAAGGTTGCTCCGGGGTTCTGAAACCTTTAAACAACAGAATTTGAATTTTGTATTTTATGTGTTAAGAACAGGAAGACATGGTTAGCCATTTTGTGGCTTTGGGGTTGTGGTGTTAAAGACTCTGGAGGTCTCTTTAGTTTATGTGCATTTATAATGAAATTTTACAACCTTGACTTGAAGGTCTGAGGGTAGAATTGAGGGTGTTAATAGTTCACTGCATTAAGAAAAACGTCACTGTTGCTTCACAACTTGAGTCCAGTGAAGCAGGGAAAGGCAAGACAATTCAGAAAGTCAGTTAGTCTGTGAGTAGCTGAGTGCACCACAGTACAAGCAAGGCAGCTGAACAGTTAAGTTTAAGGAATTCATATAGGTTTGCTCTGAAGTTCAAAGTTAGAGTGAACTTGGTTTGCAGTCTTTTTCTGTTAACTTGGGGAAAGGTGTCAGATGAAAGGAAACTGTATCTAGTGACTGCACAGCAATTCACTGAAAGGAAACTGATTGCAGCTACCCCAGTGTGAGTCTGAGCTTTGATGTGAACATAATGGTAACACTTCCCTGAGATGTCAGTGTTTTAGAACAATATTGTTAGAGTAAAAAGGGTGATGTGAATTTGCATCTTTTCCTGATGTCTGTAATGAAATATTTCCAACTATTCTTTTGCCTAGTGTAATATTGCTCATATTTTGTTTTGTTTAATAAAAACATTATTTTTTCTGTTAAAAGTAATTATGCAGGCTTTTGTGAATGTGTTCAGTAAATTGCCCTCCATGGTTAAAGATAAACTAAGATCTAATGAGCCAGGTATCACTCTGGGATCTGACTTGTCCAGAGTTAATGTCAGCTGGGATCATAACAACGTTAGTTGGTGTGATACAGAGTGTCTGGTTGATGTGCCTGTCATGATCAAAGAGCTGGCAGTGCTCACCAGTTGTGAGAACTGGATATAAGAATTCCAGTAAATCTCAGAGTTTGAGGATGAGGTGAAGTTATGAAAATTTCATATTAGATGTGATTGATAGAGAATGTTGATTGGTGAGTGAGGTGGTTATGCTGCCTTTCAACAGTATGTGAGGCTGATGTTGCACTGAAAAGGTTAACTATCAAAGATGACTTTACTGATCTTGACCATTGATCTGAGACAATTGAACTTTTTGATGCATTGTTCCCAGGTGCTCAGGGCTATACTCCTGCCATTGACCACCGCAATTGCTCCTACTGCTTTCTGCAAATTTGTTTTGGAGATCTCCTTGTCCCCTATTGATGGGTGACATCTGTCCTGTTGTCTTTCTCCTCAACCTAGACCTTCAATACAGTATTTGAAAGTCTTGGGAGGAGCATGGTGGGATGGGGAGGGTGAAGCTGTTTGCTGCTATGCTGTGCCACTTGTGGATTTTGTTTCCAGGTCAAGCTGTCTTTTACAATGACTTCCAGGACTGTTTCAGCCAAAACACCCTTCTAAAAAAGCACAGTTGGTTTTTAATAGTGAAGATGAGCTTGATTTCATGTTAGTCCCTTGAATTTGCATCCCTTGCTCACCCAGCAATCACTAGGTAATCATTTAAATATGTTCCGATTGCTTTAAAAAGCAGGCAGCACAGTATTTGTCTGTTGTCTGCATTGGAAGCAACAATTGTAGCTTCACCCTCACATCTATTTTTGGCCCACGCCCAATTTTGTGGGTTGAATAATTTTCATGGCCACATAAAGGATTTCTAAACTCTTGGGGAAAAAGGTCACACTTTCACAAAATGTCATTGAATCTTTTCCACCTGAAAGGGATTTAATTGAAAGTCACATTTGAGATGCAACAGCTCAGTGCTGTTGAAAGCAGCAGTCAGGAGTGTTCAGTTCCTGGACTGGGGCTTGAACCTACGGCTTTCTTTTAAGGAAAATGTGTGAATGGTCTATGCATAGCGCACACATTCCAGACCTGCAATTAATGTGGTTGCTCCTGCATCTAGTAGTGAGGTAGGGGAGCTGCACATCACAGTGCGTTGTGAACAAACCTGCCTGTATTTGCGAGTTGAGGTATTGGGTTCAGCCTCCTGTACACAAGATTTGGGCCAGTAAACCAGAATCTGGCAATTGTGGGTGGTGAGGTAGGGGGTGATACACATTGAGGCTGTGCAGGAGTTGCTGCTAAGTGCAGCATCTTTTGTCCGAGAACAGAGAACCTGTAAATTTAAAATAAAACCCTCCTTTTGATTTGTTTTCACCTTGCTGCTTAATTCTTTCTCCTAACTCATTTAGTGGTTTTGGCCTTAGCATGCACCTGGCTGCCCACCCACTTTCGAGAAGTGCTAGGAGTCTCTCAGCAATGTGGATATGTTGTGGTTGTTGGAGGTCAGTCATTTCAACTCCAGGACATCTCTGCAGGAGTTTCTCAGGGTTGTGTCCTAGGCCCAACCATTTTTAGCTGCTTCATCAATGACCTTCCCTCCATCATAAGATCAGAAATGGGGATGTTCACACATGATAGCACAATGTTCAGTATCATTCATGACTCCTCAGATAACTGAAGCAATCTATGTCCCCATATGGCAATACAGGGATAACATTCAGGTTTGAGCTGGTAAAATGCAAGTCATGTTTAGTATCAGGTAGTGACCATCTCCAACAAGAGAGATTCTAATTGTTTCTCCTTATTTAAAATTACAATACCATTGATTAATCCCCTATTGTCAACATCCTAGATGGTACCATTGACAAAAAGCTGAAATGGACCAGCCATATAAATACTGCGGCTATAAGAGCAGGCCAGGGGCTAAGAGTTCTGTGGCAAGTAACTCATCTGCTACCTTCCCAAAGCCTGTCCATCAATTACAAGGGACAAATCTGAAGTATGTTGGAATACTCTCCACTTGCCTGGATGAGTGCAGCCCCAACAACACTCAAGAAACTTGATATTGTGTAGGACAAAACAGCCTGCTTATCCACCATCGTCAACATTCATTTCCTTTAGCACAATGCACAATGGCAGTCATTGCATGTGATCTATTGGGGGTTACACTGAAACAAATTCACCAATGCTCCTCTGACAGCACATTCCAAACCTGTGGCCTAGACCATCTTGAATTACATGGGTAGCAAATAAGTGGAATACCATAAACAAAACAAAGGACTATGGATGCTGGAAATCAGAAACAAATCAGCAATTGCTGAAAAAACTCAGTCGGTGTGGCAGCATCTGTGGAGAGAAATCAGAGTTAACGTTCTGTTCTGAGGAAGAATCATTGGACCCGAAATGTTAACTCTGATTTCTCTCCACAGATGCAGCCAAGCCTATTGAGTTTTTCCCGCGATTTATGAAATGGAGTATCATCACCCGTAAGCTCCCTTCCAAGATTCACGCCATTCTGCCTTGGAACTATATCACCATTCCCTAACTGTCACTAGGATAAAATTCTGGAACTTTATTCCTAACAGCATTATGTCCCCAAATCCTAAGCATTGCAGAGGTTCAAGAGAGAAGTTCACCTCTACTTTCTCCAGGGCAATTAGGGCTGCGTTAGCTAGTAATGCCTAAATAGCATGATGAATATTAATAAAAAATGCTTGTTTTAATAGTTTCTGTTCTCTTTGATCTGGCCATTGTACTCGGAGAAGAAATGCTTTCCAGGAGCGGACGCAAGAGAATCAAATCCTTGATGTGGCTGTGACTGTGTTTCTGTGTTTGTGAATTAGCATTTTCAAAATGACACCTTTAATTTTGTGGCCATGATAAGGCTTGATTGTAAGGCTTGAGAACATTCAAAATTAACAAAGTGTGAATTAAAAGAAATATTTCTCATTTTATGTCAGACAGTTTATTTGGAGATTGTGCTAATGTTTCTGTGATAGTGCTTATTATGTCATTTTTCAACAGAACTTATGGTTAATGCATTATAAATCACATGTACAAAGCAGCCCTTAGAAACCGATCATGATGGCAACCATAAATAAAAATTGTCATTTCAATACACAGTGAAAAATCTTAAGGCAGTGGTTTTTAATGAGCTGATTGCTGTGTTTCCTGGCCAATTATAGGCCATTACCCCCTTGGCACTGGTCGTTTATAAATCTCTTCATAATTTTGAAAACTTCTCCTTTAGTTTAGTTGAAATCTCCTCTTTTACAATTAGCTTAAGCACAACATTGCACCCTCTTGAGGGCCCAATAATATAACTTGTATGATGTAGTGCTGTGTATTGCAAACAACATTCCATATGGTCTATAATCAGTGCACTACAGTAATAATGGTAAATCTTTTGATTTTATCATTTCCCTCTGATAGCGCAACCAGTAATCTTGTTTATTTGCATCTGACACATTTTCTGCAATTATAACCAAATCTCTCCTCTGATCAACATCAGAATTCGTTCTAACACACAATCCTTCTTTTATCTTCATGTTCCCATACATGAAGGTTTTGGAGGCCAAATTCATACATTTCTTTTTCCTCTTATAAACAAGCTTTTGCTCACCTATTCTAATAATTTCTTTCTTTGGCTTGGTATTAATTTTTATCTGAATATTTTCATTTAACATACCTAGGGATGTAATAATCACATTAAAGATGCTATATAAATGTAAGTAAGTTGATGTTACAGTGAGTAATGGTTTTTAACCATCTTTCCTGTTGCCTTTCTGTGTTGTTCTTACACTTATGTTGGTATACTGCAGGAACAGTACCCTTAGCACTGCTGCTTGGCTTCATAAGCTCCCCTCCAGTCTCTTCTCTGATTTTGCATTTGGCAAGTGCAAGCAGCCAATGTAGGACTCGATTGCAATATTTACTCTCCACTGGGGCTGTTAGTTCTGGGGTTGTCAGGAAGACCTTTGTTCATTAGTGATTAATTTTTCACAGCTTTTGGATTCTTGAAAGATGCGGCAATCTTTCAGACAGTTTTAAAATTGCAAAGCTGTATGTGAGAAATTGCATGCAACTAAACAGGCTGAACGTGTGGCCAGTGGCAATGTGAACAGATCCAAAAGATGCCAAAGTGCTTTTTCTTAAACTGTGCTTTATTTAGGGCTAAGCTGAAAAGCGTCATCCAGTACTTACATGAAGATTACAATAGTTTCCAGGTAATTGAGAGTGAAGAGAGCAGTCTTGTAATGACTGTATGCCGCACTGGATGCAGGTATACAGCTCTTTTCTTTAGATAAAGTATGACAGAAATTAGAATTTTAGAAAAGAGAAACAGTAAAAAGAAATGGAAAAAAAATATCAAAATGCCTGTGTAAAAAACGCCCACAAGGAATAAAAAAAATCATAAAACAATGAGCAGTCAGCCACAATGCTGGCATTTGTAAATTAAGTTAAAACATGACATCCTCCTAAAAGAACAATAAATAAACTGAATAAATAATTCATAAATAAATTGGTTCCAGATTTTACAGCAATCAACACAGTGCTTTTTGTTTCAACTGCTCCGTTACATCAGTTACCAAAGATAAATACCGTGCTTTCATTAAATAGTTTCCTTTTTTTCTCAATCAGTACAGTAAAAGTCCTACAAAATATGCAAATTTATTTACATAAAACAGAGCCAGAACCTTTTAAACATTCTCTGTTTTTTTTTGTACCTTCTGTAAACAGCAGAGATTCTCTTTTTGTGTTATTCCTTTTGAATTACAGATTCAATGTTAGTTTGTTGGGAGTCAGGACTTTGCGCTGGCCCTGAAGTTCACTTACTTTTTTTTTGAACATGAAAGAGTACTATTGCAATGGATGGAGGTCGGTAAGAGTTTTGCTAAAAGCAGATCCTGATGATGTTAAGCAGGTTTTCCAGGCTAATACGTGTCTTTCCAGTTTCTCACTAACCCTCGGTGGATATTCATATCTGCGTTTTGCTGCAATGTTTACAAGTTTCAATTTTTGTGTGTTTTTTTTCAATATATTTTTAATTCCTTTTTAATCGTAGCTGGAATGATTGCAGTCAAGGAGCTGCCAGAGTAACTTATCTTCTGTCATTATTTAACAGGATCAGATAGCAATTGGCAGTATATGAACATATGCTCATCTAAATTCTACAAAATTACAATTCTACAGGATTTCTTATTTTTAGCAGTAATGCTAACCTCTATTTTTTTGCATTTTTATGTCTAATTTTTTATATTTTTATATCAGTAATTTAAAAGTTTTTTTATTATCTGTACATCTATTGAGTTTTTCTTTTAAGGGAAGGTTAAGAACACAATGAACCATTTTCAAGCAATAATCCTATTTCCAAAATAGTCCTCACTCTGTAAGATTGTTTTTTTTGCTTCTCACAGATCACAGTTAAGCCAATCTCAAATGTTCAATCCTCATGAAAGTTACAGAAAACCATATGAAAACTACTTACTTGAATTAATGATACCAAAGTGCCTCCCAAAGTATCAAAGAACTACAATCTTGCTTATTTAAAAGCAGTTAAGTATTATCATTATTATTACTTTTTTTTACAATTCAAGATAAACTTTTCAGACTGTTTTAGGAACAGTGTGAGAAGGAAAGAAATCCATAATTTACATACGACTACAAGTCTGCAATAAAAAGTTTGGTCCTTTGGTCCCTAAAATACCTAAGGAATGACAGATAGTGACTGTTACCATGTGTGACCATGGCAACTGTATCCATGATGACAACAGGCACTCCTCATCAACTTGTTGCTCTACACGCCCCTAGCATCTTTTAAATTTTTTTTCTCTCCTTTCAGGCGTTTAAAACTCATCCTTCAGCAGAAGTGATACATTTTGTAGAGACTTAACAGCCTAAACAATCAGAGCAGTCAAAGATAAAAGTCTGAAGAAGTCTTCAGCTTGATTGGCGTATGCTGATATGTCCAAAGGTTTATTTAACAGTACTTTTATTATTTTTTGTACATGCGGTCCTCTCCAGTTTCCGCCCTAGAAGATGAAGACAAGACAAAGCAGATTAGAGATGAGAATGTGTAACAGTACCAGATCTACACCAATCATGTTTTACTGTAGGTATAATCTAAAGAAACAGCATCCTGCTTTTTCTGTCTTCAATCTGAAAGTCTGTGCATTGTATCTACAAAACATACCTTTTGTGAACCCTTCAGCCTTTTCAAAATCAAATGGTTTGTAGCATTTATGTGTGTTTTAATTTAATGGCTTGGCTGTGTAAGAGTAATGTTTTTATGGGTAAGGCAGGGCTAGATAATTGCAGCATTGTCAAGTCCTTTATATTGGAGGTTATACATCTAAGCTGGTCACTAATAAATTCAATAGTGAATTCATGAAAAAGTCTATCAGAGAAAGGAATGCTTTACCAAAATGATTAGTGAGATGACTATGATTGATGCATTTACAGGGAAGCTAGATAAATATATAATAAAAAGAAATACAAGAATTTGGTGATGGGGTTAGATGAAGAAGCTTGGAGGGGGTTTGTGTGGAACTCAGTTACTGTCACGCACTTAACAGACCAAATGGTCAGCTTATGTGCTGTAAATACATTGCAACCGTACAGTACTAGATGATTGACTGCATTCAGCAGTAACACACAATGCACATGAATGAGAAAAATTACAATGTGTGGGACTTCCAGAAAATAATAAAATGTCTAATCCTAAATGCATAGACCTGTAGTGAACGATAACTAAGGGAAATCTGAATCAAACATGGTGAATGCTGGAGAAACTCAGCAGGTTTGGCAGATTCTGTGGAGAGAGAAACAGAGTTAGCGTTTTGAGTCCAGCATGAGTCAGTTCTGAAGAAAACTCAAATTAGACTTGAAACCTTAACCCTGACTCTCTCTTTGCAGAGGCTACCAGACCAGTTTCTCCAGCATTCTTTGTGTCTGTCTTAGAACTAAGAGCAAGTAGCTCAACAGGACCATATGTGGTGTTTGTCAATTAGACTACAACTGTCAATTTTACTAAAGCAGTACTGAGCAGTTCAAACACAATGCTGAAGTATATCGCTAACATCAGTAAAGGGTTGGAAAATTATGCTTTTTTAAAATTTATCAGGTCATGGGATGTGGGCATTTATTGCTTATCCATAATTGTCCTTAAGAACCCAGAAGGAAAATCCAGCAAAACTTGAAAATGACACATACTGGTCCGACTTGTATACTTCAAAACAGAGCTCCAGCATGACCAACACATTCATTTCCAAGTATTTCTGTTTTTGTATTAATGTTTGTTCTCTCTAGGGAAGTGGTGGTGAAACCTTATGGGTGAATTGACCTTAAGAATTGTGTCCAGTTTGGTCATGGAGATATAAAGGAGGAAGTCAAATCTAGGGGAGTCATAAACAAGGTGTATATGCCTAATATCCTGGTGGAAGATGATTGAATTTTGAGGGAAGACTTTTAGTCACTTCAGCCTTGAAAGCAGGTAATTAAGAAGGGTCCATCTGGAAATTTATAAATATACTCCAAAGCATATATGATTTACAAAAGATAAATCTCGAGCATTACCTCAGCAATTGCAACTGGTAATTAATGAAACTCGTGAAAGACAAATTTCAGGAACGTCACCAGGGTACATTAATGTTGGGAACAAGTTTGGAACCAGAGAGAGGAAGTGCTGCAGCCCCTATAGAGATCGAAAGCAAATGCTTTGGGTGGATGAGAAGAACAGATATTATTGAAACATTTTGGAAAGGCTGCAGTATTTGAAAGGATAAGCTTTAAACAAAGTTGATTGCTAACAGTTTTGGCATTCTACCCGTGTTGACCCCACAAAATAGGGATACTGTCTCTTTAAGAATCTGCACTACAAGTTTTTTTAAAAAAATGCAATGCTATATTAAACAGCAGAGATAATGTTAATCTAAAGAAAAATCTCACAGCAGTTCTGTCCACGGCTAGCAGGCAGATTCTGCTTACACTTTTAAAACAATAGAAACTAGAACTGCAAATGATCCACTTTAGTGGAAGTGACATGCGGAATATCAATCCATGCTGGCAGGTTCCCACACTGTTGGTTAAACAAAGAGCAAACCGTACACAGCAATCGAACAATTACAACAGCAAAAATAAAAAAACAATTTCAAAGGACCCTTTTTCAGTTGCACAAAAAAAAACACTTTTGTTCTGAATGATTTGACATACTACTGAAAATGAATCTGAAATTGCTGTAATTGCAAAGCACAGATTGGCTATTTTGATCTTGTTTGTGTAAGTTTGGATTTATGCCTGCTACCATCCAAGTTTTTTTTTGTCCTAGGTTCTTCAAATGAAAAAGGCCCCCTCCTCCAAAAAATAAACAAATCACAATAGTTTTGGTGCAAAGAAACTGACCACACATTTTATTATACAGGTAAACCTCATTTTATAAAAATTGTTTTTATATAAAAGGATTGGGAATCAATGTTTTATGTGACATCTAAAGAAGCAAAGAAAGCTGACAGGACTGAAAGAAAAATAATAAAATAAAGAAATAATAATTATTAAAAGAACCACCGCAAACACTAAACTAAAATGAGCACAGCAAGAATAGTGGCAGCACACAGTCAAAAGGCACATGTGATCATGACTGGCCAATCATTAACTGATACAACATCCAAGAAAAATGCTTTCACAGCACCTCCACGAAACTTGACGGCATGTCATGCAACCAATCGTTGAGCTTGTTACATGACGCCATCAGATCACACTTTAACTTCTAGTTGACAGAACTTACGCAGTGGACCGTTTTCTCCATTTCATTGTTATGGATACTTTTCCTACAGCCTGAGACTGCGGGTTATGACTGTCTCTGCTTGGTTTGGTTTTTGATCGAGTGACAAAAGAAGAAGAGAATTTTTGTTTTTTGGAGGGGGAAAAGTACCAAACACAGCATCAGTCAAAAGCAATACTTGCAATTGAAAAACAAGAAACCAAACTTAAGGAAATGGATGAAGCCTTGCAAAGGCATATAAGATTACAAATACATGGTTAACAATAATGTCATGAATGCAGTGGATGCTAAAAAAAACATGATTAAGTGCATGATGGCTGACAGACATTGGTTACAGAGTAAAAACATTTCAATGTTTCACCAATAATAATAGACTTGCATCCCAAATTCAGAGTGCTGGCTAACAGGCTGTTCAAATGAGAAAGATAGTAATTGTATTTGGTATTCTCAACAGAAAAATAACAGGAGCAAATAAAACAATATTACAATTACACAGGAAAAAGTAACTAAAAGAGGAACATTTCCAATCCTTTTCCTGAGCTGCCTGAGCCAATTCCTCTTTGTTGAAATAAATGGTCAATAATTCTTCAATCCTGAATTGGCTTCAGGAAGGACAAGAGTTGGAGTTGCCCTTTTTCTCTTTGTCTGGTAGATCTGTCTTTTTTACTCATAGTGTCTCAGTGATCAGTTCAACCTCTGTATTGCACGTTAAAAATGTTTCATCTTAAAAGCCCAAAAAATTACACAAAGCAGGTAAAAATCAGTTGATGTGACCACATTTGGGAAATATCAGCATTTCAGTATCAGTGTACAAATGAATTAGTTGCTTTGTGTGAACGTTTTAACCAGAGGTGCCAATATTTTGGAACTATTTGGTATAATAATATATTTACATTTTTCAGATATGAGGAGCATTAGGACTTCCACATTATTCATCTCACACTTCTGAAAATATGTCTATGAATGCAGTTCCTAATATATTGAGTATTATTAAATAGAAATTGCATGGCTCTTCTCGTTTGATAGCTGTTCTCCCATTGCAGAACCATGTCATGCAGCACAGAAAGATTTCTGTGCACACACTTAGCTGATCTCAGCCATGTTAGATGGAAGGATGTTGCAACCAATTTAAGGAGCTCTGAAATAGGAAGATAGAAAATAAGCCAAAGTCTTCTAACCTAAGCATGGCTCAGCTCTTCAGGATGTGAACTTTTAAGAGAGACAAACCTCTACGCCAACCATTGCAACCACACCCCAGAGAAATCACCAGGAGTTCATTTCAGGGAAAGCTTCTGCCTGATAGAGTTGGGAAGCTATTTGAACCAGACAAACTGCAGGAGCTCATAGATACTCATTAGACATCTGTAAAAGATCTTCTAACACACACATACCCTTTCCCAGGAAATTGACAAGTCACTCTTTAATGGTGTGTTATGTTACCAGTTTACCACTTACCAATCATTATAAAGTTTGACAACCCTCTAAATGATGCAGAACTTTCTAGTTTCTATTTTAATTATTTGAGTACTCATTTTAGTCATGTCTTAAAGGAATCCACAAAGAACATCCATGAAAAACAGCTTAGTTACTAGCAGTGATTGCTCCCAGGGCAATCTACCAATGTGAAGATATTCTTCACAGATGCAACAAAGGCCAAAATGATAAAGGAGAATGTAAATTTAAATTACAAGTGATGCTTGAATAATTTAGAAGCAGAGTTTTACCATTATGCCAATACCAACATTTAATGGACTCGTCAGAATGTCTTTTTAAAGGAAGAAAATAGATAGAAGATATCCATTAAATTTCCTCTTGGGAACAGCCAGCCTGCTTTTAGCTCATTGACTTTGACACAAATTGGATGGCCAAGGCTACTCATCAAGGACTAGTCTGTTCTTCTGAGAGAACAATTATCATATTAAGAATAGTAGTGAATGATTATTCTTCAGAATTGATGAAAGGTCACTCACCAACACCTTCTCAAGGGCAATTAGGGATGGACAATAAAAGCTAACCTAGCAAGTGTTGTCCACATACAGGAAAACCTGTTCAGTGATGGTCCCCAGAGGTTGTTATGAGAATCATTGAACTTTTGTTGTACATTAATGACCTGGACATGGTTTTTTAAAACTTGCAGTGAGCAGGATGGTGTTAGGGCAGCCCATGGCTGGAGCAATATAAAATGGCTGACAGTTGACAAAAAAGTGGCTGGGGAAGATTTTTAGCTGAAACAGCAACTTCCATAGTCTGACTTTTTTTAAATTCACTCATTTTTTATTCTCTCGTGCTGGCCAGTGAATTGCCTGTCCCTAGCTGCCTTTGAACTCAGTGGCTTGCTAGGGTATTTCAGAGGGCAGTTGAGAGTCAACCACATTGCTGTGGGTCTGGAGTCACATGTAGGCCAGGCCAGATAAGAATGGCACATTTCCTTACCTGAAGGACATTAGTGAGCCCGATAGGTTCTTCTGACAATTGACAATGGTTTCATAGTTGTCAATAGATTCTTAATTCCACATTTATTTTTTAGTATTGAATTCAAATGCTACCGTGGTGGGATTTGAACCAGGGTCCCCAGAACATTAGCTGAGTTTTTGGATTAATATTCTAGCCATAATACCACTAGGCCATTGCCTGCCCTTCGATGTTAAACTCTGAGCTCGAGTAATTGTAGCCTTCATAGAAGGCTATATCCAAGGTAACAAGATTAAAATAACATGCAAAGGGTCTCGTGAAATGCATACAAAAGAGTCCTGTTGCATAAGAAGCAAAAATGCAGTTGCTGCTTCTATAGAGACAGTTTGATAAAGAATATCCTTGAGAAAGACAGATAGAGGCCTCCACATCAGGCTGGTGCAAAGTCTGTTATTGATCATGGGATATAAGGAAAAGTCTGACCCACATCAGTGAAGACCCCCAGGTAATCGTAGCCACAGGTTATATATCAAAAATAGAGCTTTAAGTTTACAGGCATTAAGGGATTTAACAGCATTCCCATGGATGTTCAGTCTAAGGCAGATAGGAGAAGCCCGTTTGCTCACACCAGAGGAGTGCTGAACAACTGGCACAGGAGATAAAGCCTGGAATATGGTTGAATACAGTGCATTGTGAAGTCCCAAGGATAAAATTGATAAGGGAATGTGGTAAACATCATGAGATCATGGAATGACTTAGAGCTGTCAATGCACTGATCACACAGTCATATGATTAACCTGATTGGATGTGTATGTAATCGATTAATAATACGATTGGTTCGTAACAGCCACAGGCAGGCTAAAAGCCAATGTATAAAAAGTGTGTGTTTCCCTTTGTTCCCTGGACTGCTGAGCAGCTTTCTGCCCACTCATGGAAAACAAATAACTGTCTTATGCTGGAAGTGGATCGGGGTGTTGAGTGATTCCTTTAGTCATTCCGCCCCAATGGACAGAAACATTTTTTAAGTGGATGTAGACACATTGCCAACATGGGCAGGCACATAGCAGATGAAAGTTAACACATAGCATAGTGAAATGATACATTTTGATACGAAATAATGAGGACAGACAAAAAGAAATGAACGGCACAATTATAAAGCTAGTGCAGGAACAGGGAGACCTGACAGTGTATGCACACAAACAAAGTTTTGCATGTGGCAGAACAACCCGAGAAGCCCATGGAAAAGACGTACAGTGATCACAATGTTCATGATGACTGGGGAATCCAGAACCAGAGGGTCACAGTCTAAAGGTAAGGGGTAGACCATGTGGGAATCAGATGTAGAGAAAAGTCTTCATCCAGAGAGTGGTGAGCCTATGGAATTCTCTGCCACAGAAAGTGGTGGATGCCAAAACATTGAATGTTTTAAAGAAGGAGTTAGATGTAGTTCTTCAGGCTAAAGGAATCAAAGGGTGCAGGCAGAAAGCGGGAACTGGGCATGATCATATTGAATGGTGAAGCAGGCTCAAAAGACCTATGTTCTGAGGAAGGGTCACTGGACCTGAAACATTAACTCTGATTTTCTCTTCACAGATGCTGCCAGACCTGCTGAGCTTTTCCGGCAACTTCTGTTTTTGTTCCTGATTTACAGCAACGGCAGTTCTTTCGGTTTTTTTTCCCAAAAGGCTTAATTGCCTATTCCTTAACCTATTTTCTGTTTCTACAAGATCCTTAACTTTATAAGCAGTGAAAAAGAAAATGAAAACAAGGAATTAATACTACACCTTTAAAAATACAGTTGTTATGTCTCAACTAGAGCATTGTGTATAATTATTGGCACCAAACCTTAAGATGGATGTCAAGATCCTCAGACACATAAGAGATTTACTAGGTTACAAGGGATGAAACACTTTGATTATGTAGAAAGATTGAAGACATTTGGGTTGTTCTGAGAGGGATCCCTTAAATTGGTGTAGTTTTTGTGAATCTAGTGTAGCACCCTCAGGAAAGACAAAATATCTTTCCTGAGGTAGGATGCCCCAAAATTTTTAAAAATTCATGGGGCTGTGGGAATCGCTGCCTAGGCATAGTTGCCCATTCCTAGTGGCCATTCTGATGGAGGTAAAGAGCTGCCTTACAGTTCATGTGGTGTAGGTACACTCACAGTCATGTTAGAGAAGGAATTCCAGCATTTTTACCAAGCATCAGCAAAGTAACAGTGATAAAATTCCAAGTCAGAAATGTGTGCAGCTTGAAGGGCATCTCATGCAGCTCCTGTTCTTGTCTTCAGGTTGATAGAGGTTGTGAGTTTGGAAGGTCCCTTTATTCATTAATGGAATGAGGGGGATGCTGGCTAGGCAGCATTTATTGCCCATCCCTACTTGCCCAGAGGGCATTTCAGAGTCAACCGCATTGCTGTGGGTCTGGAATCACATGTAGGCCAGACCAGGTAAGGACGGCAGTTTCCTTCCTTAAAGGACGTTAGCGAACCAGATGGGTTTTTCTGACAATCAACAATGGATTCACGGTCATCATTAGGTTCTTAATTCCAGATATTTTATTGAATTCAAATTCCACCATCTGCCATGGCAAGATTCACACCCGGGTCTCCAGAATGTTATCTGGGTCTCTGAATTAATAGTCCAGCGATAATACCACTAGGCCATCACCTCCCCATTTGCTCTCGAAGGAACTCTCTTCAGTTGCTGCTGTGTGTCTTTTTGCTGGCACATGTTTCTGCCGTCGTGCATCATGCTGGAAGAATTGAATGCTAAAGGTGATGGATTTGGAGCCAATCAAGTGGGCTGCCTTGTCCTGGATAGTGTTGAGCTTCTTGAGTGTTGTTGGAGCCGCCCCCATCCAGGCAAGTGGGGAGTCTTCCATATAGGAGGAGTATTAATGTGATTGGTCCTATTTAGTTTCCAGTCAATGGCAAACTCTAAGACGATGTTGATAGTGGGGATTTCAATAATGGTAATGCCATTGAGTGTCAAGAAGAGATAGTTAGCTTTCCTCTTGGAGGAGATAGTCATTATCTGGCAGTTGTGAGGCATAGATGTTACCTGCTATCCCCTACCTATTCATGTACCCATCCAGATGCTTTTTTAAAAAGTTGTAATTGTACCAGCCTCCACCACTTTCTATGGAATGAGCTGCCAGAGGAAGTGGTGAAGGCTGGTACAATTACAACATTTAAAAGACATCTGCATGCATATATGAATAGAAGCAGTTTAGAGGGATATGAGCCAAATGCTGGCAAATGGAACTAGATTAATTTAGGATATCTGGTCGGCATGGATGAGTTGGACTGAAGGGTCTATTTCTATGCTGTACAACTTCAAGACTCTGTGAATGGTGTCCAGGACTTACTTTGTGTTGTCATGGACTGCTTCAGTATCTGAGGGTTTGTGAATGGAGCTGACCGTTGTGCATTATCAGTTAGCCAATCTGTTCTGACCTCATTGATGGAGGAAAGGTAATTGAAGGAAACAGCTGAAGGAGTTTTGCACAAGGAGGCTAACGTGAGGAACTCCTGCAGAGATATCCTGGGGAGTTCTCCACATTGCTGGATAGATGCCAGTGTTGTAGCTATGCTGGAACATCTTGGCTTGAGGTGTTGCTAATTCTGGAGCACAAGTCTTCAGTAGTATTGTCAGAACGTTATTAGTATCCAGTGCCTTCAGCTGTTTCTTGATTTCACGTGGAGTGAAGTGGTATCAGTGATACCAAAGACCTATGATGCAGGAGATGCCACTTGGTACTTCTAGCTGAAGACATTTGCAAATGCAACTGATGTGCTGGGCTCTCCCATCATTGAGGATGGAGCCTCCTCCTCTGGTTAGTCATTGAAACTATTTCAACTATTCATGATTAGTTGTTTCAGAACTGCAGAGCTTTGACTGATCCATTAGATGTGGGATGTCTCAGCCCCATCTGTAGTGTTGCATTGTGGTTTCACCAAGTTGACGCCTCATTTTTAGGTATGTTTAGTGGTGCTCCTGGTATGCCCTCCTGCACTCCTCAGTGAATGAAACAAGTGAACAAAATGCTCCAGATTGATTCTGACCAGAGTCATAATAATTGAAGCATCATTTGACAGATTTCAAAGTCGAGCTCCTTGAAGGAAAGCTGCATATTTGTTTGCATTTTGGATTTTGTTTTTATCCAGTGCACAAACCTTCAGCAATGAATGCATATGAACATCCAAATCTTTCTGTTAATAGCTGAGGCTATTGAATGTCATAATGAAGATTGGAGTCCTGGGTGTTTAGAAGCACTGCAACTAGAATCCTCTTAACTACTTTATGCCCTTTTTGGACCATTCACTTTTCTTTTAAAAAACGTTTAATTGGGTCTTTCAGAAGGGATGTGAAACTTCAGTTTTGTGTGCGGATTGGAGAAGCTGAGGCTTTTCACATTAGAGAAGACACAGGTGTTGGAAGAAATTTGATTGAGATATTCAGGGACATGAGGGGTCTAGATAAAGTAATTGGGAGAAACTGTTCCCACTGACAGAGACATTGTGAATCAGAGGGCACGAATTAAGGCGATTGGTAAAGGCCCAGAGACACTTAAGGATATTTCTGCACAGAAAGTGGTTGGGATTTGCAATGCACTGCAATAAAAACATGGCCTATCAAGCTGGGTTCCTGTCTGGGATCTGACTTGTCCATTTTTATCATCTGCTGAGATCATAACATTATTGAAAGAGAAAAAGAATCAGGGCCATGGGGAAAAGGCTGGAGGGCTATGAATAATTCCTACAAAGAGCAGGCACAGACAAAACAGGATAAAAGGCCAACAATTAGTGACAATTGGTAGTAAGTCTATTGTAAGTAGCCTGAATTGTGTACTGTCAGCAAAATGGGTTCAGGTTAAAGAATATGAAGATGTGGTTCACTGACTAATAGATTTGGAGGATCACATAAAGAGCAGCATTGATGTTCAGTCTTTAAAAATTGCCATAAAGAAATAAAAATTATTAGATATGTATTAACTTAAAAGGATGCACTCCCGTGTTTTGCTCTCATGGGCAGAATACTGTGTATCAGCAGTAGTCTGGTTAATGTCTCCATCCATTATTTTAACAGATGGAAAAGACAGGGAATATACAAGTGAAATCCTGCTACATGCTGCTGGTGCATCAAACTTTTTTTGCCAAGCATACTGAAGATAAAAAGCACTTCAAATTAAAATATGTAATAATTAAATTAAAACTGAAATAGGGCCACTCTGAACTGAAATGAATAAAATAATTTTCTATTCCTGACATGACTTCTTTGAGAAGGAAATGACATTTTCTTTTTATTTTGAAAGATTATTTTGAATTCAGATATGCCTTAGATATGGGGTGGACATGGAAAATGGATTGGATATCTGACTAAAAATCTTGTATGTGGAATTTTACAAGTCTTGACAGGTCTGTTCAATTTCCAGGCCCTGGGCCACGAAATTGATCTTCTATTGTAATCTTCCATTGTCCCCTAAGCAAAAAGGAAATGGTGATATTGTGGTAATGTCACTGGGACTAGTGATCCAAAGGCCAAAGCTTGTGCTTAGTAATGGTGACTGTGAACTGTTTATAAAGTCCCATTCGGTTCACTAATATACTTTAGGAAAGGAAATCCACCATCCTTACCTGATCTGACCTACACGTAACTTCCCTTTATGGGCAAGGCAATGGCCTAGTGGTATTATCGCTAGACTATTAATCCAGAAACTCAGCTAATGTTCTGGGAATCCAGGTCAGAAGTCAGTCATGTTTGAATTTAAATTCAATAAAAAAAATCTGGAATTAAGAATCTATTGATGTCCATGAAGCCTTTGTTGGAAAACCCATCTGACTCACTAATGTCCTTCAGGAAATGTCTGGTCTGGTCTGGCCTACATGTGACTCCAATCCCACAGCAATGTGATTGACTCTCAACTACTCTCTGAAATGGTCTAGCAAGCCATTCAGCTGTATCAATCTCTAAAAGGCTGAATAAAGAAATGAAACAAGACAGACCACCCAGCATCAACCAAGGCACTGGAAAAGACAATGGCAGAAACAGTCCTGTTGACCCTGCCAAGTTCTCAATACTAACTTCTGGGGACTACTGCCAAAATTGAGAGAGCTGTCTCACAGACTAGTCAGCAATATGCTGACATAGTCATAATTGTGGAATCATACCTAATAGACTTCAAACAGATCTAGCAACTCAACAGCGGGCATCCATGAGGCACTGTGGGCCATCAACAGCAGCAGATTTGTACTCCAGCACAATCTATAAACTCATGGCCTGACACATCCTCCACTCAACCATTACTATCAAGCCAGGGGATCAACTTGAGAATGCAGGAGAGTATGCCAGAAGCAACACTAGATAGACATACCTAAAAATAAGGTGTCAGCCTGATGAATCTACCATACAGGTCTACTTGCATGCTAAATAACATAAATAGCAAGTGGTAGACAGAGCTAAGTGATCCCACAACCAAAGGATCAGATCTAAGCTCTGCAGTCCTGCCACATCCAGTCATGAATGGTGGTGGATAATTAAATGACTCCTGGAGGAGGATGTATCCCCATCCTCAATGATGGAAGAGCACAACACATAGATAAGGTTGAAGCATTCACAGCAGATGATTCATCTTGGCTTCCTCCAGTGGTCTCCAGCATTAAAGATATCAGTCTTCAGACAATTCGATTCACTCCATGTGTTATTCAAAAAAGCAGGACAAATCTGGCCTAACCAGTTTTTGCCCCATCACTCTACTCTTGATCAGTAAAGTGATGGAAGATGTCATCATGATGGAGGTTCTATCAAGCAGCACCTGCTTAACAATAACTTGCTCAGTGATACCCAGTTAGGTTCCACCAGGACCACTTAGCTCCTTACTTCATTACAGTCTTGCTTCAAACATGGACAAAAGAGCTGAAATCCAGAGGTGAGGTGACATTAACTCTTGACACCAAGGCTGTATTTGACCGAGTGTGGTGTTAAAGAGCCCTAGCAAAACTGGAATCAATGGATATCAGGGGGAAAACCCTCACTGGTTGGAATCAGACATGGTACATAGGAAGATGGTTGTGGCTGCTGGAGGTCAGTCATCTCAGCTCCAGGACATGTCTGCAAGAGTTCCTCAGGGTAGTGTTCTAGTCCCAAACATCTTCAACTGCTTCATCAATGACCTTCCCTAAATCATATGGTCAAAAGTTGGATGTTTGTTGATGACTGCACAATGTTTAGCGCCATTCACAACTCCTCAGACACTGAAGAGTCCATATTGAAATGCAACAAGATCTGGACAATATCCAGGCTTGGACTGACAAGTGGCAAGTGACATCTCTGTCTCACAAATGCCAGGTTATAACCATTTCCAATAAGAGACAATCTAACCATTGCCCTTGACATTGAATGGCATTACCATCACTGAATCCCCCACTATCCATATCATCAGGGTTAATATTGACCAGAAACTCAACTGGATTCATCACATAAACACTGTGGCTACAAGAGCAGGTCAGAGGCTAAGATTAAGCAAACTCACCTCCTGAACACCCAAAGCCTGTCCACTGTCTACAAGACACAAGTCATAAGTGTGATAGAAAACTCCCCAGTTGCCTGGATGAATGCAACTTCAAGAACACTCAAGAAGCTTGACACCATCCAGGACAAAGTAGCCCACATGACTGGCATATCCACAAGGATCCATTCCCTCCACCAACGATGCTGCAGTGTGCACTATCTACAAGATGCTCTGCAGAAATTCACTCAAGATCTTCAGACAGCAACTTCCAAATCTATGACCACTTTTGTCTAGAAGGAAAAGGGCAGCAGATACATAGTCATAATCATGGAATCATACCCGATTGACTTCAAAGTCTACCTTGCAAGTTCCCCTCCAAGCCACTCACCACCCTGACGTGGAAATATATCACCATTCCTTCACTGTTGCTGGGTCAAAATCCTGGAATTCCCTTCATAATGGCATTATGGGTCAACCTGCAACACATGGACTGTAGCCCTTCAAGAAGGCAGCTCACCACCACTTACTCAAGGGCAGCTAGGGATGGACAATAATTGCTGAGCAGCTAGCGATGCCCACATCCTATGAGTGAATAAAAGAAAAGAATCAGAGCAACAGGATTGACTCTTATCTTTCAGCTGTACTCTACAATTCGAGAGTTATCAAAATGGGTACCAAATACTTCTTAGGAATGCCTGTGTACCTATGAAAGAAAAAATGTCTTTACTTTTAATTACTTTCTTCCTTAGCCAGTGAGTAAGCAAAATAGCAGGGAGCCCTCAATATTCCTAGGTTAATGGACATTCAACTATCTGAATCTCTATTCATGCTGTGTGATTGCCACATTTCCAGCTTTCTGCCCAACAAACAGAAATATTCATTTCCATTTCATTACCAGTGAACCATCAGGTCTAGTATGTGATCCCACTGAATATAAACAAAAACACTTTTAAACTTTGACATTTTTGAATATTTTTGTTCTTGGGGATGTTAGCAGAAATAAACACAGCAGGGTAAGCTCTTACTTTATCTTTTAAAATGAACACAGCAATCATTGACTTGACATTTTACAGCTTTTAAAAGCCCTCTGAGGCCTGCAGTACCATGTTAGCATCAAATCAAGAATGAAAGATCGATGTCTTCCAATTAATTCCCAACATACTGTGATTTAAGAAACGTACCTTGCTTGTGATGGTGTCTCTTTTTCGACGTTCACAGTATTAATCTTTAGAAATGTACACAAAATGATTTATTCACAAAGTCAAGTACATTATAAGCTGAAAATGTTTAACTGTATTGCAAGTCATCGACGTGCTATTCTTCGTAATGACCAAACAGCTCCTTGTGTATTGCCATCCTGCTGTTTTCAACTACTCAAATCTCTTTGCTAATACAGATTGAACATATTTGTAAGCAGGTTCAATCGTGCAAAGTCTTTGAACACATTGGTCAAAGTCCAAGCTCATGCCCTACTCACAGTCTTTAGAGAAACTACTGAAGATACAGTGTTTGTGGAGCCCTAGATTGGGATGTAAATTTGCTAACAATACTCACTGTAATTAGAAATAAAGATTGATTTTGATTCTGCTGTTGATTGGTTGCTCTTTTATCATGTTGTTTGATGCCACATGCTGAATTTAGGTTTCAGATAGTCTGACCTTTTTGTCAGTTTGGCAAGATATCAGGTTTGACAATCCGCAGAGGTTGTTGCTTAGACCTAACCTTTTACAATTTATATAAATGACTTTGATGAAGGGACAGAAGGTACGGTCATCAAATTTGATGATGTTACAAAGATAAATAGGAAAATAGGTTGTGAAGAGGACTCAAAGAGGTTACAAAAATATATTGACACGTTAAGTGAGTGGGAAAAGATAAACTAAATAGAGTATAATGTGGGAAAATGTAACATTGCCTATTTTGGCAACAAGAATACCAAATAAACATATTATCCAAATGGTGAGAGATTGCAGAGTCAGACATGCAGACGAATCTGGATATCATTGTGCATGAATCAGAAAAAGTTAGTACAGAGGTGCAGCAAGTAATTAGAAAAACAACTAGAATCTGATCACTTGTTAGGAAGGGAATTGAATATAAAAGTAGGGGCATTATGCTTCAGTTATAGACAGTACTAGTGAGATCATATTTGGAGTACAGTGCATAGTATTCCTTGCCTCATTTAAAGAAGAATGTCAATGTGCTGGAGGCAGTTCAGAGATGGTTTACTTGATGAAAACCTGGAATGGGTAGGTTGTCTTATGAGAAAAGGTTGGGCAAGCTTGTCTTGTATTCTTGGTGTTTAAGAGGTGACTTGACTGAAATATGTAATACTGTCAGAGGTCTTGACAAAATAGATATGAAAAGGATGTTTTGACCTACAGGAGAATCTAGGACTAGAGATCACTATTTCAAAATCAGAAATTACATGTTTAAAACAGAGATTACATGGATATTTTTCTCTCAGACAGTTGTGAACTTTTGGAATGCTCTTTCTGAAAAGGTGGAATCAGTGACCTTGAACATGTTTAAGACAGGTAGATAGCTTCTTGTTAAGCAATAGGTTGAAAGGTTATCAGATTGTTGGTGGGAATTGGGATTTGAGGTTACAACTAGATCATCCATGATATTATTGAATGGTGAAGCAGGTTCAGGGGGCTGAAAGGTCTGTATTGCTCCTGATTCATATGTTTGTATGTTCTGTTCCAAGGCATGAAGGTACCTTAGGAACAATTTGATTTGTTCCATGTGTGCTCCTCAGACTGGAGAACATCATTGAGAAGTGATCTCTTCTGCTGAAATAAATACATTATTTGGCAGGAAGCTGGACAATTGCTCATGTGGGATTTTGGATCCACAGCCTGCGACAAGATAATGTGGCATTCAATCGCTTAGGATTTCACATTGATGTCCCATATAGTATATTGTTCAAATGCAAGATCTAACTCCTCTGGTCAGATGGTTTATTGTGCATTAAGTCAACATATTCAATAAAATGTTAATAATGCTTCTTGAACAGTTTTCTAGATTCAATGTTTAACTGCTATTTTGCCTGCTTCTTCCAGAATTAGATCCTCTTTTGATTGAAGACATTCAGTGGCCTATCAAAGGGGCCAATGACAGATCTGAGCCTTTGTTGTAAGTTTCCATAGCTGCATGGTTCTGACAGTACATACAGATCATTAATGAAACGATCTTTTGACACAACTGGAAGTTGGTATCCATTATTGAAGCAGGATCTTGCCAGTGTCTTATTTGCATTTGAATTGAAATATAGATCAAAACTGTTATGAGGTTTTTAAATATAAATGCTTCTCATTGATCTGCTGCAGATGTAACACGTAATCTGAAGGTCCTCCCATTTAGAAGAGAATTGTACTAACCTGTTATGCATTTGATTTGTCTTCCAATGTTGAAGCTGTTTGAACTATTAGGTAAAATAACTCCACAGAGTGAAGGCCATCCTTTATTTACACATGGAGAGTCCTTGACACTGATCCA
This sequence comes from Rhincodon typus, assembly GCF_021869965.1. NCBI lineage: Eukaryota > Metazoa > Chordata > Chondrichthyes > Orectolobiformes > Rhincodontidae > Rhincodon > Rhincodon typus. Next base: position 45,158,522 of record NC_063332.1, on the reverse strand, counting down.
GCTCTCAGAGTGAACAGAACATCTGATACTCCTGTTTATATCTGTCAGCCAGGATTCCCTGATTGGACCAGATCAACATCTCCAATCAGGGGACCCATATTTTATGAGCTCCACCTGGCTGACTTCTTTACAATCACTATATCTGGAATTGTGCGTTCCACATTTGTCAATCTCCTGCTCGTCCAAATAGATCTGTTAGCCTGAATTTTTTTGGTAGAAAATTGGTACCAGTGAACTTTATCATATTGTCTGATCATTGGTAGGAACTTGGAGTTGTTGATTATTTTCTTGATTTGGAAGAATATTGTAGGGATTTTGATCTTCCTGTACTACATTCTTTTTGTTGTCTTGTTGATTAAAATTGTTGTTGAATTTTTGTTGTTGTAAAGATTGTTGTTGTAACATTAAAACTAAATGTTGTTGAGGTTTCTGCTGCTTCAAATGCCATTTTCAATGTAAAGTTCAGTGTTGCTTTACCAATAACATATTACTTTTCCAAGATGGCTGAAGGATTTCCTAAAGATCTCTGGATAGAACTATCTCAAAATGGCTACACTCAAAAGACTTAAGTGATTTTTGAAAGGTGTTTATCTTGGTGCCATTCATGTTGTTGTTTTCTGTGTCTGAGGTAATTTCATGCTGATATCGCCACATGTGATCAGATTCATACTCTTTTTCCTAATCTGATTTTTTTTGGTATTTTAATGAAGGCAAAGACACATAAATGAGCATGATAGTACTAATGGGCTGAACTGTGTTTATTTCAACACAAGGAGCATTGATTGTAAGGCAGCTGAACTTAGAGCCTGGATCAGTACGTGGGACTAATGTGGCCATTACAGAGACTTGTTTGAGTGAAGGACAGGACTGGCTGCTCAACGTCCCAGGATTTTGTTGTTTTAGATGAGATAGAGAGGAAGAGAAAAGAAGTGGAGGAGTTGCATTGCTAATCCAGGAGAATGTTACATCTGCACTCAGTGAGGACACGCCGGAGGGCTCATCCATTGAGGCAATATGGGTAGGGCTCAAAAATAAGATGGGTACAATTATTCTGATTGGATTATACTACAGGCATCCCAACAGCCATTGAGAAATTGAGGAACAGATATGTAGGCAGCTTATGGAAAGGCATAATAAAAACAGAGTTGTTATAGTGGGTAACTTTAACTTCCCCAATATTGACTGGGACTCCCTTAGAGCAAGAGGCTTAGATGGGGCAGAATTTGTGAAGTGCATTCAAGAGGGTTTCTGAAGAAGGGTCCCAACCCGAAATGTCAAATTCCCTGCTCCTCTGATGCTGTGTTCCTTCAGCTCCACACTGTGTTATCTCTGACTCCAGCATTGGCAGTTCTTACTATCTCTGAAGTCTCAGTCTGTCCCCTTTCTGAAGGAATCAAATTTGCTTGGAGGATGCGTGGTCATTGGTCCCTTTTCATGGGTATTCATCTCTCCTTGGATGTTAGCAATTTTTTTACCCTTGTCACTGTTTTTTGTAAAGGCTTCTTTCCCCAATTACTGATTGCGAAAGGCTTTTTGAGATTTACAGTGTTCTCTGATGGTTTCTCTGGAGGAATTTTCTATTCAGAACTATTTCTTCACAGCAGCTAGTCAGTTCTGTGACATTTTTGGCAGCTAGCTGATATCTTGATATGATTTTTGGAGTTCTTTTGTTTTTCAGACAATCTTTTGTCTGTTTCTTAGGTTTCACTGCTCCATGTATCCCATAACAGTCACCATTATTGTGTGATTTCATGCCAAACTACAAGTTAAGAGACAGACTGGTCAAGGAATAAACAAAGTTATGAACGGTCTTCAGAATTTGATTCTAAAGCGACACTATTTATTATACAGTAATACTACAACTGGAAATCATAGATATCCCAGGCTCTGAATTATAGTTATATTAGGTTAGAAGTAATCCATTTTCTTCACATATACATGTCCACATGTTCATAAGGGTCTTCCTGTCTAGATTGTTGCAGTCTGGTGGTGTTATTCCAGAGTGTGCAGTGTACTATTTATGCTCAATGATGTGTGCAGTTCTGTGGCATCATCATGAGGCTGATCCAGGGTCCTGAAGCTATACAGTTGTTAGCATCAGCTAGATAGAGGTGGCAGTGATTTGCTTTCAGCCTCATTCTCATCAAACTAGCAAATTTCAGGGATTTTGCATTCAGATTGCTGAATACACACTCTCTGATATTGGGTTGGCTTGCCCTGGACCCACAATTGGAAGCACACCATTGTGAGCCAGTTCCATTGCTTATTGAGATATTAACAAGCTCCTGTCAGTTTCATCTTAAAATTGCAATCAGGGGCCCACATATGTTAAAGGATATCAATTTGCATATTTGAACATGTCTATTATGTGACAGGCAAATACTAATGTCAACCACCAGTAGCCCCCACCGACAATATGGGCCCACATGTGTTATTGAGGTGGTAAGTCAGTTGGAGAATTGCAATGTATCAGCTTTTGGTCTTTGGGATCTGAGTTTGTACGAAGAGCGCTTTCCTCAGTCTCCTAATTGGAACTCCTCTATAACATGTATACAGTTATATTCAGTAAATGTAGGAGCATTGATGCACAGAAGGGTCTTGGGTGCAAGTCCATAGCTTCCTGACAGTGGCAACACAAGTAACAAGGTGGTAAAGAAGACAAATGGTATGCTTGCCTTTGTCAGTCGGGGCATGCAGTATAAAAATTGGCAAGACTTTTTTTTATATTCATTAGATAAGGGCATTACTGGCTAGGTCAGTGTTTATTGCCCATTCCAGAGGGCAATTAAGAGTCAACCAGGTTGCTTTGATTCTGGAGTCACATGTAGGATGGCAGTTTCCTTCCCTAAAGGACATTAATGAACATATGGGGTTTTCTGACAATTGGCAACAGACTTGTGGTCATCATTAGACTCTTAATTCCAGATTCTTTCCCCTCCATTGAATTCAAATTCCACCAATGCCATGTTGGGATTTGGACCTGGGTCTCCAGAACATTACTTGGGTCTCTCAGGTCAACAGTCCAGTGATAATACCATTAGGCCATCACATACCCCAGCTGTAAAAAACTTCACCTAGGCCACATTTAGAGTATTGGGTGTGGTACTGGTCAACACACTATAGGAAGGGCTTGGAGGTATTGGAGAGGGTGAAAAGAGGGTTATTAGAATATCGCCTGGATTGGAGTGTGTTAGCTGTAAGGTAAGGTTGAACAAATTTGGTTTTCGCTAAAGCATGAGAGGCTGAGGAACAACCTGATAGAAATATAAAAAATTATGAGAGGCACGGATAGGGTAGATAGAGTATTTTTCCCAGGAAAATTACACAGTCAAATACTAGGGGGCATAGGTTTAGGGTAAGAGGGGAAAAGTTTAAAGAAGATGTGCGAGGCAAGTTTTTGCATAGAGGATGGTAGGTGCCTGGAACGCACTGCCAGGGGAGGTGGTAGAAGCAGATACAATAGCAACATTTAAGAGGGATTTAGCCAGAAACATGGACAAGAGGAGAACAGACGGATACGGACCACATGTAGGGAGATGGGATTAGTTTAGATTAGCATCGTGGTTGTCACAGATATGGTCAGCAGAAACGCTTGTTCCTGTGCTGTACTGTTCTGTGTTCAATGTTTAACATGATTTTAGGCATTTCCCCAATCCCAAGCAGTGAAAACATGTTGAATCTATTCAAATAAATTATATAATTGATGGTATGTGGAAGTGGTAAACTCACACCTAGACATACAAAAGTTCTGTCGGTTTCTTTTTCTAGTCCTGTTAGTCACAGAATTCTTTAAAACAATAACAACTCAAAATGGCTGTAACAATCTAAATAAATTGCATAGATGTGTAAAACAATTTTTTATTACATATTATTGATACATCAATCAATAAACACTTATATCAGCAAAACTCTGCACTACAAAGCATTTCTTATCCATACCACCCCAACAAACAAAACTATTCTATTTAAATTCTTTCCCCCTGCTGTGCCTTTCTCTGAGACAATATGCTAAAAATAATTAGAGAAACAAGAATGGCCACCTAGGATATTGACAAGCCTCTCATTTTTAAGGCTTGTAGACAGTTATTATCCATTATGCTGCAGTACAATGACTGACACAGAGTAAAATTGGTTCACAATGCAGGCACTTCAAAACCAGGCACAGCTCGCTGCGGGACACTGCCTGTAAACTCATTCAAGTTTCAGAATGCAAGTTCCCTTCAAACAGATTACTCTCTACAACCGACCTTACAAATTGAATTGTGCCAAAATTTACCTTCACGGGTTTCTGTGGGCATTGAAATGAAAATGGAGCGCTCATTGTAGACATTTGTAAGATGAACAGCAAGCTGTGAATGTTGTGAATTACAATTTGTTCAGGACCAGAAAGAGAAAAATATATAAATTGCAGTATTGACTTTAGAAGTCCATTGATAAGTTTTGAAAGTGCAGCTGGCAAGACCCTGGTCAATAAATGGCCCAGTGTGGAATTGAGCCAAACAGACTCTGCAGGGCTCCAACTTGAATTCTCATTTGTTGTTGAATGCCCGACAATGTTACCTAGCAGGGTGACGAAACATCTGCAATCAAACACACCGGCTCGGCGAGCAACTCTACAACCTCTTGGTAACATTCACTTACTGGCGAAGATGGCATCTGCAGCTTGTTTTCCTGTAGCTGTGTTTTGTCTTCTGTATCTGCTTTCTTTGTGCTGGCTGTTTGTAACACTGTGAAAGAGTGAGAGAGTTTCGTTCCAAATCGCTGGGCTTTGCTTCGGCTCAGAATCGTGAACTGTGCCAGGAATGAACCTAAGCTTCCAGGCCAGCCAGCGATTTGGGGGGTCCCCGAAAGGCAGAAGAACATGAGACTTGTTGCTTTTTCTAGAAAGGCATGAGACTTGTCGCTTTTTTTCTCTTTTCTTTTCCATTTATTCTTACCACTATAATCATAATTCCTACTTAATAAACATTTATATTTAAGCAAATCACTGTGGTTGAGCCTTCTTTTAATTATATTTACCTGAATCTGAAAAGAGCCACTTGGATACACGCTGTGATCCAAGACAACGTGATCTGTGCCACCTACAAGGACAAAGCAGCACTTGCATGGGAAATCCATCATTTGCAAGTTCCTCTTCAAGCAACACATCATTTTGACTTGAAAGTGTATCACTGTTCCTTCACTGTTGCTGAGTCAAAATCCTAGAACTGCCTCCACAGCAGCGCTGTGAGTATATCCACAGCATATAGACTGCAGCGGTTCATGAGGTGGCTCAGCACTACCTTCTCAAAGGCAATTAGAGATGGGCAATAAATGCTGGCCTAGCCAGTGTCACACATCCCAGAACAAATAAAAGAGATTAAAAAAAAATCAATCTACATCTTTGGTCAAATGTTTGGTCACTCCTCCTAAAATTAGCCCCTTTTGTTCTCTGTCACCCACTGTCTGTGAAGTGCCTCAATGTATTTCAAAGTTAAAGGTGCTAAATTGTGTGGTTGTTATTGCATAGCATCTTGAATTCTTTCAATGATAATTGTCGGTCAAGGACCAAGGTCCATGATGCCAAATACCAATCAGGTTGCAAAGAATGACTGAGGACCAATCACTAGGCCAGATGAATTGAATGGAAGCCAGGAATGTAATAGCGGACCCTCTGGGGATAATTTTTCAATTGGCACTAGATACAGGCAAAGTACCAGAGGATTGGAGGTCTGCAATGTTGTACCATTATTCAGAAAGGGTGTGTGGGATAGGGCCAATAATTATAGGCAGTCAATTTGTCCTTGGTGATTAGCAAAATCAATAAGGAGAAATAGGATTACCTCTTAGAAAGGCACAGATTAATCAGGGATAGTCAGCATGATTTTGTTAAGGGAACACTGACCTAAATGAATTTTCTGAAGTAGTAACAAGGAAGATTAATGAGAACAATGTAGTGGATGCTGTCTACATGGATTTTAGTAAAGCATCTGACAAAGTCCCACATGGCAGACTGATTAGAAAAGTTATAGCCCATGGGATATGGGACTCATGTGGTGAGTTAGATCCAAAATTGGCTTAGTGACAAGTAATAAAGAGTAATGGTCAACAGATGTTTTTGTAAATGGACTGTGGTTGCCAGTGGTTATCCACAGTGCTCACTGTGGGGTACGTTTGCTTTTGTGGTGTATATTAATGATTTAAACTTAAATATGTGAGACTTGATTGGGAAATTTGCAGATGCTGCTAAAATTAACTGAAACAAGGTGAAATCCACTGTTAGGGATGCGTGATTGCATAAGCTTCATTAGACTGAGATGTCTTGAAAGCAGGACACGCAAGTTCATTAAGCCAGACTCACTGAAGCTTAGAAAGAGACGGAGTAATGGGAATTTAGGATATTTGGTAAGACAGGATGATTGCAGCTATTGGACGATTGAGATGAACTGATGGTAATATAGATGTGGGAGCTGCTAAACTAGATAAAGATGGAGGCATAGATGAGTAATGTTCTGCAGGTAGAAGAAAGCATGATTGGTAATAAAGTGAATGCGGAAGAGGTAGCTCATCTTAGGATGGAGCACAACACTGAGCAATTAAGAGAAGCTTCCACTGAATCTGGTAACCAATTGTTCTGTGAATAGATGATTACAATTTGGGCTCAATCAATCACAATTTTTTCTAATCATTAGAATCCCTCATCTGCTCATTCCTTTCCTAGCTCATGGTGCCAGACTTGCTATATTATAGTTTGCTTCAACTTAATGAATGCTATTTGTAAAACTCCGGTTTATTGTACCTCTGACAGATGTGCTCTTTAATATGACTCATTCAGTAAAATTAGATTATTCTGATGGAAATGGATTGTGCATGCAATCAAGCACAAACAGATTTAGCAATGGGGCTCTGAACATGACAACCCATGTTATCTAGAAATTTAACAAAATAATTTAATGCTTGCATTTAAATCAGGGTATTGCAAATTTATCGGATTTTTTTATTTGCTTCTGAATGAAGAATTCAATACTCATGGCAGCACTGTTTGTCCAAAAGACTATAATTTACTTTGGCATAATTCCAAGTTTGCATTAGTGTGATAATTCTGATTGACATTCATGGCAATAAGTTGAAAAAAAAATGCATCCCTTCTTTTCACTTTGCAATCTACAGCTGTGCCCATGACTAAAAATTACTTTTCCCTTGAATGAAAGTTCCAAAGATTTTGGGAAAAATAATGCATTATTCGAAAATGATATGCACAGTATATGTTCCAGTTTTTAATGTTCCATGTTTTGTAAAGCTTTCTGCATTCTTTAACTAAAAATAAGTTCAGCACAAATTTATATCAAACAGTTTGGTAAACAAATGATCTGTAGCAATGACTATTAACTCTCAATGCTTCTCCTTGATTTTGTCCCAAAAGTGACCTAAAGTGTCTGAGGCCCAACTATCTTCAGCTGCTTCATTGATGACCTTCCCTCCAACATAAGGTCGGAAGTGGGGACGTTTGCCAATGATTGTACATATTTCAGCACCACTCATGACACCTCAGATACTGAAGCAGCAAGGCCTAGACAATTTCCAGGCTTGGTCTGAAAAGTGGCAACAAACATTTGTGCCACACAAATACCAGGCAATGACAATCCCATCAAGAGAAAATCCAGCTACTGCCCCTTGACATTCAATGATGTTATGGAGAGAGACAGATTTGATAATTTGAGTTTAATATGATTCAACACATTAACGCTGTTTTGCGCTCCTCAGCTGCTACCAGACTTGCTGAGTTTTCTCCAGTACTTTCTGTTATTACTTTAGTCTCCAGTATCTGCATTACTTTGGTTTTAGTTAACTGCAATTTTAATTTTATGTTCGCTATCACCACCCAACTCATTTTTACTCACTTACGAAATGAATATTTTCAGCTGTTGCTATCTTGAGGGAGAATGATGCTTTTTTCTGCTCAATTTGTACAATTTGTAAAACAGCATCTTTTGTGCTTCTTGGCATTGTTAAGTATGGATACACTGTTGGTTTACTGGTATCTCTGAAAAATTGAATGTGAGGAGTCACATTTGGCTAATATCACTTCAGTATTGTCAAATGTTTAATTCTATCACAGATGCATTGTGACATAAGCCAATTCATTGTGTCGCTGTTGCTACAGTAACCTAATGAAATAGCTCTCATCAGTAACATTCCAAGAATATATTTACTCTTGATATTTTGTCTTTCCTTTCAGTCTGGTGTAACATATTAGACACGTTGTGTCATACAAACAACCAACATAAACTAGATTCACTCTCCTATGACATTCACACAGAATATGTTCCTCAATAATGAAATGTCTCTCCAAATCTGGCATGTACCATTAACTTTAAATACTCTCATGTCATGTATATCAATTGTTTGGGGAGATAATAGCTGGGAATTTCCTCAGGGCTATGCCATTGCAACCTATCTCTAAGTATATCGAAAGCCACATTTACAGGCCTTGCATAGGACTTCCAATGCCTCTCAGGTGTTAGGTTAGAAGAAGATTGAGTTAAATTTCTTATGTGTCTTGGCTCAATATTAGAAATGCACAATTGTACCAATGTGATATTTCTATTTCAGACATTACTAAGGGATATTGTCAACCGAATGTGAATTAGGACAGCTAAATAGTGGTGACTAATTGGTTTCAACTCTAACCTAGGCATGCACTCAGACAACAGTTACAGCTGATGGCTCTAGAGGTAAATGTCAGCAGCCTAGAACTGCAGTGACACAAGCAGATCACTTACATCCTTCAGTCTTAGGTATATACGTATTATACATTTGGGGACATAGGGACAGTGAAAAAATGGTGATATATTTCCAAGTCAGAAAAGTGTGTGACTTGGAGGGGAGCCTACAGGTTGCTGTAAAAAAACCAAAAGATCTGTGGATGCTGTAAATCAGGAACAAAAACAGATGCTGTGTTCCATTGCACATTCTGCTGTCTGAGATGGTAGAATTCAACAATTGGGAAAATGCTGGTGAGGGAGACTTGGTGAGTTGTTGGAACATGTTTTGTAGATGGTGCCCACTCTTTCCACTGTGCATCAGTTGTAGAGGAACTGGAAGTTTAAAATGGAGTGTCAATCAAGCAGCTGGTATGTCTTGGATGCTGTTGAGCTTCTTGAGTGTTGTTGGAGCTGAATGGCTTGATGGAACCCAAACTGCATGTCACTGAGCTGGTTATTACTTTGCGAGAGCACGTGAAAGCACTGCTGATGGTGAATCAGTGAAACTACCAGCATTACAAAGCTAATTTTTGTGTCCTTCATACCTACACTGATGAGTCTTCATCAAGCAGTTAAGCATTTTGCTAAACGTCTACCTGTCCAAATCTTCCTTCTAAAGTATGCAGTCAATTTGTGGTGATGGTCATACCTGAAGATAGGGGTTTTATATAAAGACTGTTCTATATGATGTTAAGAAACCAGCAATTTCTAATTGAACCGATAGATTACTGAACTTATTACTTTCTTTTTGCTGGTCAGTAATGTTATAAAGCGGAGGTTGATACCCCTTTCTGAGAACGAAACCTGAAACACCCAAAGAGGAGCACCTTGCCCTATAATCTGTAAAAGGAGTGTGAAAAGAGGTGTAACCTGCTTCTCAGTAACTTCTAGTGGTTAAATGAAATAAATCCCTGACACTCACTTTAAAATTTAGAAGTAACAATTTATTTATCTAACTAACAGTGAACAAATTAACTAAACTATTAACAAATCAAATAAATCCCTTCTAACTAATAACGATTCTGGAATAAAGCAAGATTCTAATAGTACATTGTTCCAATAAATAGAAGTCCCACTTATATATTTAAAAAATAGAACTTTGTCTCTTGAAATTAAGCTAGGTTATGTGTCTTCTGGAATGTTCTGTGTCTTCTCCGTTGATTCTTCTGTCAGGAACATTAACTAATTGTGCCATTGGTCCTGTTGTTATTTAGATGGTGCTTTCTCTAAGACATAGAGGAGCCTGTGAAAGCCAGTCATTCTCTCTTGAGAGCTGAGGGCCATTAGCTCTGGTGGATAGTAGCTAGCGGATAGTTGTCCAACTGCCCCCTTCTTTTTATACCCTTGATGACATATCAATATTTCTTAAAATAGGATTGGTTCTATGTTGTCAAAACCATCAAACTTAAATTTAATTGGTTTTTGATATCTAAGTGCCTGGTTTAAATTGATTAGCTAAATTCAAAAGCCTGTTGTCTTGGTAAAAACTACTGCTTGGCCTGCCAACTGTACAGCCTTTTGATAATAATGTTTTAATTTGGGTGCTCTCTGTGTACTTGCAAACCTTCAAGCTGCTGCTCACAGACATCCATTTTAAATCTCTAAGCACAGAAAAAGCATATGAACTTTTAAAGGGATCACGCAGTGCTTTCCCACCTAGCATTTTACAAATACAAAATTCTAACTTCCTGTCTCCTAATCCACAAGAACTCTACCTAAGTTCGCAACACTTAACCCCCCCATAAGAAAAAAAGCCATCATTATGAAAAGTGGCTTCTTTTATTCTTTCTTCTAAAAACCTTAACTCCATTATATTACTAGATCATAGCTCATTAATCTAGAATTACACATTTTGTACTAATTCTATTTATATATAACTTTGAACACTATCATTTCTATCTTATATAAGCATTTTTCTTTCAAACTCGCGTTAAAGCATCTTACGATAATATTTTCATGACACGCAACTTGTATAATTGGTAAAATAAATGCTTGTAACATAAGACTCCAATGAAATAATCTGGTGTTCTTGTCCTTAAATCTTTTTAGAAATGTCAAAGGATTGTCATTGGCTTACACAATCACCTCTGATGCATTGTTTGCAACGTAAACATTAAAATGTTGTAAGGCCATTGCCAAACTCAATAACTCTTTTTCAATGGTTGAATATTTTCTCTGGTGGATATTTAGTGTTTTTGAAAAATAACCAATTGGCCTTTCAATTCCACAACCATCCTCCTGTAACAGCACAGCTCCAACATCTACATCACTTGTGTCAATGGCGACTTTAAAGGGTTTCAAGAAATTTGTTGTGGCTAAAACTGGTGTGGTGGTTAACACTGCTTTTAAATTCTCAAATGTTTCCTGACATTGTTCTGTCCACCAAAATTTTGCATTTTTTAAAAAAAGTCCATCAACGGTAATACCACATTACTAAAGTTTGGTACAAATTTCCTGTAGAATCCGCTCAATCCTAAAAATCATAGCACTTCCTTCTTTGAGGGTGGTCTTGCAAATTTCTCGATGGCCTTCACCTTCACGTTCCTCAGTGACATCCGTCTGTATCTGATGCCCTAAGAACATCACGTCTGCCTTTGTAAATTCTATTTTTGCCAAGTTTATGACCAACTTTGCCTTCCGTAGTCTCTCAAAGAGCTCTGCCAAATGCTCCATGTGATCTTTTGATGAATGGCTAAAGATCACTAAGCCATCTACATAGATGGCACAATTAGTCAATCCTGCAACAACTCTGTGTATAAGCCTTTGACGAGTGGCTGGTGTGTTTTTCATTCCAAAAGGCATTACTTTAAATTGATACAGCTCATTTGGGGTTACAAATGCAGATACTTCCTTTGCTCTCTCCAACAAAGGTTCTTGCCAGTAACCGCAAAGTAAGTTCAACTTTATGATGTAAGTGGCTTGTCCTATTTTTTCCACACAATCCTCCAGCCTTGGAATTGGGTATGAGTCAGACTTGATCACAGTGTTGATCTTCTGATAATCTGCGCAGAATCATTGAGTATCAACAGGTTTGGGAACCAACATGATCAGCGAACTCCACTCACTTTGACTTGTTTCTACGATGTCTTCTTGGAGCATCTCTTCCACTTCCTTCTGAACCTGCGCTGCTTTGAGAGGATTAAGCCTGTAGGGGTGTTGTTTATCAGAACAGGATTCCCTATGTCAGCCTCATGTGCAATGGCATTAGTCCTCCCCATTCTATTTCGACATAGGTCCTCGTAGCACTGTAACAATCTTTCAATTCAGTTCTCTGTTCCTGGGACAGATAGCTTACCACCCTATCCCATTCCTTAAGAATTTCTTCATTATTCAATTTGTTCTGAGGCACATCAAAATCGGTATCATCTGGATTTGATCCCTCACTCTGAGTGACAGTAACTAATACCTGTTTCTCTGGTTCCCTTTCCCTGTCATAGTAATGTTTCAGCATGTTCATGTGACATACCCGGTAATTTTTTTCCTATCTGGCATCTTTACCAGATAATTCACCTGACTTAACTTCTTCTCAATCTGATAGGAACCACTAAATCTTACTTTGAAGGGATGTCGTACCATTGGTAACAGCACCAATACTTTACCCCATGGGCAAATGTACAAATTTTAGATTTTTTTTATCTGCTTCTTGTTTCATTAGGTGCTACGCCACATTCAAATGTTGTCTAGTTAATTCACCTACTCTGTTGAATCTTTCTCTCATCTCAGATACATAATCCAACTGTGAGATCTTTAACTTCAGGTCTATCAACTTTTCCTTAAGTAATTTTAAAGGGCCTCTTACTTCGTGTCCGAATATCAACTCAAATGGAGTAAACTGAGTCGATTCATTTGGAGCATCTCTAACAGCAAATAATATAAAGGGGATATCATTATCCCAATCATTTAGGTAATCCTGGCAATAAGCCCTCAGCATGGTCTTTAGGGTCTGATGCCACCTTTCCAATGCTCCCTGGGATTCAGGATGGTACACACTTGATTTAAAGTGTTTTATGCCTAAACTATCCATGACCTCCTCAAATAATTTGGCAATAAAATTGGACCCTTGGTCTGACTGAATGTCCCTGGGTAGTTCATAATTGGTAAAGAAAGCAAGCAACTCCTCAACAACATTTTGCATTGACATTCCATAATGGAATTGCCTCTGGAAACCTGGTAGACACATCCATTATGGTTAGCAAATACTAGTTCCCACTTTAGGTTTTAGGGAGGGGACCTACACAATCAATCATAACCTGTGTGAAAGGTTCTTCAAATGTGGGAATTGGCTTCAAAGGCACTGTATTATTACTGCTTGTGGCTTTCTTACCATCTGACACATATGACAGGTATGGCAAAATTCAACCACATCTTTATATAATCCATGCCAATAGAAATGCTTCTGTATCTTAGCCTGAGTCTTCCTCACTCCTAGATGACGTCCTACAGGTAATTAATGTGCTAACTGCAATACTTCCTGTCTGTATTCTATTGGCAACACAATCTGGTGAGCTTCTGCCCATTTCTCATCTGCATGAGCCTGTCTAGATCTCCATTCCCACCTTATGATTTTATTCTTAATGTAATAGCATTCTGGAACACAGTCTGATTCCTTTTCCAAGTAGGCTTTATGATATAAATCCTTTAGCATCTCATCTTTTTGTTGTATCTCCGTTAGCCTTTCAGAACTAAACACCTCTGCCTGATCCTATACCTGCTTAGGTTTTTCCTTTACCATTTCCTCAAACAGGGCATCAGCTAACTGGACCTCAACTCCTTCATATTTCTCTTCCGTTTTCCCTTGTTGTTTTAACTTATGGCTGTGGGACTTGTCACCACACAGTTTGGAAGAATTCCGGGCTAATTTTCTTTTAATTCCTCAGTTCCCTGGTTTTCTTTTAGCTTTTCCACTACAATGGGCATCGCTCCCACCTTTGATTCGGTTCTGTCGTTTCCAAGAACAAACTGTTTTCCTGGAAGAGCCACTCTTTCAGTCACTCCCACTATCACTTCCCCAGTCTTGATTGGACTTTCTAGCCTTATCTTACACAGGGGAGCATTACTCCTCTCTCCATTTATTCCACAGATTACCACTCTCTCAGGCAATATTTCAGAAGGAATGCAAATATTTTCATCTCTTACTATTAGAGACTGACCAGCTCCCGTATCTCTCAATAAGTTAACTTCTTTTCCTAATCCCCCTGTTTTACTTGAGTAAATCCTACACATACAGTTGAAGTCTTTGAAAAGCTTGGGCGCTATTTTACTATCCAGCCCATGCCTAGGCTGTGCACTCTCCTGCAGCTCCTTGACTTCTCTTGGGATTTCCTTCACTATGTTAAATAATCCCCCTGTTTCGCCTCTTTTACTGCATCCTTTTTCCCAGTGCCTTTCTTAAACCACCAGTACTGTGACTGCGTGTCCCACCTTATTGCAGTAGAAACACCTGAGGTCTTTCACCTCTTTTCCATTCAATTTATTGGGTTTTTCACATGTGTAAACTGTTCCCAGTGTGATCTGCTTTTTGTTTTTCATTGAAGGATCTCCCTCTTTCCCAATTTCTATCCCTCACGGAACGAAATTGCTGTCAGAAGCTAGTGTACAAGTTATGCACTGATGCGTATTCATCTACCATCTCTGCAGCTCTTCTCGCTGTTTGAACTTTCTGTTCCTCAACATGATATCTTATCACTTCCGGAAGTGAGTTTTTAAACTCCTGCAGCAGAATAATCTCTCTAAGAGCCTCATATGTCTTTTCTTTCTTTAATGCTCTCATCCATCTATTGAAGTTGCTCTGTTTAATTCTTTCAAACTTGATATAAGTGTGACCTGGTTCCTTTGTGACATTTCTGAACCATTGTCTATATGCCTCTGGTACCAATTCACAAACACTTAAAACAGCCTTTTTTTACTTTTCAAATTCTCCTGACACCTCCTCTGAAAGCGCTGCAAAAATCTTTCTAGCCCTGCCTACCAACTTGGTCTAAGTTAACATTACCTACACAGTCCCTGGCCAGTTCATCTGTGTAGCCAATTTCTCAAAGGAAATGAAAAGGCTTTCTACAACTTTTTCATTGAATTTTGGTAACATTTGGACATATTTGTATAAATCCCTACGAGGCCTTTGGCTATGATGGTTTGCTCATCATCACTATCCTCCTCATTAAGCCTACCTTCAACCTTGACCTCCATCATTTTACGTTGACCTTCCTGTCAAATGCCAACTTCTGAAGTTCAAAGTCTCTCACTTTCTCCCTTTCTTCTGTCTCTTTTTCCCTTTCTTCTGCAAGGGCCTTCCCTTCTCTTTCTTTTTCTTTTGCCAGAGTGATTCTTTTCTTTTCTTTTTGTTCTGACAGGGCAATTCTTTCCTTTTCTCTTTCATCTGCTCTTAACCGTAATTCAACCTGTTTCAGTTCCCTGTCATGTTCAAGTTGTTTCATCTGCAATTGAATTCTAGCCATGTCCAAAGATTCTGATGGCATTTCCAGCAAATTTAAATGTCAAGCTATTGCTGTAATTACATCTCCTTTTCTCACAGACAAAGGCAAACCCAACTCCAGCTTGTCTGCTAATTCCAACAGCTTTGCCTTACTCACCTTTCGTAAAACCTCCAAAATCACTTCTTCCACCCCCAGAAAACTCTTTGTTACTGAAAGAGCCATTACCCTAACTTTTGATTTAACCAACAACAAACAGCTGAAATTAAACAGATTTTCCACTTCTCACGTAAGTTTTATTCAAAGATCTAGGACACTATTTCCCAAATCTGTTTAAATCTGCTGGGACCTTTTGTACCCTAAATCTGTTCAAATCTGTCCAGATCCTGGACAACGAGCCCCCAACCTATTATAAAGCAGGGGTTAATACCCTTTTCTGAGAACTAAAACTGAAACACCCAAAGAGGAGCACCTCGCCCTATAATCTGTAAAAGGAGTGTGAAAAGGGGTGTAAACCTGCTTTTCAGTATCTTTCTAGTAGTTAAATGAAATAAATCCCTGACACTCACTTTAAAATTAAGAAGCAACAATTTATTTATCTAACTCCAACAGTGAACAAATTAACTAAACCATTAAAAAACCAAATAAAATCCCTTCTAACTAATAACGATTCTGGAATAAAACAAGATTCTAATGGCATGCTGTTCCAATAAATACAAGTCCCTCTTACATATATGTAAAAAATTAAGTCTCTCGAAATTACAGCTAGGTTACACGTCTTTGGAATGTTCCGTGCCTTCTCCATTTATTCTCCTGTCAGGAATATCTTCTCTGTTGATTCTTCTGTCAGGAATATTAACTAGTTGTGCCATTGGTACCGTTGTTATTTAGATGATGCCTTCTCTAAGACATAGAGGAGGCTCTGAAAGCCAGCAATTCTCTTTTGAGAGCCAAGGGCCATTAGCTCTGGCAGATAGCAGCTATCTCTGGGGTCTTTGTCCAACCTCCCCCACCAAATTCTAACTTCCTGCCTCCCAAACCATAACTACTCTACCCAACTTCACAACAGTAATTGCGCATTAGCTCTTAAACTAATTAAATAATGACAAGAATTTACGAAGAAAGAGTTCTACTGTATTTTTCTCATTCATGATACTCTCTTTGCTATCAATGCAGCCAACAAAGGACATCAGTTATATGATTCTTGTCCTTTAAGAGCCTTGAGGTGCACAAACACACATCAGAAGACTTTTTGTTTAGTCGACATTTAATACCCTTTCCTTTCATAGACAACTCTCGTACTTAATGTCAGGTACCATAGGTTATTGTAGGCTAGTGGTTATATTAAACCATAAGACATAGGAGCAGAAATTAGGCCATTTGGCTCATTGATTCAGCTCTGCCATTCAATCATGTTTGTTAAGTTTCTCAACCCCATTCTCCCACCTTCTCCTTGTAACATTTGATCCCCTTAACAATCAAGAACCTATCTATCTCTGTCTTAAATATACTCAATGACCTGGCCTCCACAGCCTTCTGTGGCAATGAATTCCATAGATTCCCCACTCTCTGGCTGAAGAACTTTCTCCTCGTCTCCATTCTAAAGGGTCTTCCCCTTACTCTAAGGCTGTGCACTCGGGTCCTAGTCTCTCCTGCCGATGGAAGCATCTTCCCAACATTCACTCCATCCAGGTCTTTCAGTATTCTGTATGTTTCAATTAGATCCCCTTCATCTTTCTAAACTCCATCAATTATAGATCCAGAGTCCTTAAATGTTCCTCACATGTTAAGCCTTTCATCCCTGGGATCATTCTTGTGAACCTCCTCTGGACCTGCTGCAGCACCAGATCATCCTTCCTGAGGCCCAAAATTGCTCACAATACTCTAAATGTGGCCTGACCAGAGCCTTATAAAGCTTCAGAAGTACATCCCTGCTTTTATATGCTAGACCTCTAAAAATAAACGCCAACCTTGTATTTGCCTTCCTAACTACTGACTAAACCTGCAAATTTACCTTAAGAGAATCCTGGACTAGGACTTCCAAGTTCCTTTGCACTTTCAATTTTAGAATTTTCTCCCCATTTAGAAAATAGTCTATGCCTCTATTCTTCCTACCAAAGTGCATGACCTCACACTTTCCCACATTGTATTACATCTGCCACTTCTTTGCCCACTCTCCCAACCTGTTTAAATCCTTCTGCAGCCTCCCCGACCTCCTCAATACTACCTCTCCCTCTACTTATCTTTGTATCACCTGCAAATGTAGCCAGAATGCCCTCAGTTCCTTCATTTTGATCATTAATGTATAAAGTGAAAAGTTGTGGTCCCAACACTGACCCTTGTGGAACATCACTTGTCACCGACTGCCATCCTGAGAAAGACCCTTTTATCTCCATTCTCTGGTTTCTGCCAGATGGCCAATCTTCTATCCATGCTAGTACCTTGCCTCTAACATCACGGGCCCTTGTCTTACTCAGCAGCCTCCTGTGCGGCACCTTGTCAAAGGCCTTCTGGAAGTTCAAGTAGATAACATCCTTTGGCTCTCCTTTTTAGAACCTGCTTTGTTACTTCCTCAAAGAATTCTAACAGATTTGTCAGGCATGACCTGCCCTTGATGAAGACATGCTGACTTTGCCCTATTTTACCATGCACTTCCAAGTATTCAGAAATCTCATCCTTTACTGGACAAGTAATTCAGGAGCCTGGATTAACGATTAGGAGATATAAATTCAAACCCAAACATAACAGTTGAGGAATTAAAACACAGATAATTACAGAAATTTGAATTAAAAGGGCTATTATAAATAATGATGACAAGGAAACAACCAGATTATCATAAAACCTCCCTATTTCGCTGATGCCCTTTAGAAGACAACATCTGCTGTGCTTGAGATAGTAGGAACTGCAGATGCTGGAGAATCCAAGACAACAAGGTGCAGAGCTGGATGAACACAGCAGGCCAAGCAGCATCATAGGAGCAGAAAGGCTCACATGACTCTAGAACCACAGCATCATGAAGCAGAATCTAATGAAGGCAACAGGGTTCTTGCTCACTCATTAGAGAACTCATGGATGTATTTGTACGACAGAAAATTGGCCAAGAGGCAGCCATTTATGTGACAACTGATCAAGGAGAACTCAGAGATAGAGTAAGTGGTCAAGGAACCACATGTCAAGGAAATGTATGTTGCTGAGTAACCAATTAAAGGACTCCCAGTAGAAGATTTCGTAAGATATCTATGCGCATAGCAGAACACAAAAAGAAGACAGAATCCATTGAGGTCACTTGCATTGGTAAGAGAACATTGTTTCATACAGTCAGCAGGATGGAAATCTGAAACAACATGGGGGTGACAGAAATTATTTCCACTCCTATTAATACTAAAGAAAGTTCAGGTGATTAAAGTCAGCATAGTTCATGAGAAGATGCAAACGGTGAGAAAATTGATGAGCCATATGATCCATTTCAGCATCAAGTAAAGTAATGAGCAATCCTCAGATAAGTTTGAGCATGTAGGATTTACCAGTGAAGCAGCCACAGGGAGTAAATATAAATGTTCACCCTGAAAACACGTTGAAGTATGAAGTCTGTGACCCTCAGCACAGTTTTACTGGCAGATTGAGAATAAGCATTTGTTCACACAGATTGAAAATGGGATGCATACGACATGCTAAAACCCACTACAGAGATAAAACAAACAATTTTCACCGATTCAGAACATGGTCAAGAAGAAATTGCCTGGTTTAAAGTTCTAGGATACTGGTAATAAAAAATTTCCTGGCGCAGGGTTTCAGCAGAGCAATTGTCTTGCACAAAGGACATTCATGAAATTAAAGGTCCCTCAGATGAAATTATGAGATAATTACCTGTGTCAGCAGAAAACAGTTCCTCTGTGAAGGAATTTCAACAGATTAAGGGTCCTTTGTTTGAGATAATGGACCAGTTGCTTTGTACAGCTGCGACAACGTGCTCCACAAAAGGTGTCCAGAAGGACCTCCAATGGGGATAGGCAGATCTCATTGGATCCAGAACAGAATCAAAGTCAATACTCCTCAAGTCAAACCTCCACCATAGAGTCATACAGCACAGAAACAGACCCTTCAGTCCAACTCGTCCACGTCGACATCCCAATCTGACTTGGTCTTATTTGCCAGCATTTGGCCCTTGTCCCTTTAAACCCTTCTGATTCACACACCCATGCAGATGCCTTTTAAGTCTTGCCATTGTTCCAGTCTCCACCACTTTCTCTAGCAGCTCGTTCCATACACACACCACCCTCTGCATGAAAAAGTTGCCCCTCAGGTCCTTTTTAAATCTTTGCCCTCTCACCTTAAACTAATGCCCTCTAATTTTAGACTCCCCCACCCTAGAAAAAAGACCTTGGCTATGTACCTTATCTGTGCCCCCCATGATTGTATAAACCTCTATAAGATCACCCCTCACCCTTTGACGCTCCAGGGAAAAGTGCTCCAGCCTATTCATCCTTTCCACATAACCCAAACCCTCTAGTCCTTGCAACATCCTTGTAAATCTTTTCTGCACCCTCTCAAATTTAACAACATCTTTCCTTTGGAAGAGCAACCAGAATCGTATGCAATATTCTAAAAGTGGCCCCAACAATGTCTTGTACAGCTGCAACATGACGTGCTAATTCCTATAAACTAATCTTCCTAGTTTAAAGATAATTCAGAGACAACAAGGTGCAGAGCTGGATGAACACAGCAGGCCAAGCAGCATCATAGGAGCAGGAAGGCTGACGTTTCGGGCCTAGACCCTTCATCAGAAATCCAATTGCCTGGTATCAAAACCATTCAAATCTCATTTCTGAAGAAGGGTCCAGGCCCGAAATGCCAGCCTTCCTGCTTCTATGATGCTGCTTGGCCTGCTGTGTTCATCCAGCTCTGCACCTTGTTGTCTCAGATTCTCCAGCATCTGCAGTTCCTACTATCTCTTAAAGATAATTCATTTTAGTATTAAAGAGAAGTTTGTAGATGGGACCAGGCATGGAGTCATCGTACAGCTGTTACAGCAGTTATTTTCTTTCCCCAAAAATAAACAATTTCTAATGAAGAAGTGCCAGGGAACATGACAATAATAATCACCGAGGTCACTGTTCCAGAAGCTGATGTCAAAGAACTAAATTATACTGTACGTACTCTATTATCAATGCAGTGTTTATGAAAATAAAAGTTTTGGTTGCAAAAAGAATCAAACTAATCTTTCGATGATAGTGGGAAATAGAGCCACTGTTATCCTGACATTATGAGTAGTTGTCCCTATGCATTGACTAGAAGGATTCAAATGGGTGATTGACATTGAGTAAACTACCAGTCCATAGAAATTGGGGATATCAACAAGTGCTCAGGGTCAGAGGGCTGTCTTCATCAGGGAGCAGACTTCATCAGGGAGCTGTCTTCTTCAGATGGAAGATAGACTAGAAGAGATTGAGGGAAGACCCAGAGTTAAGTTCCCTAAAACTTTAGCTGGAGACCAGGATGCTTCCTTCACAACTTACCAATGGTTGACTGCTTATATTAGGTAACTGTGGACCTAAACTCCCCAAATCTACCAATTTGGAAATAAGTTTCAGGGAGATATCATGTAAAATAATAATTTTGAAAGGATTAATGCTGAAGACTGCATTAAGTTCCTTCAAACTGGTGATGTCAGAAGGACTTGAGTTGGGAATGGCAGAATATCCTAGGATCCTGAGGGGACAGACCTATTATCTTAGGTCTCTCAATAGTCTTAATAACAATGTCTATCTTCCCAATGTACCATCTAGTTGATAGTTCATGCAGAAAAACTATGTCTTGTTTAAGACAAGATTGTCTTCTTATTAGACGAATGAGAGATTTTACTCTATTACTTTACATCACGTAGATCCTCTTGACCCAATCAGAGCCAGAGAATGGCACCAGCAATCTACTCAATCACATGTTGGTGGTGGTTGACATTGAATGCTCATATGACAGCCATCCCTGAGTGTACGGTGTCCATAGACACAGCATAGATACAGACACAGCAGAGGTTACAACACATAAAGGAGTCAAGAAGGAATGGTTCTGGGAGTTTTCAACATTGACTCTAGACTCCATGAAGTCTCATGGCATCAGACCAAACATGGGAAAAAGATGTCTTTTATTGATCATTACCAACTGCCCTCTCCTTCCTGGTGAAGAATCATTAGTCTTCCAAGTTGAACACTAATCAGAAGAAGCATTGAAGGAAGCAAGATCACAGAATGTATTCTAGGTAGGGGACTTCAATGTCCATCAGTTATTGTGGCTAGGTAGCAGCAGTCATAACTACACTGTGCAAATCCTTATGGAGATATTTAGCACAGAGGGCCTGTGGCTGATGGCAAGAAAACCAACATGATCAACACCTATTTGACCTCATCCTCACTAGACAGTCCACCACAAATGCAGTTGTCCACGGCAGTATTGATGATTACCACACAGTTTTTGCAGAGGTTAGGTCTCATCTTTGCATTAAGCATCTACTCCACAGGATGTATGCCACTTTCACTGTTCTAAATGGGACAAACTTGATGGATCAAACTTGGGCATCTATAAGGTGCTCTGGGTCATAGGAAGCAGCAGAACTGTATGCTCATGACCCGCTGTATCTGTCATCTTACCTTCAAATCAGACAATCAGCCCTGGTTCAATGAGGAAGGCAGGAAAGCAGTGTCAGATGTCCCTAAAAAATATGGTGTCAACTTGGTGAAGCTGCAGCACAACTAAACAGCAGAAGCAACATTGATAATCAGAGCAGCGGAATCTCACAACCAACAGGTCCATACACAGTAGGGAATGGTGGTGGTCGATTAAGTAAGGTGAAGGTAAGGACAGACCTTGTGCTGAAATAGTTATCCTGTTTGCATGTAACAGGCACTGGTTGCATCCAGGGCAAAATAGACATTGGGTCTCCTCTTTGTAAATGCAAAGTGCCTAACATCCGGTTCAGGTATGGGTCCTGGACACTTGTACTGAAGCCTTTACCAATATGGTGGCAGTGGACAGCTGGCATGGGTTGCACGTGTAAGTGCATATTACTTACTTATGTGCCCATATAGCACCTGTACAACAGATATGGTACTAACTAATTCCTAGACTCATAAATTGGATATAATATGGACCGTTAACAAATACAACAGAAGACAGCCCGTGAGAACGCCCTGGTAAAAATTGTTTGTTTCATTCATTGGATCAACCCTGTGGAATAAGGTATTAGCAATCACTGTCACCTAAGACAGTGATCATTCCCATGATCATTTCTAATGCTATTGACTAGGATTGACTGTACCTGAATCTGACGTCTGTGACGCATTGACTTTTTAGTTTTAAAGGTCAGTTGATCAAACCATTGTCAATGATCATCCAACTATAAAAGAATTTGAATTCTAATTATTTGGGAATGTTAGTTTTACTCATTGTTCAGTAAAATATTAGAATAGATGGCCATGACTGGATCTAACTCACACAATAAACAGGCACCAGAGGTTAAAATGTCAGTGAGAATTGCAAACACCACAATATTTACACCATTATACAAAACCATCAGAAAGTTTGAAAATTACCTGTAATAGCTCTCAAGTCTCAGTTCAGTTCTAGCAGTTCAATATGGGCGGTTCGCATCTTTCGGCCTCTTGAGCTGTACTTTCAGTCTCTTCATGCCAATCTGAAAACCATTCATTGCCTGGATGGCAGCCTGGGCACTGGCAGGATTGTCAAAACTCACAAAACCTGCCAAAAACATTGGTTTTACAACTTCGTGGGCCAGGAAGAACTAATACAACAGTTCATGCTTGTATTGCACCAAAACTTTGCATTAACCCTTTGTTTTCACCAGCATGTTTTCCATTTAAAAGATATTTCCAGACTTAAATGGAAATGTTCACTGGGGAAGCCAAAGTGCTTAATCTCTGAAGCGTTCAAGTCCCACAGATTAAAATATCATGTTTACAATTTTATTTAACAATCTTTTGCCTGGTAATCACAATCATTTTATATATAGGCTGGACCAAGTTAATTTCCGATCGGTTTTCTAAGCTTTCCAGTCTGCAAATGAGTAGAATTTAGCTAAAGGTGTGGCTGCCCCTTTTAAGATTGAGATCAATGCGAATGTGGAAGTCTGATATTCATGTTATTGCTGCCATAATTTCATCTGGAGGAGTTTCTGTTTCTGATCATGAAATCTAAATCTGACTGATGGACTGAGGAGGGTAATGGAGCAAGAAACAAAGAAGAAAATGCAGTTACAAAGCAAAATGAGTTTCAAATTACATCTAGGGAGGAGGAAAAGGTGTTGCAAACTAATTTTGTTTTTGATGGTAAATATTGCCTCAGGGATCAGAAATCAATCTGGTCCAACCGTACATGGTTGTAATATAAAATCTTATCACTTTATTTCAGGGTGTGCAGAGATGAAGAACATTAATCAAAGTTTATTTTGCTCAAACTGGATCAGCAAAAACCAGAAACTTGGCCGTAGTTAGAAATAAGGATTGGTCACTGAACTGAGAAAAACTGAGCTTCATTGGTGAATGTGATCCTTTACTAAAAAAAAATTGATTTAAATATTCAATCTGACTCTTACCTTTTAAATAGTGTTGATGCTTTATTCTGTTTTTTTAAAAAAAGGCATTTTAAACCAGGGCTGCATCAGGAAGTGTATACCAAACATTATATAAGATTTCTGAAACAAGCTCATATACCTTGTTATCACAACCCAACCAATCCTCTATTTGCAGATTGTGATTCGAATGAACAGTATTTTAAAATGAAAACTATTCTGCCTTATATTCACAGCTAGTTATAAACATGCAGGATTATTGTTAAAGTTATAGATGATTAAGAGTAAATAGAATGGCCTCAGTGCAATCCAACTAATAGTCTCATATTTTGGCTTTAAAACCTGTTTTGTGTGTGTGATTCTAACACTCTTTAATTGATTAATTGGCTAGAATTCTGCTAAAGTAAGAAGAAAATAAAAGTAAATTGACACATTGGGAAAGGGCTGTTAAATCAACTTCAACTAATTAAGTTTATTGCTTTACTGAGTGGCTGTATTAAAAATAACATATTAATGGACAGCATAGATCACTAATACAGAGATTCCAACTTCATCCTAATTTTATTATTAGTTTAAAGAGTCAGACATTACAAAGTTGAGACTTTGTAACTTTCAAAAATGAATAGTCACCACAATTAACATCACAATATGCAGTGACACACAATTACATTCGATAGAAGTCTTGTACCTTCATCAAATAATGCAACAGTGTGTCTTATACTATTGTGTCCCAGAGTTGTGCATTTACTTCATTTTTTTTGCTCTGGAAAATTAATTTGAATACATTGCATTGAGCATAATGAGAAATCATGGGCTTCAGAAGTGGTGTAGCCAAGAACCTCCCCCACATACATAAGAAGATCAAAACACAGGCGCGGACCTACTCGTAGAATTGTGAATTTCAAATCCTTACATACCGTTTAACTTGATTAAACATAGAGGAAAAAAGTAGGCCATTTGGCCCATCGAATTTGATCATCCATAGAAAGATGTTTGAGAATGGACACAATGAACAATTCTTTTACAAATGTTACACAAAATTGGCTTGGGCAATATTCAAATGTCCTTGGTGGTTGCCTTAATGAGGCAACGGGTCCTTTCATGTGTCAATGAGGAATCTAAGACATGTTTAAGGACCGTTCTGAACCTGGACAGAATCTGAGCAGAGCATCACTGGTTTAAGTTCCACACAGTTTCTGCTGTCGTCCTACCAGTGGTTCTTAAAGGCACTCCTGGAAGTGAGTATTTTTTAAACGTTGTCTCAAGGACGCACCAGAAGAAGAAGTAGAAATGTTCATTCTTGCTTGGTAGCATGACTGAGGGCCTACAGCCTCACACTGATCTCCCATAGTACTTCAGCACCTTCATGTTGGCATTGGTCCAGAGGAAACCAGTGAGCTGCCTGAGGAGCTTTGGACATGTGGCTGCAACTGAGATTGAGTCAATGAGTCCCATTGCCCAATTATGAATGTTGACATCATGAACTTAAATATTTCCATTATTATTTTACAGTTGAAGGGGGATCTTTTTTTAACCTGACAAGGTGGGTAGGTATGTGAGTAAGCAACAATTTAAAAATTCTGAACCCCCCAACTTTTGCTTTAATTCTGAGCGTGATATGCAGCGTGTGGGAAATCATGAGCGACAGATATGTCTGTGACTTAAATGTGGAAAATGTGAATTATCTGCTCATGTAACCCTGAATTCTGCCTTTCATTGTGCATTGGTTTCCTGGGCTGTCAGGACCCCACTAAGGAGAGCAAAATGTGAAGATTTGAGTCGGCCGAAAAAGTGATAATTATTACTGAGGTTTGGCATCACTTTCCTGTCTTGGCGAAAGACAGGACTTGTTCTGAGAATGTGCTTTCACTGCTTTGAAGGCCATCTCTACAACTTTGGAGTCTATCCTAATTCACTCTCCAGCTATCAATTTTCAGATTAACTTGGGAGCTGCTTCTGTAGCTGTACTTTGAACCTCAGATGAGGAATTTGGGCAGCATTAAAACTATATTTACCAGGATAAACAATCATCTACATTTTTAACACTCATGGACCCAGTCAGAGAAATGGGCATTTGCTGTTCTGGTCAGATTCCCTTAGGTCCAGGAAATCGTTGTCTGCACAATCAAGGCACTCTCAGATCATTTAAGTATTTTATCAATGATGGAGGGCGTGGGGTGTTCCACTTTACCAACATTCAGCTGGCCTGCACCACTGAAGGATCGTTTGCGTATGCCTGGGAAAAATTACCACATGGTGATACCGAGTGAGTAAATGGTGAGGACTATTATCTGAAGATCTGGTTGACAGTAGCTGGGAGCAGCCCAAACACTGAGTCAGGGAAGTAATAACTGAAGCCATTTGGGCAGCAGCATTGTATTTGAGCAAGCAATTAGAATGATGAAGGTGCAATTTGGGAACCTGGACAGATTTGGGGCCTACCCAGGGAGGGTTTCCAGAATTGATTGGTGATCTGTTGATATGAGCTTCAGGAAGAAGTTGGTGAGGACCACGTTGTATGAAAGGAGCCTGGTGTGATGAAGGCACCTGTAACTGCCTGTGAATGTCTGATACAGATATGCTTCAGTAAAACCGAGGCAACACAGTCAGTTGGCACACCCCATTCAGAACCACAGAGCACCAATATTTCCTCTGACCTATGTAGGTGAGTTGCTGCATGGCATTCCAAAATGGACCACAGACGGAACAACAGCTACATTTCCAAGCATGATCTGCAGTAAGACAATCATCCAGAGATCACACATTGCAATCTGCCAGCTCAGAATGGTGATCAGTAATGGGTAATGGAAAAGAGAACATAGCTGTGTGTCCTGAGGCATGAGCAAACCCTTAATCAACAATCCATCCCTTTCAAGGGTAAACCATACTTGTTTTTAGCTCATGCGCTACCATTCGTCACAGGCCAGAAGGTTGCTTGACAGCAGCTGGCACAGGGCAATGATATACACTTTGAGATACCTAAATATGAAACAGAAATGTAACTGTCTAACACTGTGTTACACATTGCACTGAGTGCCCATGTACAACAACACAGCTTTGCCTTCTATTTCCACTGCTTCTACTTAGAGTTACACTGTGGCAGTTTAGCAGAGCTGGAGGCAGGGCTGCTTTAATCCCTACTCTGACTGTTCAGATGCTCCTCAGTAAACAGCTCTGGAACTTGGAGACACAAGAGCCATGCAAATACCTGTCCCACTTCCATCTGTACAGGGGCGTACTCAGGCACTGTAGTAGGAGGCAGCAGGTGTGGCAGTGACTGGGGAAGCTGTCAGAGTGGACACTTTGAACAGAGACCGCATCTTCATTGCTCCATCTTCCCTCTCAGGGCCCACTCACAATTCCCTGCTGCACTTCAGAGAGGCGAGATCATCCTCGATCTTCAAATAAGGGGCATCGTGACTGTGTAGGCCACTGAAAGGGGAACATGTACCTGAATGACTGATGTGTCTTCATCTTCTTCTGCTTTACTTCTGATGTGCCATGGAGGTGTCACTGTGTCCAAGGACACCGATATCAATCCAAAACGTCAAGGAATTCACACTAGAGAGGGAGTCCTCTAATCTCTCTCCAATAGTGTGTAGTGTAACTGGAAAGGCTGATAGGACCTCATGCATTTTTTTGTTATTGATCCAGAAAAGTCAACTTTGTTTTAGGCCCTTCAGCCTCAGCATCTGTACACAGCTCAAGGAAAACATGGAGGCTCCTGTAACTCCTCCACCCGACAACATGGACTCTCCACTGCTTTACCTGTCACTACTAACTCCTCCTGATCACTTGTCATGTTTGATTCACCGTGTGAGTAACTAACTACAAATCATTGGGGATCCCACTAGGTGGTGTGCATGGCGAATGGCCACTTCTGAGGAGTCTTCATCTTCTCCTGCAGCACCTCCTGAGAGACTCTTGAAGAACCTGTGGGCGTTGAAATACATGAATTAGAATTGACAGAGTGAGAGGGTGCTAAGTTATCACTTTGCACACGATCATATTTCATTGCCTGCTGACTTCATGACAACATGAATGAGCACTGTATGCAATTTGTCTGTGCAATATACAATACTCACCAGGTCAGCGGGAGGCTTCCAATCCTGGCATTCCAAGACACAGCCTATCTCCATCACTTCCTCTTCGTGGTGGAGATGACAGGAGGGCCATCTCTGTTTCTCTGCCTCTCCATAAGGTGTGTCATTGCTCCTTTTGCAAGGAGTGAGAAATGAAATGAAGACAAGCCGGAAGAACAATATATGGGGAGGGCCCCTGTGAAAGATGGGTTGTATTTTGCCATAAGATGAGGGTGAGACTCGACGGCTGGTCAGATGGTGACATGAAGAGCTGCCTAGACAGAGTGGAATGGCTGCACCTACAGGGTGGATCAGTATGAGAAGTCAAAGAAGGAGGAGAAGCCTTGGGAAGGCAGGATGAGGGGACAGGTGGCTGAGGTTAGATGCACATCACAGTACAGTTGAGTGTGCCGTGCCACTTACCCTGCCTGCTTTGATTAGGCTGTAGAATCATGTTGGAACAATCCATCACATTTCTGGGGTTGATCTTCTCAGTAATTTACAAGCAGTCTTCTTCCTCCCATCTGCTAGGACCAGAATCTTCCTGCAAACCCTTATGGTCCGCAGCATCATGCTCATTGCTGAAGGATGACGCTGCCTCGATAAGTTGTGCCTATTTCTGCAGCTCCTGTCTCTGTCTGAAAAGCTCCACCTTTTTCAGTTCTCCACCTTGCACTGTCCCTTTTAATGGATGAGCTGAAACAGACTGATATAGATGGGCATCATTTCTGCTTGTTCCAATCAGTCAGGGAGACCTAAAAGTCAGATCTAAATGCAGTGGTTGCATACAATAGCCATTGACAAATGAACTGCTGTCAGTTCTAGATTCCTGATGCATTGCCAGGATCCAACCTTGCTGTGAATGGGCCAAAGGTTCAGCCCGAGGTCTGCAACAGGAAAGCGAGCATAAATCAATTAAATCTGCAATTCCCTTGGGGATGGGGAACAGCAAAAAAAAGATTTTGTTTGGGTTTTGGCAAGAGATTGGCAGTTTGCAGCAAAGATTTCAGGAAACTATGTAGTGGCATATAAATACCCTGGCATATTCATTTTCGAAAAGTAATTGAAAGCTGTGGATAAAAGCAAAATACTGCAGATGCTGGAAGTCTGAAACAAACATAGAGAATGCTGAAGGAACTCAACAAATCTGGCAGTATCTGTGGCGAGAGAAATGGAGTTAACCTTTTGAATTCAATAAGACTCTCCTCTGTGTTTGTTTCAAGGCTGTGGATGCTGTGCCATCCAACAATGCAAGAATCAGAACACCCTGGGCAATTGTTGCATACTTTGGGCCTTCAATGGCTAAAATTAAAACTGTACCAATATGAGAGCTGTCTTATTTCTGCAGTGTGTGCACACCTCACCATGAATACCACACACTTAGGTGCATGGAAAACACGATGCAATGAATTACTTGGGCTCAGATGTTTTAAAAAAAGACTTACCTTTTGAAAGTTGTAGAATGATCAATAAGAAAATTAGCTCTTCCTGGGATAACACCATTCAGGAATGGATTTAATTCCCACTTGGGTTAAGTGGAGTGCCAGTTATTTATGTTTGATAAGGCTTTGAATTCAATTCAAAAATAATCTTCAGAAGCTCATTAGTTTTAAAATGGAGCAACCATAGGAGCAGTTTGAAATTGTTCATTCTGCCTTGGAAAAAGACAGAGTTTTATAAGGTCATTCTTTGTAACATTTACAGATAGGTTCATTCTTAGAAATTGTTCTGGAACAAGAGATTAGTTCCTATTGTCAATTCCTATTACAGGTGTTAAAAAGTAAACACCAAAGCAAGAATGTCAATGCTGTTGAACAGGATAAAAACGGTGAAAAATCAAAGATAAGTCAAAGCTAATTGATCACAAATCTCACTGATGATAACACAATAAGATGTGTACCTACCAGCCTCAACCCCACCTCCTTGACCTGTCCGTCTTCCCTTGACTGACCAACCCCATCCTAACTCCCCACTTACACTCACCTTTACTGACTCCATCCCTGCCTCCTTGACCTGTCTGTCTCCTCTCGATCTATCTGCTCCTTTATCCATTTTCCATCAGCCTCCCCCTCACTCTATTTATTTCAGAATCCCCTTCCCATCCCCCATTTCTAAAGAAGGGTTCAGACCCAAAACGTCAGCTTTTCTGCTCCTCTGATGCTGCTCGGCCTGCTGTGTTCATCCAGCTCCACACCTTGCTATCTAAGATGTAAGAGGATTAGCTGAACTGCCTGAGAATGACCCATTTGGATTTTGGACATAGTCTTATCATTGACATTTCTGACCAATTTGGCTAAGACTTTTGCTTCAACGGAATGACTATGCAATCGTTTGGCCCATGTTATTTCCTATTATTTTGTAATTTTGCTTTCCTTGTTAATTAAGCAGCTACAATTCTCACTAGACTCACTAGCAGAATATTCTCACTCCAAAATTGTCTAGTAGGAAAGGACATGTATGAACTTTATAAATCAATAGAACTCTAACAGAGGCTAAAATGAGGTTAGTATTTTTCGGGTTAAATCAATGTTTGTTGATTAAAATGCAAAACACAACTGCATTGATATTTTGATGAAATAACATTTACAATATCAATGAAAGTGTTTCTTTCTCCTACACACTGCTGGCAATGATTTCTCCTAATTGGAGTTTTAACAGCCCATCTCACTGTTCCAATCTTGAGAAATCTTAGGATATAAATTAAGGATGGCGATGTTATGGTATAAACACTTAACATGCTTATATTCATTTCCTTTCTCTGTTATTTTAATAGAGACTCAAACCTTCTGGGTAAATACTTTTGTTAAGATGGTGGAGAGAGATCAGCATTTTAAGTATTTGCAGAATAAGTCCTCAGCCATTTGTTTACTCTTGATGGAAATCAGAAAATTCTGGAAATACACAGCAGGTCTGCTAACATCTGGAAAAGGAAAAGAGAGGTTAACACTTTGTTTTCAAAACATTAACATTCATTTCCTTTGCTCTGTATTTCCAGTAATGTATTCTTTATATTCTGATTTCCACCTTTTGTACTTTCCTAATCTCATTTTATTTGACTACTACCAAAGTTATTAAAAACTATTTAAATGTTATTGTCATTGGAAAAGGATTCTTATAGCTAGTTACATGCTTCTGGCAGATAAATGCCATCATTACAGATCTGACACACTCTGGGAGAGCTGCTTGTAAGGTCTGTATTGAACTTTCCAATGACACAAATTTGTACTGACAGCTTTTGGTAGCCAAGAGGAGGTCTGATGCTTATATGTTATACAAACCTCTCGAGCATTCCTTGAAGTAAAAATGGTTAAGGAGCAGCGCAAGGCAGGAGGTTGTTGTTTTTTATTACAAAGGGTTATTGTAATTTTGAATTCATTGCTGCAAGTGGCAATTGAAGCTGATTTAGGAAGAATATAAATGCTAAAGGAAAAATATTGACTGGCATAAACAAAGAGCAGGGAGTTGGGACTAAACTAGATCATTCTAGCAGGGGAGGAAGCAACAACACACAAATATTAACGTTATTATGATTTACCTTGTAATCAAATAAATTATTTAAAGGTAATGTGGAAAAGCTTATAATAAAAAAAAGTTTCTCACTAACCCTATATTATCTTAATCATTATGGTATATTAGAGACATTGGTTCATTTCATTAATCTAGTTGACAGTTTGATGCTTTACAAATAAAGCTGTTGAAAATGATCGTCAGGAAGTAATATTAAGTAAAGACTGTCAAGAAAATTGCATGTACAGCAGAAGACAAAGTAAATCATTGCAATATATGAGTATAAACATTCCAATTTTTATGATTTTTTATGATTTATATAAAAAAGTACATTGACCATAATTTTTGTAGTATTATTGCAGAGCTTGACGTATTAGTGTAATGCACTTAGCACTGTACTAAATGTAAGGAAGCATGGCTAAAGAAAAGGCATTGATTTCTTTTAAAAGGGTTAGAGGGAATAATCTCAATTCCCCAAGTATGCACGGAACATCAAATGAAAAAAACATGGGAAACTTGACCCCAATCCTTATCCAGATTGCCCACTTCCAGTTTAAACAGGTTGGGTTTTCGAAGAGCGAGCAACTGATCTTTTCTCAGGAGGATGATTGGTCATTAAACTGTTAAGATGGCTGCAGGAGTCAAGAAAGACTAGATCTATAAGGTAAGTTCTTTTAATGTGCTGCTTATGGGCAAACAGCAGCAGGAATGAAATCGGGAATATCGCAAAATAGACTTCAGATCCGATCCTGTCAGTTCTCTGCTGAATGTGTAGGATTGAAATTACCCCAAGGGATATCTACAAAATCATGATTGCACAATTGTTGGAAGTGCATACCATAATTTTCACAGTGCACTGTCAATAAGTGTAGCTCCCATAAATTTCCCTTATTACAAATCAAGAAGATGTATTGTTCTTGTATCGGTCATTGATCAGCGCCCATATGGAGTTAATTACTGAGAAGATGGATATTATTTTGAGAGGTTACAGTGGCAACAAAGATGATTCCCCATGCCTTAGACCAGGGTAGAGGTTGACAAGTAGAGTCCTTCATAGTAACCTCAGGCAAAAGGAATGTAATTATTGAGGAAAGGCAAGGGAATTATCTGCTGGCTTTAGAAAGAAACTTTTAGATAATGTTTTAAAGTCTGCAGGATTATTGAGGGAGTTGACCAAATGTTTCATCAAAAAACAATCATAAGACATCAACAAATGCCGATTAAGAATTAGGAAAATATGGGAAGTCAAATTGAACCTCTCATATCAAGAGCAATATTCCACAAGGGTCAAAAAAACTGCATCAGAAATTAGATATTTGGACGGAGTTTCTCTCTGCAAAATACTAGAGCACACAGAATGGATTCTGTACTGCCAATATGGACTTTGTAGTTCTATTGAAAAGGCAGCATAATGGAACAGGTAGCTGGAAAAATATAAATACTGGCAGTGTATGGTCTGAATATTCTGGGTTTTGGATTGGATGTGGTTACACAGTTCTAAGACTGACATACCTAATATGCAATATTCAATGCTAAGGCCATATATTTTCAACCAAACTAAACTAGGTTGATGTCTTGAAATAGCCATAGCCTGTTGTCCTATATGCTAATATTTCTCAGTGGGTCATAGTGGCCCTTTGCTACTTCCTCTGCATGAACTGAAAAGTGCTGTTAGCTATAACTAATATGTGGAGAAATGAGGATATAGCAAACATGAAGTTACAAGGCTCACATTGCAGGATGCTACTGAAGTTAGATAGAATAAAGGAAAAGAGATGGTAATTTTGGATGTAACGGTTAGAAGGTAAAATAGTTCCATAATTTTTTAGCTCCTGATGTACGAGCAGAAACAGAATATTATGCTTGGGAAGAATGTTTAGACACACCTGTAAAATGTAAAGTCACTATAGTCCTACCAGACCACAGGGCTGCTCTCTCATTAGAGAGAGATGCTGGTGGTGGTTTAACCTGAGGGTCCCTGTGCCTTAGACCAGGGAAGAGGTTGAGGAGTCCTTCATAGTAACCTCAGCGAGACACATCACAGTAAAAATAAAAAGGACAAAAGAGTATTGAGAGATTAGATGTCAGAGTCGAGCGAGAAATGACTAACAATAACCACGCTCTTTCCTGTTTACTCTCACATTTGGACATTTCGGAGAATTGCTTGATTATTTTTGGGGTACATCTAAATAGAAGTTCCCGTCAAGAATCTAAGTACAGTAAGAGTAGTAAGATATAGTACCTGTATTATGGATAGAAGAATGTTGAAGTAATCAAAGACAGAGAGTTGAGATAAAGGGGGCATTTTCCAGATGGCAACCTGAGGAGTGCTGCAGGGATCAGGATTGCTGTTCGTGGAAGAGAGTTCCAATGTGTAGAAGTGTTTCCTGGCTCCACTCCCCTAACATTTAGACCAGGGTCTTATATCCAAGAATCCCAAATCAGTGACAATAGTTTCTCTCTATAACCTATCAGTTCCCTTTAACATCCTGAAAATTTTGATTAATCAATCCTTAACATTTCTCAATTTCCAGGGAATATAAGATTAGTTTGTGGAATCTCTTCTTTTATTATAAACATTGGAGTCCAGATATACTTCTGGTAAATCTATGGCTGTTCATGACCTGTACAGCCTTTGTAAGAAGAGGTGCCAGAATACCAGCTGTGATCTGGATTTGTATTACTTAAGCATGATTTCTGTGTCCTTATATTGAAGTCTCTAAATATAAAGGCTAGCATTCCATTAACTCTATTTATGATGTTAAATGATCTATGAAACTGGACCCAGGTGTCTGGATCCCCAGTGATTCTAGAATTTCATTATTTACAAAGCGTGGTCTTCTATTCTTTTTATATTCAAAATGGATAACCTCACATTTGACTCCATTGAAATCCATTTTATACAACTTTGCTCATTCTCTTTAGCTATTGATACCTCTGAGTAATGGCATGCTTCAATCTAAACTGCTCACAATGCTGTCTACCGCTGTATCATTGGCAAATTTTCATCCACTGATCAATTTTTATGAGATTAATTAAAGTATAAGAATGTGAGTTACCCAGTGGTTTTTCCCAAGTATTGAAACATGGAAAAGAGAAAGTAGGGATTAGTAGCTTTTAAAAATAAAATAATATATAGTTGTTTGGTCATACAAACTTGAATATTGCTGCAAAAAAACGTATTTTGTCAAAGATTTTCATCTTGTACACATCAGGACATTCACAAAAATACCAATGTAAGAGGAAGCAACCTTAATATTGTATAACAGGAAAGTGCTAATTGGATGCCAAATGAATCTGATTGATAGAGATATTGACATGGAGAATGCAGCAGTTACTGATGATTGACTGTTAACTGCCAGCCTTAGAAAGAAATCGATGGATGATGTTCAACTATTATGTTGAGTTGAAACAGGTGCAGTGTGTGTACATAGTCTTTCTGTCTGCAGAGACGTTTTCTTATTTAGTATTCTTGAAAAATGTCCCGATGATTGCAAGATGAAAAGCTTCTAAAATAGTCTATACACTTGTGAGTAGGTAGCAATCTCTAGTGGAGTCATGCATTGTGAAAATTTAAAACTTGTTAGTGATAGGGTTCATAGCTTCAAAGGAGACTCTGCTGTGAACTATTTGCTAATGATTATAATGTCAGATTGCAAATATTCCACAATGTAATGGGAAGCTCATGTTTATTCAAGTATAAGGTGCCTTTATTTGTTCCATATTGGGATAGCCAGCTTAATTTAACCTTTGCCGTTTTGCCACCGTTGAATCTATAACATTGTGAACATTGTTTGTTTAGAAATACTGATTTGAACCATCTTTGCCTCTTTAAAGGTAGGAAACTTCGAGCCAGAGAGAGAAGACTTATTTTACTTATGTAGTAGTTCATCCGAGAAAATGAGTATTTTGAATGAAAACTTTGCTCCTTAATTAGCAGAAATTATTTTGCTCATTTTCATTTAAAATCCTCATCATCTCAGATGAACTATCAAAATGGGTCTTTGAATTGGTGGGGCAGTAGTTTTTCCAAACTATTCAATACATTCATTTTCAAACTATTCATCTGCAAATTCGACAATAGTCAAAGGGAAAACCTGTGTTGACACCTGAAGGAGTGTGCTGACTGCTCAGTGTTAACATCACTAGAAATATTTCCTCTAAGTCTACACCAGCAGAAGTAACATGCTGGCAAGACAGCAAAGGCAAGGGAATTCAAAATTTTATAGCATACAGACAGTAATCTGATAACCTTTGAATCTCTTCTTAGAGTCCAGTGACCTAAATTTGAAAGCCAATGATTTAAAAATGTGTGTTATAGGTCACTTTAACGTATTCTTATCAAAATGTAAAGAAATGCTTTAAATAAAACAATACTTGGGAACCTGTGTGTTAGTCAGTCAGATTCAAAGTTAAATCACTGCACACCCCTTCAAGATAAATAGGCAATATCCAGCTGTGAAATTTTTAAGCTTTATTCTAATGCTTAGTAACTAAATTATGCATTCAAATACACTCCTTATTTCTTAAACACTGTAAATATCAGCCATCAATTCAAACTTCTGTGATAACCCTTTGAGGACCATAAAAAGAATCTTTTGATTTAAAAATACTAATACCTTTTTAATGATTACAACATCACTGCAGATGGATTGTTATAAAATAGAAAATTGGATAAAATCTCATTGCTCATTCAGAACTGGATCAGTTCTGTTCTTACATGAATTTTGAACTTATTGCAGCAACCCAATTGCAGTCCTTAAAGGGTTTAAATATACTGTTGTGTCCTTTGGGGGAAACCCATGAAGAGTAGCAATCAGATGAACTGGTAAAGCACAAGAATCAAGTGAATTATTGTGCTTATTTTGAAATTTTGAAAAAAATGACAATATTACATTTTGGATACTGTACATTACTACTTTTTTACGAGCAGCGAATACCAATATTCCATTGAATGCCACAGGGATGAACAACCTTTGATGGTCTTTCTTGAGAATAATTGCAATGTCCATTGAGTAAAGTTTAAAATGCCACATAAGCCAAACATTACCTTTGATCTTAGGTTACATTTGTTTGAAGTCAGTACTTGTAGCACACACCAATAGAGCATTTAATTTGTTGGAAATGACTTTAGTTCTTTGTATTGTTTTTTATTAGTGACATGTGTACCATATGATGATATACAAAAAAAGGTGTTGGAAATCCCATATTACAGTAAAACACAGTTTGAAAATCTCTGTTCCTCAGTTTAACAAACATACAGCTTGAAATGTGAAGGAAACCATTGAAGGAACTTATTTTTGAGAATTCAACCACTGAACATACTACGCTTAGCATTTTTGACGTTAATGAAATAGTATAAATTATGAAATATTTTGATGTTATCTTTTATTTATATTCCTCTCTGCATTAAATATGTTTACACACCATAGTTGGTCATTCTGTGATGCTACAAAATGTACTTGATGTTCACTAATTAGGTCATTAAATTGGTGAAGGTGTTTACAGTGGGACCCACTTGCAGTCTTTGATCCTGTTCAGGATCTTTTCTGGAAGTTTCAAGCATTATTTTTAACTTAGTTTTTTACAATCTTCATCAACATTACTGTGTATTTTAAGTGTACTACTTCTTGAGCTCCACTGCATACAGGTTAATCAATAAATATCTTATTTCCTTGAACCAAATGACTGTATTTTACAAAACAGATATTATCTCATGTGTAATTAATAAGTTTGTTGGAGACAGCACTAAAATACCACAGGAAAATGCATAGAGAGTTGCTGTCTGCAAAACACATTCTGGTGGTAATGTGGCCTTGGTCCCTTACAACTATTTAAATCTAGTTACTTGGGGATTATTAATTTCTCAGATTTTGAGGTTAGTAAAAATGTGAAACAATACTGTTAAAAATAAGTCAATGACATAACTTCTGCCTCAGGCTTGAATAATTCAGACCTTCTTTTGGAGAGATAATTTTCTTTTATAAGAGGTGATCAATTAGTCTCTTGTCAAATCTGTGCTGAATCCAAATGGAGATTACTATTCCCTTTCTAGACCCATGGCAGATAGCAATGACTCAGCTGCAAGTTTTCAGTTCACTTTTGGAAAAAACAATAAACAGAACACCAGAACAAGAGCTGTCATATTCCAGAAACACATGTGACAAAGCCCATGTTTTATTCTGTTCTAGAAAATATTCAAATGCAACTACAGGCTGGGGTTTGTGCTTGTTCCAAAACAGTTTTGTCAGTCATAACATAATGGATTGTTCATTGGGGTTTTGTTTAATTTTTCAATTATAACCCTTGACTGTTTGTACAAAAAGTATTCAAGGACCTTATTCCATTCAAGGAAATACAGTATTCTGCACATCTACGTACAAGAGTTTCTGGTAATCTAAAAGCAAAGCAGGAATATTGCAATGTTAAATATAGTTCAATCCCTTTTCCCTCAGCAAAACAGAACTGTTAGTCAAAGCTTCAGCTGGGTTGCTGAGGGGAAAGGTGAAAGGTTAATCTACAGAAGAGCAGAATCCTTCATAATTTTCAATGACTCATTGTTTAGACATAATTATTTCAGTGTATTGACATAAAATCTAGTCTTTAAAATTATTTCTCACAGACTAGCAATTGAACTTTTTTTTTTATCTGTACCCACCAAAGCATTTACTTTGGTTTGTCGCTCGGTCCACAAACACTTTTGAGGAGATGACATTACCGAAAGGCAGGAACATTTGCATGAGCTCAGCATCTCCGAACTCCTGAGGAAGGTGATAGATAAAAAGGTTGCAACCTTCAGGACCTGCAGAAGAAAGAATGCACTGCATTGAAAGAGTTGAAATGTAGTACAGAAACAGAAGATACCAAAATCAGCACCTCGGTTCAAAACCTGTTTGAAAAAGACACATTAAGGGTTGCCGCTTACTATGGTACAATATATACTAGCTTCTATGTCTTAGTATCATACAAAAAAGACAACTAATTAAACCACTGATGTCAAAAGAAGACCTTTTGTGACCTGTTACTTCTGATAGAATATTTTCTTTTCAGCTAAGAAAATAAAGAATGGATGGGTGAGCAACTGAATGTAGGGGGTATCTTACAGTGCTTCTATTTCAATTAATTTATTTTTTTCCTGATAGATTACCATTCTGGTCCTAAACCATTTCCACATCAAGCACTGTCAGCAAAAGTATGCATGTGATGAAGGAGAAATTTTATTGGATGTCACATCCAGCCGTGCCACATCCAGTTATGAATGATGTGAATATTGGATAATTCATGAGGGATGAGGCTGCATGAATATTCCCATCTTTAATAGTGTCAGCAATTGAGAGCAAAAGACAAGGCTGAAACATTCGCAACCTCCCTTAGGCAGACGCTCAGAGTGGATGAACCATTTTGGCCCTCTGCTGAGGTGCTCACTTTTACAGAAGCCAAACTTTAGCCAGTTCCATTCATTCCACATGACACAAAGAAAATACTAAATTCATTTTCATTCACAGGATGAGGCATCCTTGGCTAGGCCAGCATTTATTGTCTGTCCCTCATTGCCGGGGGACAGTTAAGAGTCAACTACATTGCTGTGGGTCTGGAGTCACATGTAGTCCAGACCAGGTAAGGATGGCAGTTTCCTTCCCTAAAGGACATTAGTGAACCAGATGCAACAAATGCTATGGGTCCTGAGTATTCTGCTGTAGTGCCAAAGGCTTGTCTTCTAGAGCTAGCCACACCTTGCACCGAATTGTTCCAACAGTAGTGTTACAAAACTAGCATGTTCCTAAAAAAGTAAAGAAATTGTCCAGGTATTAAAAGCAGTACAAATACAGTCTGGTTGTTTAATGCCAAATCAGTCTATTCTCAGTCAACATTAAAGTAATGGATTACATTATCACAGCTATCAGGTGCTACACACTAATTATCTGCTTACTGATGCTCAAGTTGGGTCCCATCCAGGGCCAGTCAGCTCCACATCTTCTTACAGTTTTAATCTGAACATGGACAAAGGAGTTGAGTTCAAGAGATGGAATAAGCATGACTGTCCTTGATATCATGGCAGTATTTGTCAAGGAGCTTAACAAAACTGATGCCGACGGGAATCAAGTGGAAAATTATTTGCTGGTTGGCGCCAAACCTCATATAAAGGAAGATGGTTATGGTTGTTGGAGGACAATCATCTCAGCTGTAGGACAGGACATCTCTGCAGGAGTTCCTTAGAGGAATCGCATAGGCTCAACAATCTTCAATTGCTTTATCAATATCCTTCCTTCCTTCATAAGGGGGCAGGTCCATGAGCAGTTACTCAGATACTAAAGCAATCTGTGACTGTGTGCAGCAATTACTGGTCAACATTCAGGTTTGGTCAAGTGACAAGTAACAAGTAACATTTGCACCAAACAAGTGCCAGGCAATGATCATCTTCAATAAGAGTGAGTCCTATCCACCTCCATTTGCCACTCAGCCATTGCATTTCCACTATCAAGAACCTGGGTGTCACCACCGATCACAATTTAATTATAACTGTCTCATAAAAACAATGGGTACAAGAGCAAATCAGAGGCAGGGAATTCTGTGGTGAGTAACTTTCTTCTGCGCCCCCCCCAGCCTACACCATCCAGAAGATACAAGTCAGCAATGCAATGGAATACACTGACTTGCCTGGATGAATGGGATTCAAGCGAAACTGACATTAAGTAGGACAAAAAAACAGTTTCAACCACCTCAGAAATACATTCCCTCCACAGTGATGCACCATGTTCTGTGTGGGGGACCAGTTCTCCAGCTAGACGTGCCTCATGTTGCCAACTGCGACTCATTTACCATCAAAGATTCGTGTGAAAGTGAATTTCATCAGGATTCTGGAGCCAAGCTGGTAAAATGGCAATAGAATTTTGAAATCCAGGTTCTCTGACTGTGCCCCTCACATCTACTAATGCTCAAACCCAACACACTGGATTTTTAGT
Organism: Rhincodon typus; assembly: GCF_021869965.1. NCBI lineage: Eukaryota > Metazoa > Chordata > Chondrichthyes > Orectolobiformes > Rhincodontidae > Rhincodon > Rhincodon typus. The sequence goes on along the minus strand of NC_063332.1, from coordinate 45,118,214 downwards.
ACATGCTAGCTGAGTTGAAACTGGCTTTTTAACACTTGTCCTATGTTTGGGGAGATAGTAAGCAGGGTGTTGTCAGCTTGGTATTGTCTCTATTGCTGAAAGAGATCACTGTCCATCTGGTCAAGGAGGTGGAGACGAAGCTAGTAAAGATGAGTGCAGATAGGTGGTGGTGGGGATTGGTCAGTGAGGTGAGAGGAGTGGATAGGTGGGAGAGAAGATGGACAGGTCATTGAGGCGGGGATGAGAGGATGGCTGGTCTTAGGATGAGGGTGGGGAGGCTGCCTTCCGGAGGGACCGCGCTATTCGTGACTCCCTTGTTTGCTCCACACTCCCCACTAGACCCACCACCCCCAGCACCTTTCCCTGCAACCGCAGGAAGTGCTACACCTGCCCCTACACCTCCCCCTTCACCTCCATTCCAGGCCCCAAAAAAACCTTCCACATCAAACAGATGTTCACCTGCACATCCGCTAATGTGGTATATTGTATCTGCTGTTGCCGATGTGGCCTCCTCTACATCGGTGAGACCAAGCGGAAGCTCGGAGACCGCTTTGTAGAGCACCTACGCTCAGTTTGCGACAATGAAAACACCTCCCAGTCGTGAACCACTTCAACTCCCCCTCCCACTCCCTGGACGACATGTCCATCCTGGGCCTCCTCCAGTGTCACAACTATGCCACCCGGAAACTGGAGGAACAGCACCTCATATTCCGCCTTGGAACCCTACAACCCAATGGTCTCTCCTCTGATGGTCTCAATGTGGATTTACTAGCTTCAAAATCTCCCCAGCCCCAACCTCATCCCAAGACCAGCACACCCCCTCAACCCCGCCTCCTTGACCTGTCTATCTTCTCTCCCACCTATCCGTTCCTCCCACCTCACTGACCAATCCCCACCACCACCTAGCTACACTCACCTTTACTAGCTTCATCCCCACCTCCTTGACCTGTCCGTCTTCTCTCCCACCTTTCCGCTCCACTATCCACCTGCTATCACCGCCCCACTCCTCTGTATTTATTTCAGAGCCCCCTTCCCCCTCCCCCATTTCTGAAGCAGGGTCCCGACCTGAAACGTCAGCTTTCCTGATGGTCTGATGCTGCCTGGCCTGCTGTGTTCCTCCAGCTCCACACTGTGCTATCTCAGACTCCAGCATCGGCAGTTCTTACTATCTCACTGTCCATCTGCTTTGGTTTGCCCCTTCCCCCTTTTAAATGGCTTAAAGGTCCCTTCGCATCTGTAGGTGTGATATTCCATCAGGCTATCTCTCTCTTCAGAAGACCACAAATTTATTTCCGCAGCCATTTTTAGATGCAGCAATCATCTTTTGAATACAGGGTACTTTGGAATTACAAGTTAAAATGTCCATTGTACTTCCAGGTTCTGAGCCATGGATGAGACGTACAGAGACACTGGAAAATTGCCAGATGCATTGACAAGGGAGTAAGGGGAATATACAAAACCAAAGTTAATAAGGTTAACTTATTATTTAATAAGGAACTATAGTTTGCATTTTGTAAATATTCCAAGGTGCTTTGCAGAACAGTATCAGACAAAATTTGACACTGAGACAGGTAAGGAGATATTAGGATAGATTCTTGGTAATGGAGGTAAGTTTCCATGAACATTTTAAAGGTAAATAGAACAGGGGAGAGGTGGAATGTATTTAGGAAGGAAGTTGCAGTACGGACCTCTCTTAAGCCTGGTGGGCATCTTTGCTCTCAAACGTCAGTTTCTGAGTCTTTACATAACAGCACTGCAAAAAGGGGCGTAAATATAAAAGCTTGTGAGGATCTTGAGTTTCACTTGTGTCTTCTGGTTTACTTTGAAATGGACAACGCCTTGAATTCAAAGCACATTATTTACCTCGTACAGCTCAGGCTTTATAATGAAAAGTGATTGTTTCACTGAGCAGCTGGATGCTCCTGGTTGAGCACAATATGAATGAATTGAGAAAGGTAGATTCATACAAAGTAATGTCGTACAATTTGCTGTGCTAAATATTTCCAATTGGACATGACAGGGCTGATTTTTAAAAGAAATTCAAAATGCATTTCAAAATTAATGAATTCTTCGATGGCATCAAGCAGTAAAGTTTTCACCATGACCCTACAGATTACTTGCATTAGTGGCATTTACTCATTCACATTACTGAAAAAACTTGAAACAAAGAAGTCTGTCTTAGAGCTGACAGCAGGCCTATTTCCACTTCATTAAAATGCATTAGGCTTGGCTTCATTTCAATGATGGGAGCATAGTATTTCTCTCTTTTAATAGTAAATTGAGTCCTAATGAATATTTGCTAACCAGTATTCCCCTGGCTAATATGTTATTGTACTTGCTAAGCATGAATTGCTAATGCTAATACAGCTTTACACACAGGATAGAGGTCTCTGTGACATCGCTCTTCAAACAAAGGTGTGAAAATATATGTAATTGTCTGCAAATATCTTCAATGTCATCCATTAGGTTTTTACTTGAGCCTTTGTGTGTTTATTACGTATTGTAGCATATTAACATATTGTACAAGATTCACCATTTTCAAAAAAGCTGTTTCAGGATGAACTTTAGAAAAACTCAGTAATAAAGTGCTCAGGAATTTGCCTGGATGATTTTTCACTGAAATAATTAAAGGCATTAATATAATACCTTTCATGATCTCAGGACGTCCCAAAAGACTTTATAGCCAATGAAGTGCTTTTGAAATGTTGTAATATTTAAAATAAGGTTGCAGTGCCAGGTGACATTCTGATCTGCTTTGGAATTGATGTGTAAACTCTAAGGGAGACCAGAAGTTAGAGTTGGGATATACTTCATTCACTCAGCTCAACATTCTTGACATTGTAAGGTCTAAAGCCACTAAAGTTAGTCATAATAATGTACTGTAAGGTGTTACAGTAATAAGAATAGAGATTGTCACTAATGCTTACAATTCAAAATTACTCAACGTTAGGCTTTCCTAGGCTATCACAAGTCATGGGACAAAGCTGAATATGCTGGTTACAGTGGACAGCAATGTGAACTAAACAGAATAATTAATACGAGATAACAAGGTGTAGAGTTGGATGAACACAGCAGGCCAAGCAGCATCATAGGAGCAGGAAGGCTGACGTTTCCCGGAACAATTAATGCTTCAGGTGCAAATATGTCTTCATGGCTGTTCTTCAAAATTAACCTTCTTTTTTCCAAAAGTTTCTAATTTGTAACCTGAAGGATCTAACTAATGAGAGATAGTAAAAACTGCTGATGCTGGAGTCAGAGATAACACAGTGTGGAGCTGGAGGAATACAGCAGGCCAGGCAGCATCAGAGGAGCAGGAAAGCTGACGTTTTGTGTTGGGACCCTTCTTC
>NC_063332.1:45079952-45114467 GCF_021869965.1 Rhincodon typus | reverse complement strand
ACGAAACGTCAGCTTTCCTGCTCCTCTGATGCTGCCTGGCCTGCTGTGTTTCTCTAGCTCCACACTGTGTTAGATCTAACTAATGGCCTGATATTAAATGCACTTCTCAAGTGTGAAACTAGTACAGACCAGAAGATGACATGTTTGATCACAGTCTTTTCTTGGTTAAATAAACTCGGTTAGACTGGCAATGGGTTTCATCAGCCAGAGTTCCTGCTCCAGATTGCTATCCCATAACCTGACTAGAAAAAAGCAATTGGGGTTAAATTACAATACCCCCTCTACTGACACCAAGGGCTGAATTTTCTGCTGTCTAGCATGCACCAGGTGGCTGGCAAAGCAAAATATGCAGGAGGTCTGAATAATGTATTCAGATCCAACTTGACTCAGTTCGGTGCCTAAGTGTTGAGTCAGAGAAAATTGTTGATTCTAACAAATTTTGAAACTAACTTGATAACCCATCACAGCATTAGATTATTAGATTTCATTATGATTAGAATTACTTTTATTATTACGTATTATTTTGATGTTGCTGATGAGATCTTAAATTATATCTGTCTGTTTCAGTGTTTCAGGTAGAAATTGAACACAACGTTATTTGAAAGGGACCAGTTAGCATATGATTTAAAGTAATGGCAACAGCATGAGTCTAATGGCATTCTCGCTGAGGTAGGTTTGGGACCTACCTCCTCATCTGTCCTATGCTTGATGTGGAGTGGTGTCCCTATAGCTATCTAATACATTTGTTCTTTCTAATACAGAGATGCCAATGGTCTCTCTTGGACTATGGTTTTTCTTTTGTTTTATCTGTTCATCAGATGTCGATATCATTGACTCTCGCATGAAATGGTGCATGGTCTGGGATTTACCTTGATGCATAATCCAAGCCAATCGACTGAATAGTCAAACATGAAAACATTTACTCCACTTAGTAAGTCAATGATCACTTACTTTTTCATGAATTATGATGATCGCCGAATAAATACCATATAGCTTTAGTCCATGAAACACCTGCTCTGCTAATCTATCTGATGTTATAAATATAGTGAATAACTTACCTTCTCTCTGTTGCTGGGGTATCATTGGAGGTGGCTGTGGAAAGGCTTGACTAATCTGGCCATAGGCAGCAGGATAGGCAGCTGTAATGCAGAGATGATGTTGCAAATCAGTGTATTGTACAGTTTTACTTATAAGTTACTACAAACTGCGTAGACAAAAATTAAAACTCACTTCAATTTTTAATGCAAATTTTACCAATAAATATTCTCTCTTCCTTTGCTTAAAAATCTTGGAAAAGTTATCTGGACCAAGCATTTTACATAGCCTCAAGAAAAGAATGATAAACAATCCTGGTGATATGTCCAAAGGTTATAGTGAGTGAGGATGGAACTGGTTTCTCTCATTTTAGCACTGAAATGGAAGTCGTTTGATCTCTCCAGCCAAAATATTTGACAGCTGTGTCAGGTTAATAGCTACAAGGCAAGATCTTGATAAATCTCCAAAGCACAAACATTGGCCTCTGGCAAGCAGTTACTCCCTTGCGAATACAATCCCAAACGTACCTCATTAAAATTCCATCTATATTTGGCCAATGTTGCAAATTTTTCACTAAGATAATGAAAATCAATGCAAAACAAATGGCAATGGACAGTGACATTTAAATATGACAATACTGCGTTATGTGTAAAAGTTAGAATCATTAACAGTCAGGGGGCTCACAGCATGTTTATTGTAAAAAGCTACAGCTAATATAGTCATATGTGACCCTTTCCCATTGTTTTGGGAAATGTCTGGTTTTCCTTTCCCATTGAATTTCTGTAGATAACTTTGGCTTTGGTTAAACATTGTGTTAAATAGGCAATGTTCAGTTGGCCAGCTGTTACACACCAGACTTGAATTTCCTATGCACTGAAGTCAAATCAAAAGTCTTTTAATTTCTGGCCAGTTTGATACTACCTGCCTCATTGTGTTCACTTTAGTCAGCATAGGATCTGCATGAACAAAAACAAAGTTGCTGGAAAAGCTCAGCAGGTCTGCAGGTTTTTGTTTCTCTTCCAGCTTTTCCAGCAACTTTGTTTTTGTTCCTGATTTACAGCATCCGCAGTTCTTTTGGTTTTTATTTAGGATCTACATGAATTGTACCAATGCTGCTTTGAATTACTAAGGGGCACAGTTTACAGATCCTCCTTGGGGCAGGATCCTCTATTTTCTTCAGATATTGTGGCTACGATTGCCAATTTTTGTTTTGTGAGAGGAACTGCTGCAGATAGTATATTCAGATTATTACCTCAAAGCTGTATCGCTGTATAAATCCCTCCAACAATTCAGGAGTTAGCACGTGTCATTTGGTTGATTGATTCATTTTATGGTGAAACTCAAATTCAGTTAAAATAAATGCTGCATCATAAGAAGTACACTTCAACCATAATTTGGAAAAGATGAATTGACCTACCAAACTACACATCTATAGAATCATAGAATTTAGCAGCACAGAAAGAAAGCCCAATGTTACGTGTGCCAGCTCGGTGAAAGAACGATCGAATTTGTCCAATGAACCCTACCTTTTCCCCATTGCACTGCTCTGAAAATTTTCCCTTTTAGTTAAAAATTCAATCTCCATCTGCAATAGCAAACACCTTGACAACAGAAGGAGATTCCCCACTTGTTAACTTGTCTTGAATTATGATCGTATAAACATCTTAAGATATGGCCTTTGCCAGAAATTCATTTTCAATTGTGTAGCTTAACTCAGTGTTATCCGGAAGTCAGCAGTGCACCTGTGTAAGCCCTAAACAAGAACCTGTACCTATAATTTAGGTTAACAGTTGACTGCAAGACAGAGGGAGGACAGTATTGCCAAAGGGGTCATCTTTTAGTTGTGATGATAAAACAAGGCCCTGTTTAGATATATGTAGCAGATCACATGGAATTCTTGAAGAGTAAAGTGTACTTCCTACATTGCATTTCTGCTTCAATCAACACCATGGAACAGATTACATTGCATTATATAGAATTTACAACAAAGAAGCAGGCCAGTCAGCCATGTCCATGCCAATGCTTATGCTTCAGGTGAGCCTCCTTTCTCCATTAAATCCATTAATCCTCTTAAAAAGACTACTCCAGACACAGAAGGCACCTATACTGTTCTTATAAAATAGGAATGCAATGGGGGCTACTGAGAAAATCATTTAAAATGAACTGGCAATACTTTTTGTTGGGATGTAGGCATCAGTTGCAAGGTTCTAATTCCCCTCAAACTGGTCGATCAGTTTAGTACAACTGGCACAGTCATTTCAAAGGTCAATCAACCATGCCGTTGTGGATATGGGGGAGTCACATGTAGGTGGAACATGTACAGATAGCAGAATTCTATCCATAAAGGGGACCTTAGTGAACCAGATGGGTTTTTACAACAATCAATGATACTTTCATGGTTACCATTATTAAGAATGGTTTGCAATTCCAGAGTTATTAACTAAACTTAAATCTCATCCTCAACCCATGTAGAGTATGTGAATTATTTCCTTTTATTCTTGTCCCAAAAATGTATTTTCTATTATGGTCTGCCATTCACTTCTCTTTGTTCTCTGTACTCAAGATTCATCATAACCTCACAGTCTTTCCATTAAGCTATGCTGGTCCCTTCCTTTGCTATTTAAACCAACAATTGCTTTTTACTAAAATGATATATGAGTACTGTAAGGAAGCATAAAATTTCAAAGAGATATTGAAAGAAATGGGTTAATCTGTGACAAATGGATTTCAAAGCAGGCAATTGTGAGGTCATCCACCTCGGAAATAGAAGGAAAAAAGTATTTTTTCATTGTGAGAAACAGCAGATGTCCAAAGAAACGTAGATGGTGGCATACTGATAATGAGATTGGACTCAAAATAGAGAGGTCTATGCTGCTGCTCTGAAGGCACAGGTCCAACCCGCTGCAGCTAAATATCTGAGTTTACTTTAAATTCACCACATTCTGATAATGTTGCCATGTAAAGAGTTAATACATCGTACCTTTTATTAATATGTATATTCCTGGCATTTATATGTGTTAATAAATGTTGCCTATTCCTGCTTTCAGTATTGTAATTGATGTAATAATTCCTGGACAACCATCACATAATTCTTCTGAAGTGTGCTGTTTAATTTGGTGCTTAGTCAATGAGTTTATCCTGAATAAGATTTTATTTGCCTGTTGATTTGTTCTGTACTGAAACTGAATTAATAATGTTCAATAATTCCTAGGTTAATTACGATTTTTGCACCATTTTAAGTTTGAATAAAGATGCCTCTGGGACATTAATAATTTGGGACTGATGTTTACACCTTTAATCTTATCATATCAAAGATAAAGCAGTAACTTGTGGTAGAAACAGAGTAAAAACAAACCAATCTTATTTCTGCAAAGAATCTGTTTGATCTCTGTATTTGATATCATAGAGTGATGAGAAATTCACCAGCGAAATGATTCCCCACATGGGAAAAGATTGATTCTAAATTGTTACAGGAAATTCGGTTTTAGTTTATCACTTCTTGGATAAAGATCTGTTACTCTCTGTAGCCTAATTTGTAGCATTCAATTGCCTGGCTGTCTGAACAGCATGTTGATAGCAGACCCTGAATGATCTGCCTGGCTATAGATCAGGTGAATGGTGTAGAATCTCAGGACCCATCTCTCTCTCTCTAGTTAAGATAACAAGGTGTAGAGCTGGATGAACACAGCAGGCCAAGCAGCATCAGAGGAGCAGGAAGGCTGATGCTGCTTGGCCTGCTGTGTTCATCCAGCTCTACACCTTGTTATCTCAGATTCCCCAGCATCTGCAGTTCCTACTATCTCTCTCCCTCTAGTGGCCCTTATCATTACTGGGCGCCAAACAGCTGCAATGGTACAAAATGGAAAGTATACTGCACCACATATTTCCGAAAACTGAATCTCTCTCACGGACATCTGTCATTCTCTACAACACTGTTCGGAATATAATTACTTTTGATGTAATGCGCTCCTTTTTGCAACAAAACAAAATGAAGAACTCTGATATTCTTTACATTGCAACCCATCTGCTGCATAGATATCAAAAAAGTGTACCAGAGAGTGCTAAATGGACAATGAGGTGCTTCTGAAGTGCACCTAATGTTTGGTGTAAATCTTGCACTGCAATGAAAAATAATTGCGGTATAACTTTACTAATACAATCATTCTTAGGACAGATAACTAAGAACATTCTCACGCTGATCTAGAAAGCAATTAAAATTGATCAATTCAGGATGCATGCAATGATTCAATTATTGCCAAAGTGAGTTTGTGAAACATTTTCCTCATTTGGAAATATATTGCAATAAACAGTAGCAATTTAATATCCGAAAGGTCAGATAACAAGCTGAAAATATTTCCGCATTATAAGTGTGATATCAAACCACATCAAAGACATAAAGAATGAAATATCTTTTTTGTTGCTTCAATTCTTTGGCGCTCTCTTTATGTCCAAGAAACCAATTGCATGAACTAAAAATACCTATTAGACATTTCAGCTTTCTGACAAATAACTCTGAGGAACAGTGCGCTTTCCTTTGCCCAACAAAACTATCTCCTTCTCTATAGTTGTTTCTGGTGCCACAAATTACTTTAAGCCACTCTATGATTTTGATTAACAAAAAAAAAGTTGTGTTGACATTATGAAAGTTGCATGTTAGTAGTGTAGCCAATTATTTTGAGCTCTAGAGCGGAGTGTTCAGTGAATGCATGGAAAATTTAGCCTGCTATATAAAAATTCAAACCAATGGTCCTGCTAATATTAGTGTCGTTGACATTAAGTTATTTAAATGTAGGATGAAAATAAATACTGGAATTCTACAGGATTTCTTGTGTTATTACTCTGACAGGAGAGAGCAAGGGAATAGCATAAACGCTACAAAAAGGAAGACTTTCCTACAAAACAAATTTCATGACCTCAGATTGTTCTAAAACACTTTACAGTCAATGAAACATTTTGAAATGTAGTCATTTCTGTAATACAGAAAACATGGCAGCCAATATGATTCCAGAAAGATGTGAAAATAATAAGGTTGTTCTGGTTGGTGATTTTAACTTCCCTCATATTGACTGGGACTCCCTTAGTGCTGGAGATTTGAATGGGGAGCAAGTTGTTAGGTGTGTCCAGGACGGATTTTTGATATAGTATGTGGATAGTCCAACGTAGGAGGGGGCCGTACTGGGCCTGGTATGTGAAATGAGCCCAGCCAGGTGACCAAAGTTTCAGTAGGGGAGCATTGTAGGAATAGTGACGATAATTCTCTTTGTTTTCGGATAATTATGGATAAGGACAAGAGTGGACCTCGGGTGAAGGTGTTAAATTGGGGGAAGGCCAACTATGACCGAGTTAGGCATGAAATGCAGAATGTGGATTGGGAGTGGCTGTTTGAGGATAAATCCACATCTGATATGTAGGAGTCTTTTAAGAACCAATTGATTAGAATGCAGAACAGGCATGTTCCTATGAAAATGAAGGACAGGAATGGCAGGATTCGGGAACCTTGGATGACAGGGGAAATTATCAGCTTAGTCCATAAAAGAAATGAAGCATATCTTCGGTCTAGGCAACTAAAAACAGATGAAGTCCTTGAAGAATATAGAGAAAATAGGAAGGAGCTCAAATGGGGAGTTAGGAAGGCTAAAAGGGGTTCTGAAATGTCTTTGACCAGCAGCGTTAAGGAGAATTCCAAGGCATTTTCTACATAAATTAAGAATAAGAGGGTAGCAAGGGAAAGAGTAAGCCACCTCAAGGATAAAGGAAGGAAGTTATGTGTTGAGCCAGAGGAAATGGATGAGATCCTTACTGAGTACTTTACATCAGTATTCACCAAAGAATGAGGGATGAGGTTAGGGAAAGATGTGTGAATACTCTCAGGTAGGTCAACATAATCAAGGAGGAAATGTTGGGTGTCTTGAAATACATTAAGGTAGACAAGTCCCCTCGGCCAGGCAGGATCTATCCCAGGATACTGTGGGAGGCAAGGGTGGAAATAGCTGGGGTCTTAACAAGTTGCATCCTCTTTGACCTTGGATCAGGTTTCAGAGGACTGGAGAATTGCCAATGTTGCTCTTATGTTTAAGAAGGGAAACAGAGATAATCCAAGTAATTACAGGCCGGTGAGCCTGACGCCAGTATAGATTGCAGAGAAATGACAGATGGAGTTTAATTTGGACAAATGCGAGGGGATACATTTTGGATTTAGTTATGAAGAGAGGTTGGATAAACTTAGATTGTTTTCACTGGATAGACAGAGGCTGAGGGGTGACCTGATAGAGATCTACAAAATTATGAGAAGCATAGATAGGGGGGGACAGTCAGAGGCTTTTTTGCAGGGTAGAATGATCAACTACAAGAGGACACAGATTCAAGGTGAGAGGGGGTAAGTTTAGGGGATACATGCAGGGATGATTTTTCCCACAGTGGGTGCCTGGAATGCACTGTAAGTGGAGGTGGTAGGAACAAGCACATTAGCAACGTTTAAGGCATATCTTAATAAACAAGTGAACGGGAGGCAAACAGAGGGATAGATACCATGCATAGGCAATAAATAATGGGTCTAAATAAGAATTAGGAATCGGCACAGGCTTAGAGGGCCAAAAGGCCTATTCCTGTGCTGTTTTGTATTGTATTATTATATCACATATTGCACACAGCAAACAGTAATGAGACAATGATCAGTTAAGGTGTTTTTGTGATATTGATGCAGGATAAATATTGGCGAGTATACAGGGACACCTCTTGTGTCTTCTTTGAAATAGTGCGATGGGATGTTTTACATCCATTTGAGAAAGATGTCAGCTTTGCAGTTTAATTGCTCATCTGAAAGATGGCACTCTGACAGTGCAGCACTCCTACAATACGACACTTAATTGTCAGCATTGATCTTTGCGCTCTAATACTGGAGTAGGGTTCAACACCACAAAATCTACTCAGATGTGAGATTGTTATCCACTGAGCCATGGCTAGTACACAAAATGTATGAAATTGGTCATAAAATATAGACATAGAATACATAATATTTCATTATTTTTGTTGCTATATATTTCAGTAAATAGAATATGTGTTGACATGTATAAAATTCTTTAAAGAATCCTATTTATACTTCACTTTCTAACAAATCTCTATTACTAAGCCACACTGTCACATCTCTTGTTTTATTCAGTTCAGAATATGAGGTGGCAGGACTACGCATATCTCCATAATCAATATTGGTTCATAAATTTACATCTGAGAAATGAAATTACATGCGTCAGGGTAAGCTCTTTTGTCTGTCATTCCCGTGCAATAGTGCTAAACTGTAGGAAATTCTATCATCTAGTATTCCTGACCTCACTCACTAAACCAAATCTCAGATCTGGGTGAAAGATTCTTTGTTGAATAACAATGGGGGCTCAGATACAGCTAACTAACCTGAATTGGGCATTCTGGGCTACTGCTATGCAGCTACTGTAGCTTCTGCATAAGATTTTCTAAGAAATGAACCCTGTAAAGTTTGCTTTGTACAGTTAATTTTCATTTTAGTTTCACATATATCTTGCATATGTCTTTCCAAGCAGAAAGAAAACTTACGTTCAATGCAACATATCAACCTTAAAATCATTTAGGAAATTGAATAACTTGGAAAAATATACAGACAAAGAAAGAATTTCTATTAAAGTTAACATCTGGAAGACTTTTGAAAAGATTGAAGGTTTTAAAAATGACTCAAAGTAGAGCTAGACAAAGTGTTAATACTAACGACCTGCATATTGCTGCACTCCAGCGTATGCTTGTTGCAAGGGATCAGCTGCAGTTGGGCTTTGTGCTGTCAAAACACAAAGAAGAAATGTATTAATATTCCACTGCTTGGTAAGATTCACATAACTGATGTCTGCAATGTAGTTATCAATACAAGATTTAAAAAAATGGATGAATCTTACATCTAAACTCTATGTTCTGAAGGGAACACACACACGCACACACACAAAGAAGGTGGTGAATCTGTGGAATTTGATATTTAAGGACGGACAACATTTCATTGGAGGCAGTTCAGAGAAGGTTCACTAGGGTGATCCCTGGTATGGCGGGATTGTCCTTATGAGCATAAACTAAATAGGTTGGGGCTCTACTCTCTGGATTTTAGAAGAATGAGAGGTGATCTCATTGAAACATATAAGATTCTTAAGGGGCTTGATAGGGTAAATGCTGAGAGGATGTTTCATCTCATGGCAGAGTTTAGGACCAAAAGGCTAGCCTCAAAGGAAAGAGGTGCCAATTTCAGAGTGGGATGAGAGGGAATTTCTTCTATCAGAGTTGTAATTCTTTGGAATTTCTTGCTACAGAGATCTGTGGAGGCAGAGTTTAAGACTGAGGCTGATATAGACAGATTCTTGACCAATAGGGGAATCAGGGTGACAGGATAAAGGAAAGAAAGTGGAATTGAGCAATGTTGAATCAGCCATGATCCAATTGAATGGCTCTGCAGGCTTGAGGGGCTGAATGGCCTCCTTCTCCTCCCTTGTTATTGTGGTCTTATGGCCAGGTGGGACCGATGGGCAGTCTGCCAGTTGGACAAGCCTAACATGGAACTTTTAATGAACACAACATCCCATGGCATTTTAAAGAAGCATTATCAAAACAAACTGACACTGTGTCATATATGGCAACATGAGGAAACATTTTAAAAAAACATAGACAATGTGATGCATTTTAAGGAGCACCATAAAGGATAATGGGGCAGAAATATTGAAGAGGAATATTGTCACCTTTGTTTCAAGGCAGCTGGAGCCACAACCACCAATAGTAGACTGATGAAAACAAGCGATGAACAAGAGACCAGAATTGGAGGGTGCAGCCATTTTGAAGTTGCTATGGAGATGATGGAGGTTACAGATATAATGGGTGAGGCCATGGAAAACAATTAAAACAAAACAAGGTGGAGACTTTTAAAATTGAGCTGTTGGCAGACCAGAGCCAGAGCCAGTGTGGAATACTGAGCAAATGGGTAACTGGACATGCAGTTTGGTGTCATTTTGGACATGGCAACAGAGGTCTGAACTAATTAAAGTCTATGTAGGATATAAGAAGGAAGGCCACCCAGGAAATCATTGCAATAGTCAAATCTAAGGGGTATCAAAGGCATGGATGAGGGTTTCAGCAGACGAGATGAGATAGGGTTGGATTGGGAATACTATGAAGGTGGATATAGCTGGCTTTTTTGATGGAATGACTATGTGGTTAGATTTGGAACAATTTGGGATCCAATTGGACACAACAGGACAAACAAATGTCTACATTCTAGCTGAACATGTCCTGGTATGGAGCATTCATTAATAATGGATTAGATCACCTGAATGAGGGCCATCAATAACAACAAAAATAATCACAGGGCTCTGATTTACTTGCATAACTAAGCTCCTACCCTTTTTGTGGCAGGAGTACGGATCACCAGAACTGAGCACTGTTTGAATGGGATCCTTCAAGTTTTGTTTCTTAGCGCCTTGAGTGATTCCTGCCATTTGACTAAATCCTAGGGAGATGATGTTCTAGTGATCATGTCAGCGATTGGTCATCCAGGTTAATGGTCTCAGGACAAGGATTCAAATCAAACCCCACTCCCCTCCCCCCCACCCTATGGCAATTGATGGAATTCATATTCAGTTAATCAATCTGAAACTGAAAGCGAGTTTCAGTATTGACAAGCATGAAGCTCTCATTAATAAAATGTTGGGTTCACTAATTCCCTCAAGGAAAGGCATCTACCATCCTTACCTCTTCTGGCCAATGTGTGATTCCTAACCCACAGAAATGTGGTTGAGTCTGAAATGGCCTGTTCAGTTCAAGGCCAGTTAGGCTTGGGCCACAGTGATCACATTCCATGAAAGAATAAAGGTAAGATTCTGTATCATTAGATAGAGATCCGTCAAAAAAAATCAAACAACCTTGATTTGAATTTGGCAACTGACTTAAATCTCAACAGCATTTTTAAAACAGGCAACCTGTTCAGACGTGTTGTGACACACTTCTGGAGAAGGTAAACCTTGAACTTGGACCTTCTGACCCAGAGGTAGGGACACTACCAGTGTGCCACAGGAGTCCAAAAGCAGCTTTTTGGGAGCAGGGAGTTTCAGATTTTCAAAACGACCTCCTGATGCTGAAAATGATATGTGGGAGAGAAATAAAAATAGTCATTCCTATCTTCTGAGAACTCAAATTTATCCTCATTTTATTCTAAAATGACAGCATCTTCCCAAACATACTTTACCTGCTCTCAGTTGCATTGTCTGCAGCGAGAACACTTTGCTAATCTACATTCTTGATGGCAGTAATAGCAAATTAAAGTAATTAATAAGAAAGTCAGAAAAAAATACACAGAAGAAAACATTCCTCTTACTAATATCACTCTTGCATATGAAGATGGATTATTCAAGAACCACATTTATAATTAAAGACAACGCAGCTCAATATGCTAATTAGACAGTATGAATCCCGTTTAAGTAAAACTATTGCAGAACATAGGCAATTGCACAGAATATTATTAACCAAGCTGACTTATTTAACCCTTTGAGTACTGCAAGTTGGTCAAGTATTGATAAAAGACAATAATGCACTGAAGAAGTGCATTGCACTGGCTCTTTGCCTTTTCATTCATCTACACACAATTTCAGATTTTAAATCATCTTTCTTGCTTTCCTCTCATTTTTCTCTTATTCAAGAGAGGCTGATTTGCTACCAGTACCTCACTTAAGTGACTAGTCTTCACAAGGCTGGGTAATGATGCCATCCTGCCAATTCATGTATCAGTGCTGAGCTTGCAAGCATCTGCACTTTCCATCTAGGACCACCAGATGGCAACTAGGAGCAGAAAACCAATACCATTTATCCCCCAGTATTGCAGGGAAACTGAAGCCAGTTACGGTGCACTAACTGCTACTTAACGTAGACAAGCAAATTAAGCGCACATTGTCAGTTAAATCTGTAGCTTTCTGATCTGTGTAGTTCAAAATCACATTAAGCAGTACACCTACCAACTGATCTTTGAATTACTGTCAACATCCTTGTGTGGTCTAATATTTTATTCTAAAATACAAATACTATTGTCTGCCATGCCAGGGAGGAATCAAACAGAGAAACAGTAAACATCTTACAGGAAATTCAGCCAAATAAACCTGGGTCACTCAGATGTAGAGTGGCAGCCATTTTGCAAAGTTGCCCCGGGAGATGCCTGTATTTCTGGTCGACTGGGAAATGATGCGAGTAAGTGCAGTTGGAACAAGTTAATTAAATGAAGTGAGCAAAAAAAAGATAAATCAAACAGGAATTAATGTTGACTTTTCCGCATGTAATTGCTTTACCCTTCCAGCCCAGAAAGGTTTGACACCAAATCAGTGCAGTCACCTTTCCTAACAAGGCTGTACTACACTCTCTGGAATATTTGACTGATATTTATGTTGTCATATTGACTCCAACGTATAATCCAAAATTAAGTGAAATGAATGGCACAGCATGTTTGCACAATAGCCTGTTGGCATCTGAAATCTGAATTTTATTACAAATAGTTTGAGGGAGACAAGATTCTACTCTATCTGATGGAAGCTAAGTGAAGCTCAAGCCTGCAGCATAGAACTGACATCAGACTTAGCTCAATAAACAAATAAATTCAAGCATCTTCTATGAATATTTCAGTATTACATACTGCAAAGCTGAAAGGCTAAGGGCATTTATTTAAAAGACTTTTACACAAAATGCAACATGCAGTAACAAGGAAGCAGCAAAGGGGAATGAGCTCTTATGGCACTGTAACCTTCTTTGTAGTTTCATGGATTAAATAGATCAGCTTAATCATGAATGTGCTATTCCCCCTTTTAACTATGTGCCTCTGGAATTCTATGCAAAATTTTTTAAAAAGGATTTATTTTCAGATTGAGAATTTTTCAAGGCACACACTCTATTGTGTCTCAGAGTAACACATTGAAAGGGCTTATGGCCTAAAGCAGTGCCCTGGCTGCCCAATAATCAGCTCTTTGGGAGTTGGTGCCAGCCCAAACATGACAGTAAACCATTTTCAGGCTGCTGTCATTCCATCTAACCATGTGTCCAACTAGCCTGTAAACTGGACACCACAAAATATTCTCAAAACAGAGCATCTTTCTTCACATTACTGATGTGGACAGCTTACCAAGAATTTGCACTGAATTTTAATTAGCAAGAAAGCAAAACTCGAGCCTTGAGGCCACTCCTTCCGAACTCTCTGTTCACTGGCTTAGTTGGGTTTCAGGAATTGTGACAATCTTATCTTCTTCAATTATTATTAATAAAAAAAATCACTGTTTTCTGATGCTGTCGGGTAGCAGCCCCAGAGTCCTCTCCATGAATTCCCATGGCAGATTTCAGCAATATCTCCTTTCTACAGTGTACTTCAGTTTTTACTCTGAATTGTGGCTTCTGTCAATGACGACAAAGCAGCGGCACAGTCAACAGGTTAAATGAAAAGTAACCATCTCCATGTTGACACAGACAACACAGTGTGGAACTGGAGAAACACAGCAGGCCAGGCAGCAATAGAGGAGCAGGACAGTTGGTGTTTCTAAAGAAGGGTCCCGATCTGAAATGTCAACATTCCTGCTCCTCTGATTCTGCCTGGCCTGCTGTGTTTCTCCAGTTCCACACTGTGTTGTCTCTGACTCCAGCATCAGCAGTTCTTGCCATCTCCATGTTGACTTCAGCTATGAAAAATTGGGTGGCTTCACACTGAAGGACTGGGAAGATGAAAAAATTTAACAATTCAGCACATTAATTTCCAATCTGCACACAATGGAAATATAGTTCTTTATCAATGGGGAGACTGTTCTACAATCTACCATTGTGACTAGAAATAGGGAATTATATTCCTTTTCATTATAGATATTATGTGTAGTCTGTGCAAGTGGAAGCTCCCAGTAACTATAAAAATTGTGAGAATGGTATTTACTTTCAGAAGAAGTGATTGTACTATCACCCATGAGAAAAAATGTTTAGTAAATGACAATAAGTTGGGTATTTCTATTATGATGCATAGGAATGTTTTCCCCATAAATCCTAATAGGTAAAGCTTATATATATGGGAAGGCTGGTCTGGAGTTACAATGTGATTGCTGTTTTCATTAGCTATGCTACAATTGACCCATGACTGGAAAAGCAGCTAGATTTTCTTTGAACAAAAAAAAGCCTAAGTTTAATTTGCAACTATTCACCTGGTGGTGTAATTAGGGTTCTTAAGCACATAAAGTACAGTTAATATGGTTGTTTGAGTAGATTTTGCAAAAGCCCCTGGTATTGCTTGTTAAGGGATTTCATGCTAAGGGGCTCAATAGTTCAATTTTATATTCTCTTCTCATCCAATGGAATTCTGCTGTTGAAGAGAGCTTCCAACTGGAGTAATGACTTCAGTTCATCAGCACTTGCAGGCTACATTACAGGCCAAGTGGGATCAGTAAACACAGAATAATGGATACCTGGGAGTGATTCCAAAGCAGTAATGTAGTATAAAGGCTCAGATGGCTCATATAGAGAATAATGGAAACCTCTGAGATATTACAAAATTGTAATCTAATCTGGGAGTTTAGACCACTCATAAAAGCCACTCAGAATTTGTTCTGAGACCTCATGGCATCATTTGAATTTGCTAGTTCGATTTCAAAATAAAGGGAGCTAAAAAGAAAAGCTATGAATGTTGGGAAGTTGAAACAATAAGCACAAAATGTTGCAAACAACTTGGTCACTTGGTGATGGCATCTCAGTCATTGTATTGGTCTATCATTTGAGTAGGTACTTAAACGGAATCCAATCAAACACTTAACAACTACTATCTAAGCTCCCATATCTCCTATCATTTTAAAAATTCATTTTTGTGGGATGTGGCTGTTGCTGGCTGACCAGCATTTATTCCCCATTCCTAGTTGCCTTGACAAGTTGGTGGTGAGCTGCCTTCTTGAACCGCTGCAGTCCACCTGCTGTGATATTAGAGAGGGAATTCCAGGATTTTGACCACTGACAGTGAAGGAACAGTGATATATTTCCAAGTCAGAATGGTGAGTGACTTGGAGGGGAACTTAAAGGTGGTAGTGTTCCCATACGGCTGCTGCCCTTGTCCTTCTAGATGGAAGTGGTCGTGGGTTTGGAAGGTGCCGTCTGAGGATCTTTGGTGAATTTCTGCAGCATATCTTGTAGATAGTACTCACTGCTGCTACTGAGCGTCGGTGGTGGAGGAAGTGGACACTTGTAGATGTAGTGCCAATCAAGTGGGCTGCTTTGTCCTGGATGGTGTCAAGCTTCTCGGTTGTTGTTGGGGCTGCACTCATCCAGGCAAGTGGGGAGTATTTCATCACACTTCTGACTTGTGCCTTGTAGACAGTGGATAGGCTTTGGGAGTCTGGAGTTACTTTTCACAGTATTCCTAGCCTCTTACGTGCTGCTGTTGTGGCCAACTGTGTGTATTTGGTAAGTTCAATTGATGCTTTTTTTAAATTGCCCGTCTGTTATTCTTTATGTAAATCTTCCACGAATTGTGTGATTTGGGAACAGAATTAGAATCATTGTCTTGTGTCTATCACAATAGCAAAAATATATATGATGTAAACATTGTGTCAGAATTCTATTCAGTTTGTGCTGTTTCTTTTGCCCTGGAATCAGTCATCAGCAGTCATTGGCCATCTGCCTGTCTCTACTCCCCTTGTTCTGAAAGCATGATGACAGTCGTAATTTAATATAATAACAGACGTCATCGGTACAGGTTTATCGAGAGATGAATGTGTGATTAATTCACAGGAAATTTTATTACAATCATATTTACTCAATGGTAGTAATTCAATAAATGGGACATTATTCTGAACAGTGGACAATCTTCTAAACAGTGGAAGAATGTAAGTCTTGGCTCCCATTTAGAGGCTTCTTATGTATTTCTTGCCTTACAGACCCAAATCTCAGGTTAGACTATCTCAGGTTAGACTGTCTCAGGTTAGACAAAGCCTAGAGTTTTTGATGTGAAACACCTGGAACATACCCCTAAGAACAATACAAGATTCCATAGTTGTACAAATACCCTTATATGTACATCTTTTCAATTATCCCCTTAATGTGTTCTGGCATTGTGTTTAGAGAAGAAGGTTTCTAATAGCTTCTGAAGTGATTTGCAAAAATAAAGTTGCTCAAAGACTTTTTATAACTGAAGAAATTACAAGAATACATTCTCACTTTTGGCAGCAACTTTAGAAATCATTATTTTTAGAATTTAAAATGATAAATATTACTGTAATAGTGTGACAAATGTATGATGTAACTTAGGTGCTTGGCCTGCTGAATCCAATAGGGAGACCACAAGTCAATAAAATTGCTATTTGCTTGTTATAAAGAACTTGAATTTGAAACATTTTGGAAACAGAGACTGTTCATCCAAGTGCTGGGCATCAAATCATAAGAATCACGGTTAATTTCATTTTGAAGTTTCTTCTAAATGTGAGATTGCATTACTTTAGATTAATTATATGGACTAGCAGTCAATTTGCCTCTCTTGTTTGCACTGTGATACTGATTGTTAATTATTTCTCGATCAGTGTATATAGCAGTTCCATCTTCCTTGATTTTAGGGATTGCAATTTACCATTGTTTAACCACTGAGGGTTGGGCATTGGATGTGTTCAGTGGCAGTAACAGTCTATAATGGCCCAGGACTCAACCGCACTTTGAAGAGTATTCACTCACCGTGCGTGCAGACGGAGCTTACTGTGTGCCACATCTGGTTGGAGTTTTCATCTCCCGTCTGACCGATTGGGAGGACTGGTGAGCCGGCTCTAGTGAATAACAAAAGAGCACATCGCGGGCCGGTTGAAACGTCCTGCCTGGCCTCTGGAGACCACTCATGGGCTGACCCTTCGGAATAATTAAAAAGTGCATTGAGGGCCGAATGTAATCATCCAACAGGCCATTTCCAGCCTGTGGGTTAATTTATGTTGTGCAATACTGTGCTAGATTCTAGATCGTGCAAACACATTACTTTAAGCTCTTTATGATGTCTATAAATTGTCCTGTTATTGTAAATACACAAATAAGTACATTTCCAACACACAGCACTACGGCACATCAGTGTTTCCCTTATTATGACCTCAGAGGCCTTTGTAGCCCATTTCCCCATTGCCCCCATTCCTTGGCAGATTGCTGTTCCTTATGTCTCTGGGGCTGCTCAGTGTAGAGATGTTCTTATGTGCTGGGAGGAAATGCCATTCCCTTTCCTTTTTTTGCTTTCCAGGAAAAGAAGGTAAGTGAATTTTTTTTAGGAAGCAGATCTTTCCCAGCTTTTATCACGTTATCCAAGATAGAACTATTGGATTGTGTCATTTAATGTTGCCTTCCTCTCACAGTGGGGAAGTGCCTGGCCTACACTTGGCAACAGCCCACAGTGGCACAATTAAAGTGAGGAGCTCATTGTGTGGACAATCACCGAGCTACACATCAGTCTGTATTGCTAAAATTCCGAGTGTCATTCTCAAGCACCAACAACAAAAACAACACCAACTTGCATTTATAGATTGCAGCAATTGTCTGGGAATATGGTAGTGCATTTCTCCAATACTACTGAGATGTCAGTACTCTATGCCCTCCTTTCTGGATACTGTACATATGTGTAAAATACTATTAAAAATCCTTCTTTACTTAAGAGGAACAATCTTGGACTTTATTTACAAAGGTGACTTTCAATTGAACACAGAAAATGCTTTCCCTGCTTTGTGGTTACATTCAAAATTAAATAAATAAAAACTTAAGTCACAATCCATTTACATGACGGAAGAGAAAACTGGAAAATAGCATGGCAAAATCTTTGCTAATTAAGCAAATTATAACATAACGTGATTAATATAATTTTAAAAAGTGATGTCCAGAATGAAGGATGTGGATCATGAATTAATATGCAATGTATTCCAACATTGTTCACTGGATGATCATCGCTTAAAAAAATCTTTGTGCTTAGCATTTTCCTTTTTCTAAAACTAAGTTATTATGCTAATTTGAGCATAGAATAATTAACAAATTCTTTATGAGATGAAACACTTCTGTGTATACATAATACTTTTGATTTATAGGCATGTAAGCAATGCTTTCAGTCAAATCCTGCTGAGCATACAGATGGGCATCATTTCCTTCAAAAGCCTCTGGCCTTGGGGAGCTAACAAAAAGCCTTTCCTTTCCCCTTTGTCCTCATATTTATATCGCTTTCACTTACCTTTGTTCTGAACAGAATTCTAGCAGTAACACCTGTGAGGAACAACCTGAGTGACTCCTGTTACCGTGCAGTTCTCCATTGGTGCTCACAGTAGCTCTGTGTCTACAATTAACCTATTATGAACGCAATCTGGTAACAAGTGGCCTGCACCTTCAATGAGCGATGCTGAGCCAGAAAGTGAATTGAATGAATCACATTAACTGAGACTAGGGCGGTTCCTCCCTTCTCACAGGTGGGAATAAACAAATTTATCTACTACTGTGCCTCATCTGTAGAGAAGTAACAGAAGTAACCTCTACATTCACCTCACAGCCACTTCTTTAACTTCACCTGGTCCTCAGAGGGAAGAAAGAAGCAACCGAATTCGAAGCAAAATTTCCCATAAAGGGGTAAGTTGCAGACTTGGTATGACTTTCCTCTGGGTCGTTGGTTATAGAGAGGGATTAGCAGCCCCCTTTCTTACGGTGGGGAATGGTGCACTTACAAAATAGATCTTAGTTACCAATTAGAATCATGCAATGAGACAAGTCCTTTAATCTTTATAAGCTTCTTATGTTATACATGGTGTCATCCCTAAAATGTGCAGCAGTAATATGAACGATGAATTCAAACAGGACTGAGATAGATCAGAATAAATAAGAAAATACAGAACAGGCACAAGACTAAAAAGTGAGCTTAGTATATGAAGGAAATGCAACACAACCTTAGCCATCTGATTATTTATAACTTCTCAGCCTTCCAAGTCACAGCTTAAGAAATTACCTTAACTCCCCTCAGGTTACCTGACAAACTCTGTCACCATCTGCCTGTCATTTATACTCACAGTTAATGATGGAGCTAGTGGACTAACATATCTTTTTTTTTATTAACAGGAGAAATATTAAACAACTGTTTTTAGATCCTGTGCACCTGGGATTTGTGCTCCAATAGTGGCTGGCACGAAGATATAATCACAGCTGACCTGTAAAATGGCCCATCCACCTGTCACTGGCACAGTTTTCGCATTGTCAGTTGCAGCTGAAGTATGTTTTGCTCTTTTTATTAGGAAACTAGCCTTATGGGCATGCAGATGGGCCAAGTCAGGTGAAATGAGGGCATGGTTGCAACTTTTAACAGCCCTCCATTCTCTACCAAATATAATTCTTTTCCTCAATGCTGGAGCCATAACATGACAGCCAGCAATGATAAGATTCTGAAAGAATTTATTTCTGAACAAAGCAAAAAATAAAGCACAGGAAATGCAGAAAAAGTCTGAAAAGAGACATATTTTAACCTTCCAGTGTTTGAGGTATTCACAGTAATGATGGGTGAAATAGAATTTGCACAGAGCTTCCATCGTGTTACCATGCTTGGAAATGATTAAAATGGCTGTAAAGGGCACAAAAGAAAAATACAAATTTGTTTCCATTCTTCCCCTCCTCCAATCTCAATTCCTCCTCCACCGCCATCCTTCCCCCCCATGACTACATTCCCAAAGATGGAGCAGCTTGCTGTACTCTGATTCTCAATCTAACAGTCTGGTCAAAAACCAAGTAACAGGATTTCAGCATTGCCAGGCAAATCTGAGTAAATGGCAGCCCTGGGACTAAGACCCCGGACCATCTGGTTGTTGCCTGAAGCAGTGACATTATGCGGGAATGTAACATTCAGTGTAAAACAGTTACAACAAATTGTAAGCGCTCTTGAAATATATTTAAAATGAAGAGAAAAAAAACTTATGTCCATTTAAAACAAAACTGAAATGGTACATTGCAGTCCCCAAAAGGTTAAAATCCCATGCACCTAATAATGAAAATCACATCATTTCACCAGAAAAAGCACCTGAAAAATAAATATTTTATACGGCCCCATGGGGAATGATATCTCATTTTCATACTGTCCCACTCTGGTGGACTAATGACTTTGTTGAGTGAACTTCATAGAGCCAGCTTAATGACCCCATTCATTATGGCCTAAAAATGTGTGATCTGAGCAATATTCTTCATTACATGCAGCTTACACTTAGCATTTAAAGAGGCTGAATTAGTTGTCCCTTAGAAGCTGAGAGAAATTGGCTGAGGATAACAGATGAGCGAGACATGATTTCCTCAAAGTTTTGGTTATTTTTCAGTACAGGTGCTACAGAATTCTTCATCAAAGAGCGCTCATTAGTCAGGGTCAGTCTCCACAAATTGTGAAGAAAACACAGTTAACCAAACTGGAGATGATATAGCTTTCATGTGAAAAACTAAGATGCTCCAGACAGCCTAGCTTTGTTGGGAGTACTTAAACACTTCCAGCTGCTTTGCACACGTCATCGTAAGGTACATTTTACAAAATCTTCCCCTTCCCACTTCCATACTGGCTAAGAGCCGTGCCCAATAAAAGGAAAGCTTTGGAAAACATTGATGCACTCACATGATTTTCAAAGGTTCACACTCAGCACTTGAAGAATAAGTAAAATCGTTTTTCTTGGAGTAAAAATTATGAGGACCCACCAATGATGAGGTATCTGAATCATGACCAGCGTGCATCAGTTATTGGTAGATGGTGGCAGACAATGGCCCGCCTCCTTTTCAGATAATGTGCTCTTTTGTCTATTTCACCGAAAAATTTCAGTGAAGTACAAAACCCAGAAATGTAACATATCAGGAAGAATAAAAACAGGAGAAAAGGTGAGCTGGAATAACAAGTAATAATTAATCATGAATTCACTGTAACTGGAGCTGAGTTGACTGCAAAACATGAGGATTAATGACTACTAGTTTTTTTGATCTTTCTAACACTAAAAACCTTACAATTGTTTTGGCTACATGCGAGTTATGTCGAGTTTGGTGGAGTGATTTTCACCATGAATCTGAACAGGTTTTCTCATCGTCCGTTACCAAACTTGCCACATTAATTGGTGTTTGAGCCCACACAATGAATATCACCCCCTATCTGTGCCCCCCCTTACCACACACCATTTATGGAGGAACTCAGCTCTCAGCAGGGATCCTCCAGAAGACCAGTGTCCCTTGGGATGAGATTTCTTCCAAAGCCTTCTCAGCATCTGCAGGAAAGGTGCCATCTGCTGTTTGGCTGTGTAGGCATCCAGGACAGATGGCAGAGAAGGGTAAGCTGGCACCATGCTTCTCAGAGAAGAATCTGGATGTCCTTGTGGATGGGATGGTGGAGAGGAGAGAAGTCCTCTTCCCAGAGGACCAGCAGAGGAAACCATGTCATCTCATCATGCCAACCTGGCAGGAGATCACCATCTGGATCTGTGTCATCTCTGGCGTGAGGAGGACTGGGCAACAGTGCAGGAAGAAGGTCAATGATCTTCTCTGCTTCGCCACTGAAATGCAATACTCTGTTCTGTGCTACTTACATTTATCAGCACCCACTGCCCACTACAATGCTTATGCTCTGACACCTTCTCACTTGCATGCTACACCTATCCCTCACTCGCTACTGTTACCTTCATCATCTCGCATCACTAACCCTGCATGACCTCTGCACTGCCTTGGAATACCTCAACACCTTTTCCCCCAGCTGCACCAGCACTAACAGCTGTGCCACCCATTTGCATCTTACTCATTCAGCCCCTTTGTGTTGTTACAGGAGAAGACATCCCACAACAGGGCGGAATGATACCTCATGGGTGGGCACAATGTTTCCTCTATTTTATTTTGTCTGTACAGATCTCTAAGGTCCGTGTGTGACAGCAAGTTCTGCAGCTGGACGTCGATGCTGCAATGGCATGTTCGGAATGTCAAAGAAGTCACACAGCTTAGAGGGAACATTGGGTGGCAGCTGCTGGACATTTGTGTCCTCAAACCCATCCTCCAAAGAAAAGGATTCTTGCCCTGATGGGTGAAAGCAGGGATTGTTCCAGCAGGGATGCAGAAAAATCCATGTCTCTACGCTCAAGTAAGTAACACTTGCCATTCCATTGCAACGGTGACATTAACCAGATGTCAAACATCATTACTAACCAATGGATACTATGCCGTTAGCTTCCTACGTCTTACAAAATAGACCCATCCTTCAAAGGACCGGCCCATTCCCCCACAAAGTTCTGCAACCTCCTCGGATTGTTGCGGGAAACCATTGGAGGATTCACTGTCTGCACCTCCTCCTGGACCACCCAGCAGTCACGATCGCACTGGGTGATGGAGCAGGTCTGAGGGGCTGAATTGCCTACTCCTGCTCCTAGTTCTTAACCAGGGAGTGCAGAACCAGGGGTCATGGTTTAAGGGGATGGGGTAGGCCATTTAGGACCATGAGGTGAGGAGAAATTCCTTCACCCAGAGAGTGGTGGAATTCTCTGCTTCAGAAAGTGGTTGAGGCTGAAACATCTGAACGTTTTCAAGAAGGAGTTACTTGTAGTTCGTAGGGATAAAGGGATCAATGGATATGGGGATAGTGTGAGAACAGAATGGATGCTCAGCCATGTACAGCAGTTTCAACGGGCCGAATGGCCTATTTTTAGTGTTTTATTTGGAGGGGTACGTATAGCTGCTGCCCTGCTCTCTAGTTTGTCTGAGGCTAATAAAGATCTCCTGGAGTAAGTGGTGAGTTGAAGCTGCTGACAACACACTCTGATTTTCATGCTAAGTTCTCCTAATGGCTAGTTTGCTGATGAGGTTGGTAAGATAGCAACCTATAGTAAGTTGCACTATTAACAAGTCGGTTAACAAATAAAAATAAGTGTCAACTGGGAACTCGCCGCAGCCTGGTGAGAATCTCGTCATACTCTCGGGGAAAGAGCACAAGATGCAATTAGATGGTTTTAACGTTTAGATGGCCCTCACTGAACATCTCACTGAACTGTACTGCTCACCTCACCATAGGCCACCCATTCAGAGTCTGGTAAGTTTCACCTGAAAGGATAATTGTGCTTTTTTCAGCTATCTTCATACAGCTTTAGAAAAAGAAATAAGGAATTTAAAGGGAGATTTTCTGCTTGACTGCCCCTGGTACACAATTAAGCTCAGGCTGGGAGTACACAGTTTTCTGATATGCGCATATGTTGGAACCACTGAAGTAGAAAATCTCTCCTTTAATGGAAAGTAATGATGAAAACCATTGGGAGAAATTGGAGTCACTGATCATGCTTGTCTTAGATTTTGTTGCCAGTTGTAGGGTGTTTTATTTCGAAGAATCTACAAAAATGAACAAATACCCTTGCTGTTACTTGAGAGGAACTAGTGTAACACAGTTCAGGAGATCTCTCTGCATCATGTTTGCTATACAATATAAGTGTCTGAAAGACTGGGTATATCTACACAGAGTTAGCATGTAGTCTTTTCACTTCATTGCGTTAGGCTTGAATTGAGGCTGGATTAACGTGATAAAAATCTGTTCTGCCTGTTGGATTTAAGTGAGTTTTGGCAGTCGCAGCCTAGTTCTTGGTGGGTTTGGGCCCACAGCACAAACCTGGAATTAAACGACAACGGGTCAAACAACGACCCCTATCCATAAAGGCTGAAGAACTTTGGTTGCTGAGACATGAACTGGGTTTGTAAGAGACGTTGAGCTGAGTTCTGATGTCAGCTTTATGGAAAACATTAAATGGAAAACACAGAAGGGCGCGTCAGTGTTAGCATTACTGCCTCACAGCACCAGGGACCTGGGTTTGATTCCACTCTCAGGTGCTTGTGTGGAGTTTGTACATTCTCCCCGTGTCTGCGTAGGTTTCCTCTAGTGCTCTGGTTTCCTCCCACTGTCCAAAAATGTGCAGGCTGTGTGGATTGGCCATGCTAAATTGCTGATGATGTGGAGGCTAGGTGGATTAGCCATGGGAAATGCAGGGTTACAGGGATAGGGTGTAGGGGGATGGGTCTGGGTGGGATGCTCTTCAGAGAGTCAGTGAAGACTCAATGGGCTGAATGGCCTACTTCCACACTGTAGGGATTCTATGATTAATACTCATTGCTAAATGCTACAAAATGCACTGAGACAAAGTAAAAACACAGGTTTCTGTTTTTTTTAAAGAAAAGGATTTTAAAAATCCAGGCTCAGCAATGGTTCGTCACTGTTTCTTGTTTTATCTAATTTTCACTTCTACCCTCCTTATCCTGACCCACTGAACAGAGCAAAGCAAAATCCTCCTACATATTGAAAAGTTCAGAATGCCAAGTGGGAAATATTGGTGAGGTGGAATAACCTGCCTGAGCACCAAAAGAAGAGTAAGCTTTTTAAAAGTGATTTGAAAGTGGCACAAGCAACTTCTGGGATATTGAATATTTCCCTCGCACTAATCTCCATGTTCCTCTCTCATGCACATCCAAATCAGAGATGGTGCATCTTAGATAGAAGGGAGCTATTACCATTTGAATTCCTGTAATTATTCCTTCCCTTCATTACATTTAGAAGTTTATTTAATGAAAGAATATTGAAGCAGAAAAAGTGCCAAAGTTAATTAGAGGACTGGAATAGCCTTTGTTTGTATTTGATTTAATAACTTTTTTTTCTCTTAACTGTTTGGCACTATTGTTTGAACATTATTTTTCCTGACATCTTTGAACAGATTGATTAGAAAAAATCCAAAAGAGAGAAGAAAGATAAAAACAGATTGTCTCTTTATGTGCAAGTGGTCTGGGCTCTTTCATGTACTTTCTGCATTGAAGCACCATATCCAGATAAACACTTGCTCTACTTGGAGAGATCATTTGCCACTCTTTGTGACTGACTAAAGTAACCAGTTTTAAAGTACTGTCTGTGCTGCATGTTGAGTCTTTTAATGTGCTATATATGTAACATCGTATGAAAGCACTCATGCATTCCTGAGTGTCAAGCTATGCTAAGTATTGCCATTTATTCAGTGCCACTTCAAATGGATGAAATCAGTAGCACAATTCACATTTCTTAAGTATATGTTGATGAGTTTTCTATATACACTGGCAACTCACACATACACATTTGAGGGTTCATGTTAACTTAATACAAAGACTAATCAGCAGCCCATGTTACATTTCTCCCAATATTTATTTCCTTGAAGTCAACGGCAAAAATGTAAAGCATGCTGTTAATTCAGTATCACTCATTTATATGAGACCACGACATTAAAATTAACCCCACAGCCTGAATGGAAATTAACCTTGATCAATTTCCCTGGAATGCAGGAATGAGTAGTCCTGAAGTCTCTAGGGTTTAATCTGCTGAATGTTGGAAAAAATCATAAAGACACAAAAAGATGTCAAAGACAGTTGTTCTACAGGAGTTGGGGTTGACTGGCTCAGAGGAAGATGTGGTTATTAAGCGTCAATCATTTCGGCCTCAAATGAAAGGTTCTTCAACTGACAGTAAACAGTCTGTTTGCTTACCATTTGTGCAGGAAGGTGAGATGACTGGTTTTGATGATCAATGGTTAGGGTGAGGTGAAAATGACTGCCCTTGAATTCAACTGAGTGTGCTATCAAGGAATTGGAGTAAAATTTATATCAATAGGAATCTGGATGTAATTTCCAAACACACAATCTTACCCTCCTCTAGAAGGCCAATGGCAGTAGATGCTGTTGAATACCACCTGCAAGTTCCCTCAAATTCTCACACAATCCTGACTGGGAACTATATAACTGCTCCTTCACTGTTGCTGGGCCAAAATTATGGAATTCCCTTCACAACAGCACCATGGGTGTACATACCCAAATTACTGAAGCAGTTCGACATGGGAGCTCAGCATCACCTTTAGCAGGTGCAATAAATGACAGCCTAGCTAGTGATGTCCAGATCCCTGAATGAACAAAAATATACCCTCCACTGGCTCAAAGGAAGATGTGGTAATACAGCATCAATTATTTTGGTCTGAAGTGATTGCTGCAAGATTTTGTCAACTCCTAAGCTCAAATGTCATCAGCTGCTTGATCAATAAACTTCCTATCATTGTAGGATTGAAAGGGGATTTTCACAGATGATTCAGGAACATTTTCAACTTGTCAAGTAATAAAACAGAGAAAGTAAGAACTGCCGATGCTGGAGTCTGAGATAACAAGGTATGGAGCTGGAGGAACACAGCAAGCCAGGCAGCATCAGAGGAGCAGGAAAGCTGACGTTTCGGTTTGGGACCCTTCTTCAGGTCCCGACGCGAAATGTCAGCTTTCCTGCTCCTCTGATGCTGCCTGGCCTGCTGTGTTCCTCCAGCTCCATACCTTGTTATCTAAGTAATAAAACAGTATGTGCCCTGAACTGGATAAGATTTGGGTGTGGATTGATAAGTGGCTAGTAATGTTCTTGCATACTCCAAGAAGAGAGAATCTAGCTCCTTACTGTGCCATTATCATAACTGAATCCCTCACCATCAACATTGTGGGGCTTATCACTGACCAGAACTTTAACTCAACCAACTACATAAATACTATGGCCACATTAGCAGATGAGAGACTGCACATTCTGTGGTGATTAACTTACCTCCTGTCTCCCTAAAGCATGTCAACTATCTGAAAGGAACAGGTCAAGCCTGTTTTGGAATACTCTCATTAGCTTCAATGAGTGAAACTGCAATTACACTCATCAAGGGCAAAGCTCGATCAGCACATTACATCAACCACCATTAGCATCCACTCCCTAAACCACTGATACAGCAGTGTGTACCATCTACAGGATTCACTGTCGCATCTCAGTGTGGCACTTTGCAAAACCCATAATTCCTGCCATTTAGAAGAGCAGAGGAAGTAGATGTATGGGAACACCATCTGCAGCCTCAACTACTTATAAACTATATCAACAGCTTTGATGAAGGGACCATATGTCTAGTTGCTAAATTTGCTGTTGATATAAAACTAGATAGGGCAGTAAGTTATGTAAAGACATAAATTATCTGCAAAGGGGTATAGGCAGGTTAAATTAGTGGGCAAAAATGTGCCAGAAGGAATAAAATGTGGGAAAATGTGAACTTTTCCACTTTGGAAGGAAGATTAAAATATTGGCATGCTATTTAAATGTAGAGAGATTGTAGAAGTCTATGCTACAGAGGGTTCTGAGTATCCTGGTACATGAATATCACAAATTATTAGTATGCAAGTACAGCAAGTATTGAGGAAGGTAAGTGGGATGTTGTTGTACATTACAAGGGAATGGAATATGAAGTTTTTCTACAGTTGTTTGGAGCATTGGTGAGATCAGATCTGAAGTATTGTGCGTAGTTTGGATTTCCATATTTAAGAAAGAAAAAAATTGAATTGGAAGCAGTGCAGAGAAAGTTCACTCAATTGATTCTTGGATGTAGGTGTTTAATGAGAAAAAGTTGCACAGGTTTGACTGTATCCATTGGAGTTTAAAAGAATGAGAGTTGATCTTATTGAAACATATTAGATCCTGAGGGGATCTGACAGGGCAAATGCCAAAAGATGTTTTCACCTTGTTGTAAGACTGGAACTAAGGGAGACAATTTAAAAATGGTCTCTCACTTAAGATGGAGATGCTATTATAAAGTTACGTCATATAGGATATTGTGCAATTTCATCAGATAGTCACATGTGGAACATTTTTTAAAAAGACACTTTTGCTAAACAAAAGATACTGACTGGAATTAGCTGCTAATTTGCATCTGTGAGGTTGCATTCCATTCCGTGGAGATGCAAAGTCTACAGAGACCCTGTGGAGATGTGCACAGCTCCCTTCTATCTCATTCACATGCAGAATGGATCACCCAAGAGTTCATAGCTTGACATTAGAAAATGTTGGAAAGGCCAGTATTTATTGTACTTTTCCATAATTACCCTTGTGCTGCTCCCATCTTTTTAATAATTTACAATCTATATTAATGACTTGAATAAAGAGATGGGAGTGTGGTAATGTATCTAATATTGGAAAACAAAGCCAGGTGGAAAGGTAAGCTGTGGGGAAGACACAGAGAGACTGCAATGAGATATAGACAGATTACGTTGAGAGGACAACAAAAAGGTGGATGGGATAGAATATGAAGTTATTCACTTTGGAGGTAAGAATAGAAAATCAGAACTCTTTTTATAAGGTGGGAAACCTGGATGTGCTCAAACAAGGAATGCAACTAGTCAGTGTGCAGCTGCAGCTAGTAATTATGAAGGTAGATCATATATGGGGTTTTATTGCAAGCAGATTGGAGTACAGCAATAAAGAAGTCTTACTAAAATATCCAGGGTTTTGGCGAAACCATATCTGGGGTGCTGGGTTTTGGTTTCCATGTTTACATGAAGATACACTTGCAATGGAGGTGGAACATTGAAGGTTCACTAAATTTGTCCTTGGGATAAGGGAGTTGTCCTGTGTTGAGATGCTGAGTAAACTGGGCAGTTATTCTCTGTCAGGGAGAAGAGTAAGCAAGAATCCCTTTGAAACTGCAAGATTCCGAAGAGTTGATAGAGTATTTACTGAGACCTTGTTCACACTGGTCAGGGAATCTAAAACACAGGGTTACAGTTTTTGGAAAAGGGGTTGATCATTTAAGACTGAGATAAAGAAAAATCGCTTCACACAAAGGGTTGTTGACCTGTGGAATTCTCTACCCTAGAGTATTGTGGATGTTCCATTTTTGAATACATTCAAAATTGACACAGACAGATGTCTGACCTCTCAGGGAATTAAAAGAAATGGGAATCGAACAGGAATGGGGAGTTAAAATCTACGAGCAGCTGTGATCGTATTCAGTGGCACAGCAGGCTCAATGGCCTGTATGGTCTACCTGGCTTCTTTTACTTGTGTTCTTTGTGTGCAAAATTGTTTTCTCATTTAACTACTGAAAAGTCTGCCTCTGATCTTTTTTAGACTGTACACCCTAGTCCTTCCCAACTGGGGGAAATAGTTTGTGTCTTGATTTGAAAATTTTGCTCAAATTACGTTTTAATCTTTTACATTCCAGGGAATACAAGCCTTGTTTGTACAATCGCCTCTTGTAATTCATAATCCTTTGAATCCATAATCAATCTATCCCACACTCCCTCTAAGGCTAAATATTCTTCTTAAGGAGTAATACCAAGAATGCTCACAATACTCCAACCGGTGCTTTGTATAACTAAAGTACTAGTCCAACTGCTCTTGTATTCAAGTTATTTAGATATGAAAGCCAGCATACTATTTAAACAGCTGTTAACCCTTTTCCAGCATTTTTCTAACTCACCCTCTCTATGCTGGAGTGAGTGTTGCTGAGCAATAAACTGTTCTAAAGAGGGCTGTAATCCTGATACTGCGCCTGGTATCACAAAGTCATGAGGAATGAGTTTCCAAGACATTTATTTTGGAAACTAGCCACTGGAGCAAAATTAAATCTGAAATCTGCACTAAGCTCGTAATGCTTTATAATGGTGCACTAGCGAACATTGGGCTAATTTTAAGTATTTCCAGTGGGGTAAAGTGTCTGATGTTGAATTGACCATTCATCCATATATCAGACTTGGTTTCCTATGGACTGAAGTTGATGGAAGGCCAAACTGGAAGTGTAACAGGGCGGTTTAATTTGAAGTCATCCATTTTACACCATAGCCCAAAATTTAGTGAACCTACATTCACCGAGGCCTTTTGCCACTTTTTTTGCACACAATGCAAAATCATTTGAACAAAGGGCAAAAAAATTTAATATCAAACTAACTTTTTGTTTATTGTTGCTGATGAATGCTGCTAATAGGTAAAAGGGCTTGACAGATCCATTCAGAAATGCACATTGATCAATACATTTGATATTGAAAATAGGCAATGGATGGTAAGATCTTCCAATGAACAAGAGCAGCCTTTGAGAGAGAACAGCGAGGTAGATGCATGGAGAGGGGTTAACTGTTCAGGCCAACAATCTATCATTACCTCCACTGCTTGACAACAGATATCCTCACTGTGGGTGAGTCTGTAAGGGTAAGGTAGGACTCATAAACCATCCTTGATGCCCCGGTCAATGTCTCAGATAAACCCTGCCATCCACAAGGAAGAAGCATCCTCAATGTGAGGGATTGTTGAAGATGATGATTGAAAATACACACCAGCACGATACAGTTGGAAATGGTATTCAATTGGAACTGGCTGCTGACTACAGCCACAGCACGCAGAAGTTTGAAGCAGAATATTGCAGGGGGTATAGTCATGTTCAGCACAAAATCATGGGCGGTAGAGCCCATTCCTGTGCTGTACAGTTCTATGTTCTATAACTAAAGCTTCTGCTACAATGATCTCAGTTAATGTACTGTGCATTAGAGAAGGAAGGAGAGGGAAACTTCTTGGCTACATTAAGAAGAGCAATGGATTGATGACATCAGGTTCTAATCCTGCCTTTAACTGCAAAGGCTGATTTCCTTTCATTGTAGCCTGTAGAAAATCAGATAGTGGTGTCAATCTGCAGTGATGTCCTCACAGCAGTCTCTTACACTTGTCAACTAGTCGCTCAGCCATGCTTTAACTGTCATTAACACTAGCTTCATTTTACTGAGGAATCAAACTCAATGATATAAGCTATAGCCAGCAAAGAACAAACAAAGCTTGCAATGTAATGCCAGCAAGCAAAAGGAATTAGAATGTTGCTGTACGATCCCATATGAATCCCCAAATTTATTTCAAAAGCCACATTACTCACTGTTGATTATTTATTCCATGTAAAATTGCCCCTTATCATTTTCAAACAGAATCCATGGACTGCCATTATTCAATGCTATTGGTCCGAGACCAACAGTTGTTGAGTACAAAGTGTTGCCAACAAGCTTATTTTCTAGGGCTCACCAGGCTGTAATCTGCAGCCTGCCTGCCAATTGAGAACTCTATAACCTCAATCAGAACTCAATTTTCTGAGGAAGGGTCATTTGACCCGAAATATTAACTCTGATTTCTCTCCACAGATGCTGCCAGAGCTGCTGAGCTTTTCCAGCAATTTTTGTTTTTGTTTCTGATTTACAGCATCCACAGTTCGAAGATAATAGAAGCCCTACAGTGTGGAAACAGGCCCTTCGGCCCAACAAGTCCACAGTGACCCTCAGAGCATCCCACCCAGACCCATCCCACTATAACCCACCTACCTAGATATCCCTGAACACTATGGGCAATTTAGCATGGCCAATCCACCTATCCTGCACATCTTTGGACTGTGGGGGGGAACCAGAGCAAACCCACACAGACACGGGGAGAATATGCAAACTCTACACAGACAGTTGCCCGAGGGTGGAATTGAACCCAGATTTCTGGTGCTTTGAGGCAGCAGTGCTCACCACTGAGCCACCGTGTTGCCTAAGTTTTCACTTGATCTTCTCTAGTGACTATATTGTCCTCGCTGAGGTATACAGGTGGCAGTGCCCACGGTATGTTGTAACAGTATGGAGGCCGATTAATAAGAGAGCATTTCCCAGACAAGAAAAGGTGAGTTTGGCTTTGGGTGGAGAGGTAAATCCCCTAAGATGTGACTTCGGCTCAGGAGTCCAACATCACGCTGTGGTTTTCTAGGTTTCACTAAGCTGGTGGTGAAGGTGTTAGAAACTCCTGAGTAGCTAGCTGATAATGTAATTACATCACCACTAACTCATTATTGTGAGCTTTTGTCATTCTGAATCCTTGGCTTTCATATCTGTTTCCTGAACTATCAACAGCTCACTCAGGTGACTGAGGCAAATGTATAGCAGAGTGCTTCTTCAGTGAAACTGATTAGCTGAGAAGGCTTCAATCAGTTTCACTGAAGTGCTCCAACCGTAGCTATTTAGAAATGACTGTTTTAAACATGTCTTTACTCAAAATGTACTTTCACCACTTGACATTTTCCAGTTCAGCTGAAGTCAAGATGAGAAGCAGCCACCAGTAGCACCAGCTGCTCTCTCCTTAGTTGCATTTCCAAGCACAAGGCAGAGGCAATGAACACTGGATCTATAGATTCTAGATGGAAGGAAGCACAACTCCCAACACAAGGTCCCCAAATGCTCCTGATAGGTCTGAGCACCAGTGCCTCAGAATGTCCAGGCTTTCATGGCAGGTCACTGTTGACATTTGCAGCCTTTCTTTTCTATTGGTGCTGGTGGGCATATGTTGACAAGGTGCCTATTGCTGGAGGATTAATCCTCCCCAGTTCTTGCCATTCAGCAAGTCGTGTGCTTGTTCCACTGTAAAGGGAAAACAGCAGAGAATTATGTGTGCTAGTGATGGATTGTGTCAACATATTTGGAAGGGACTGTGAATTGAGGGCATTGATAGAGCGAGTGCCAGTCTATTCAGATGAGGATGTGAGGATGTGCCCGGTGAGAGAGGAATGAATGGAGCTGGAAAATGCATTGTTCTGAGGATGCAGTGCAGGAAAATGTTGGTGAAGTTAGTTGAGGCTTGACAACTAAATTATATATGCCAGTGACCATTCTCACCCTCCACTGGTTCTAGATCATCTTGGTGCACTGTTTTCAGGATAGAGGGACCATACTTCTGTTGCATTTCTTCTTGTTCTTGGGAAATATCATACCTCTGCAGCATTCAGATCCTGCAGCAGGACCTCATGATGAGAGTGAGCAGGAGCAGTCTTCTGAGACCTTCTCTCCATTCCTATAGTTGCTGCAGTTTCAAATATCTATCTCCTGTGTAGCCATCATAACCCTTGCCTGAGTCTCTTTAATGAGAAATCATCCTTTTGACAGATCCAATGCTTCTCCTGCTCATTGTCCCTGAGTAGCTGAGGAATCACGAAGTGGAATACTAAGGTTGTGACTCTGTAACAAAGGTTACTCCTAATTAACTGGGTTCCCCATCGCTAATAGTCTTGCCATTTCCAGAGACGAAATTCAGAAAATTCTGCCCGCAAATTCTGCAGCAACCATGGATCATCTTAGCAATTTTTAAGCCTGGCTTCACATTGAACTGCAGTAGATCAGAAGATGAGAAGGCACAATGATCTCTAAATGCTTGTTGTTACTGTGCACGGGAGTCAGATAGGGCAGGCTTCCAAAACAGATGCCAGTCCAATCTACCTATTTCACATCAATGCACAAAATGGCAGTAATCAAACTTAAAGCAACTTATAAAACCTTTTGCTGTATTTGTTACTACATGACACTGATTTTGTGAAAAATAATAATAATATATTTACAAGAGATTGATCTTATTGGATCCATACTTTGTCTCTGCACCAATATATAATGTATCATTAGACACACTGACATCTGTTATGTTCTATTTTGCTCAAGAACGTTTCAATAGCACCACTAGGGAGCAGCAAAATTAAACATTTCTGTGGACTAATTTTGTCCGTTTCTATCTCACTCTATTTTAACTCCAAACAGTGGCCCACCTTTCCTCCATCACCTTTTCCCTCCTCCAAAGATTTATCAAATCCAAACTCTGTGTCATCTAATCTTTGCTTCCTAGTTCACCCCATCTCTTATATTTCTTTCCATCTCACTTATGTCTTTGTCTGTCATGTTTAAAATTCCACACAAATTTCAGTAATAGATTTATATAATTCACCGTGAATTTTGGACAAACTGTAATCCAATCTGCTAGAATTTGTGTTATTTTTTAAAATGTGTATCCGTCTTTTAAACTATATTAAAATTAATAGATATTTGTACTACATTTAGCAACAAGAATTATGCTCCATGTTCTCGGATGCTGGTTGTTCATCTTTAAAGACTTCATTGAGTTCATTGTCTTCTCATTTTTGTTATTGGTTGCTAGCTTTTCCCTCTCCTAATGCATGTCTGCTCAGTACACAAGGACTAGCAGTGTTCTGGGCAGGCTCTGCTTGTGACACAGCCTAACCAGCAATAGGAGGTGTCTTTTTCACTTGCTGAAATGTGAGCACTTGCTGGCAAGGGTTACTTTTTTGTTACCTATCCATAATTGCTCTTATGAAGGTAGTTGTGAGCTGCTCTTGGCGTCAAGGTATTTATATGGATAGATTGGTTCAGTTTCTGAGATGTTGATACTGGTCGATTTAGCAAGGACAATGCTGCTAAATGCCAAGAAGAGATGGTTACATCATTCTCTCTTGCTGGAGATGGTCAGTACTTAGCAATTGTGAGTGAGCAAACTGGGATATCTGACCTTTCAATTTACCTTGGTATGGCACCCTCCATATTCATATTTCCAATATGTCTTCCTGTTACCTGAACCATGAATTGCCCTCCTACGATTGATATGGCCCTAAATTTTGTCCATTCCATTATCTGCACTCCTGATTTTATCCATTTTGTGTTTTTCTGGAATCATAATAAGGTCCTAACTTACAATTTCACAAGCATCCTAGTTCAATGAATCATCCTTTGTCATTTCTATTACCTCCAGCAAGATACCACCATCAAATATTTTTTCCCTTCTCCTCAGAATCACTTGCATAATACCCTGGTCTAATCCTTTAACATCATCAA
>NC_063332.1:45006057-45079552 GCF_021869965.1 Rhincodon typus | reverse complement strand
TCATCTAGGCCCGAAACGTCAGCCTTCCTGCTCCTATGATGCTGCTTGGCCTGCTGTGTTCATCCAGCTCTACACCCTGCCTTTATATCTTTCTCTTTCAGGGACCCACACACTCTTTGCAGCTGAAGAAACAATTTACCATTATGTCTTTCAATTCAGTTGATTGCATTTGCTGCTCACAATACAATCTCCTTTGGAATGGGGCATTCAAATGTAGACATGGTGACTGCTTAGCAGCATGTGACTGCAGCTAAGGCCCAGAGCTTCCCCCCATTTCTTCCTCTTTCAAATCCCCCTTTTCTAGTCACATTGACATCTCCTTTCAGGAACACCCTCTTTATCACCGCTATCTCGCATCCATCACAAACCTTCCCTTTGGTACTCTCCTCACCTCCCCCCTTTCACTGTCTCTGTAGTCACTTAAAACTCGTCACATTTCTCACCTTCTGCAGACCTGACAAAAGAGATATTAGATGAGACAGAGAATACTGGAGAAACTCAGCAGTTCTGGCAGCACCTGTGGAGAGAGAAACAGAAATAACGTTTTGAGTCTAATATGACTCTTTGTCAGAATTGGACTTTGTGATCCATCTGGGCATGCTCAATTGTGCTGTGACATTATGCACATATGCAGTTGCACAGCCAATAGGCAGAAATGGAGATACATGGGCTGAATCCGGTGGCTGATCCACCAAGCCCATGGCAACATGGCCAATCTCTACCGCCAAATCACATGGAATCGCGAGGTAGGAGAGGCAGTAGTGCTGCTCCTGCCAGGACCTTGCAACTTTCACATTACTGGTGCCACAATTCAATCCCCGCTCCACAAAACTTCAGTTGCTGCAAACCAGGAAATGCCATTCTCACTGTCGTCTCGTACCATTATCCTCAAAGAAATGGCTGACAGAGGCAAGTTAATTCATTGGTTCGCTGACAAGGACTTTGAGGTGGTAGAGGATGGCCTGGTGTAAAGGAGGGTGGTGCTGTATCTTGCTGACAGCAAAGAAGGCTGCACCACTAGACCCAGCCAGCCTGAACTGAGATAGGGGCCTGGATCAGCACAGTGTCCCACGTGAAACACAATTAAATTTTAAATTTGCTCGTGATCTTTTACTGTGCAACTGGTGACGTAGCTCTGCCTCACAACTTCATGCAAATCGTTGGCCGTCATTCATCCTTAAAGATGTTTTGAAATGTTGATTTCAGACCTTGCCTTTCAACACCTCTTGACTGACAGTCGGAGACGCTGCTCTTACTGTCTAATGTTTCCTTCATAATCCTATCATTTCACTGAGTGAGAGATAAACCTTAGTACTACATTGACTATAGATACCAACAACTCAAATTCATGAGAATCAGTCTGAGGCTGCCTAAACCCATTGAATGGAAAGCTGTTTAAACAGTGAAGATAGAAGCCTATTCACTTGTAAATGTAAATGGAATTTGACCCCAGGATTTGGACAGGAGAGAGCAATACATCATGCATTCCCTTTACCTGTGCAGTACAGAGCAATTTCCAGGATAACACACATAATATAGAAATACTACTAATATCAGACTGTGATATTACTTTTCAAAATTTGTGGAAGTTGTCATGAACAAGCATTGTTCTTAATGTTGTTTTAAGAATTCACGTCTAAGGGATTGTAGATTGTATTTTATTTGAAAAGACTGAGACGAAATACCCGATTTTTCAAGATGTCACTAAAAGGACATTCGGACTTCTTTTAAAGACACTTCTTGGAAGTCACATGGCTAATTTAATTGCAGGTTCCCCTTCAAGCCACTCACCATTGTGACTTGGAAACAGCTCACTGTTCCGTCAGCGTCGCTGGGTCAAAATCCTGGAACTCCATCCCATACAGCTCTCACCAAACAGCACATTAATTCAAGCATTTTAGTGACTGGTATCAGTGATGAGTGTATGCCCATACCTGTGTAACAGGCACATCTGGAGTGTGACCTCATGTCTAAATGGTAACAGTGCAGGAGTTTTTACAGTTTAGATGGAGTTGAGCTCCTCCTGATAATTAATTCAGCCACAGCAGAATTAGTAGCTTCTCCAATATTTATGGAAAGGCCAATAACTATAGAATCCCTATAGTATGGAAGCAGGCCATTTGAACCATCGAGTTACACCGATCCTCCAAAGACATCCTACATAGACACACCCCATCCCTGTAACCCTACATTTCCCTTGGCTAATCCACCCAGCCAGCACATGCCTGGACACTTTTCCTTCAGTTGAGAAATTGCCAAACATTATTGGAGATAAAATTGGCATCACTGACATATTTGGTTAACTGAAATTTCTTTTTAGAGGTTTTGATAATCTGAAGGAAATATTCAGTCAGTTTTCTCTGACTGCAGCTCAATAAGCCAATGCAAAGTCAAGTGGCACAATCAACTCAAACTCATGTTGAAGCAGAAGGAGTTCCAGAATTCTACCATATTAAAAATGGGATTCTAATGAGGAAGTGGAAACATCCTCATGGATCTACAGATGAACAGTACCCCAGATGGTGGCTCTCCAGATAGTGATACTACCAAAATGTTGTTAGCAGATACAAAGGACTAAATTCCAATGGTGGGACATATAGGGATCCGCCAGACTCGAGTATGTACTTATTGATATTTTTAATGACCCGGGTGTCACAAGGA
Source organism: Rhincodon typus (assembly GCF_021869965.1). NCBI lineage: Eukaryota > Metazoa > Chordata > Chondrichthyes > Orectolobiformes > Rhincodontidae > Rhincodon > Rhincodon typus. The sequence goes on along the minus strand of NC_063332.1, from coordinate 45,076,891 downwards.
CATGTTGCAGTTTCTGAAAATGTGCAATGTGTGCCTGATTGTAGAAAGACTGCAACCAAAGTGGAACCTGTAATTCCCAAACCAGCCAGTTTGTTGGTGGACTGCATGGGACCTGTACTGAAGGCAAGGGTGAGACACAGGAATATCCTTACTATTTTGCATATGGCTACTCAGTTCTCAGAGGCCGTTCCCTTTCTGCAAAAGTAGGAAAGTTAACCCAGTTCTTCACTTGATATGGATTACTTATTGAGATTCAATTGCTTCAAGGTTATAATTTTATGTCTAAAGTTTTTCAGGAATTTATGGTTAGTCGTGTTGTAATGCAGTTCTCAGCCTACCACCAACAGAAACAAGGAATTTTAGAACAGTGCCATCAAACCTTCAAAGCAATGATTAGGGTATACCACCAAGAATATCCCCAAGATCGGGCAAAGGACTGGAATTTCTTTTTATTTTCATCCTGTATTCATCTAATCAGTCGACCAGTTTAAATCCTTTTGAACTAACTGTGGAGAATAAGGTGAGAGGGCCTCTGAAACTAATCAGACAAACACCTCTAGAATAGAAGGACAAACCGTATACATTAGATTAGATATCGGTATTCTGGAAGCAACTCATGAGAGCCTGCAACATGACTCAAGCACACTTTAGAACTTCATAAGCAATCAAGGAAAAAATGAGTTAACAAGCATGCTAAGACTTAGACATTTCACCAGGGGGTTTTGTGTTCGTATTTTTACCTTCACAGGGTGAATAACTGAAAGCACAGTCAGTGTTCCATAGCAGATAGTCAAAAGGATGAGGAAAGTAAATTATTAGACAGACACCCCAAATTAATGGGTAAAGAAATGGCCTGTGACATCAATAGACTGAAGCGATACCATTGTCGGGAGGAGGATGAGCAAGTACAGGTTTGTCAGATATTAAGGATATTGGTGCACAAAAGAAATAGAGAGGATGAAACAAAAGGAGGACTGAGCAATTCCCAAATAGAATCTCCTACTATCCAGTTAGTTAACACTGATCTATTAGGGAGGTTACACACTGTGCTTTTATATTTCGAGGCAAAACCTCAAGGAGACTTACTAAGGCAACTCACAATTTTTTTGAAAACACAAATCAGGGTATATAACTTCAGCCATACATGATGTGGATGTTGGAAAGTCCTCTTGTATAAATCAGCATCCTTATCACTTAGAAACAGAGATACTTGCCCAGGTGAAAACAGGAATGCAATATGTGTCGGAAAACCAACAAGTTGAACACAATCACGGGAGCTAACGTTCCCCAGTCGTGTATAGAAACAGAAGTTGCTGGAAAAGCTCAGCAGGTCTAGCAGCACCTGTGAAGAAAAAATCAGAGTTAACATTTCCTCAAAACTTTGATTTCTGAGGAAGGGCCACCAGACCCAAAATGTTAGCTCTGATTTTTTCTTCACAGATGCTGCCAGACCTGCTGAGCTTTTCCAGCAACTTCTGTTTTTATTCCTGATTTACAGCATCTGCAGTTCTTTTGGTTTCCTCTGTCTTGTTAATGGCTAAGCCTGGAGGTTCAACCAGATTTTGCATCAACTACAGAAAGGTCAATGTAGCAACAAATGCAGGTTCATATCCAATTCTTCACTTGGAAGATTGTACTGGTTAAGTTGGCAGTAACCAAATTTATTCTACCAGATTTAGTATCTCTCCTTGTGGGCAATCTAGAATGACAGATCGTAGTTTTAGGCTAAGGAGTGGCAGATTTAAAACAGAGATGAGGAGGAATTACTTCCCTGAAAGGATTGTGAACCTATGGAATTCACTAGCTCGGACTGTGGTGGATGCCAGGACATTGAATAAGTATAAGGAGGAGATAGATTTTAAATTAGAAATGGGTTAAAAGGTTATGGGGGGTGGGCAGGAGTTGAGGCCATGATGATTAGCCATGATGACACTAAATGGTAGACAAGACTTGAGGGGCTGAATTGCTTGCTCCTGCTCCATACTCTTACGTTCTTTAAGGGATATAGACAGATCCTTTAACACCCTGAGCAAAGGAGATATTAGTCTTTGTCACACAGATTGCCTTTTCTGATTTCAGTGATGCCATTTGGGCTAACAAATGCCCTAGCAAATTTCCAAAGATAAATGAACCAAGTGGTAGCCAGTGTTCCTAACTGTGATTTATGTTGATGATGTGCTGGTGTAGCGTGACACTTGGGACCACTACGTGAAAAAACCAGTAGCTCTGTTTAGAAAATTATAGTAGCTGATTTGGTGATAAATCTTGGTAAGACTGAGTTTGCCAAAATTAGGATCATTTACCACATAGTAGTGCAAGGATAAATTTTGCCGAGAAAGGTACAGCATTAATAGAGTTCTCTGCCTTAGGACTAAATGAAAAATTATGAAGTTTTTCAAGATATATAGTTCCCACTGTATAGAGAAGCCAGTGCGAATCTCTATGGTGGAAGAAGAAACTCTGGGATTGATTCCATATCTGAAATATTACGGTTCATGGGTAGCACTGTTGGCTCTAAAGTAGCAGGGTTGTTATCCTTGACATCCTAGCCAGCTTTTATCCCTCAATGAACATCATTCTACCTGTGGGACCTTGCTGTGTGCAAACTGAGTCTAGCATTTTCCACATTGCGATAATGATCAATAGTTCAAAAAAATAATGAATTGACTGTGCAGCACTTTAGGAACGTCCTGACATCGTAGAAGGCGTCATATGAATGCATTCCTTTTTTGTGAATGGACAGTATGCCCAGGAAGTAGACAACAATTAAATCATGAATATTGCAAAGGAGAAAAGATAGGTAAGTATTTTATTTGGAAGAATTTTGTTTGAATTTTACCAGATCTGATATGTAGGCTGTAGCTACATGCGAATCATCCAGTCTTTTCCCTTTCCAGGAACAGCTGGACTGACTGTGCATTTTTGCTGTATTTTCTGCCTTTTGATTTCCAGTATAACCAACTTATGACTAAGTCAAAAGTCATAATTAGGAAGGAGACAACAAAAGGTAACTAAAGTCCAGTTAGCTTAGCATCTGTTATTGGGAAAATGTTCGAGTCTTTATAAAGGATGTTGATAGCAGACCATTTAGAAATGCATAATATGATCAAGCACAGTCAGTATGGTTTCACAAAGGGAAAATCATGCCTGACAAATTTATTAGCATTTTTTGAAGAGTTAATAAGCAAGATACATAAAAGGGAAGCAGTGGATGTAATTTATCTGAATTCCAGAAGGTGTTTGTTCAGATACTATACTTTAGACCATCTAATAAGATAGTGTTTGAGGTAGTATATTAACATGGATAGAGGATTTTGGGTGAATTTATAAGAAGATAGAGAGTTGGAATGATGGGAGCATTTTCAGGATGGCAACATGTAATTAGTGAATTGCCTCAGGGATAAGTGCTATGGTCACAATTTTTTACAATGTATATTCATGGCTTAGATGAGGAAAGTGATGTACTATTGCCAAGTAGTAGTGAGGATGACACAAATGACTGCAGGGGAATATAAACAGCATAAGTGAGTGGGCAAAAATTTGGCCGATGGAAAATAATGTGGGAAAATGTGAAGTTATGCACTTTGGCAGGAAGAATAGAGGAGGTGAATTTTCTTTAAAAGGAGAAAGATTGAAGAAAGCTACAGCACAGAGGGATTTTGGAGTCCTTGTGCATGAATCATTGGAAGCGAGCATGCATTTCAGCAGGTAAAAGAGTAGGTAAATGAACATTGAACTTTTACATGGAATAGAGTATGAAAAATAGGGAAGTCAAGGCACTATTTAGTTCACACCTTGAACTTTGAACAGATTTGCTTCTCTTTTCCAAGGAAAGAAATACCAGCATTGAAGGCAGTCCAGAAAAATTTCACTCGGTTGATCCTGAGTATGGAAGGGCTGTCTTATAAGGAGAGGTTGAGTAGATTGGGCCTGTACTCAGTGGAGTTTAAAAGAATGAAAGGAGACCTCATTGAAACATACCAGACTCTTAGGGGACTTTATGGGGTTTGAGTTTGAGCTTGATTTAGTTTGATATATTGTTGTCACCTGTAGCGAGATACAAAGGGTCTAGGCCCGAAACGTCAGCCTTCCTGCTCCTTTGATGCTGCTTGGCCTGCTGTGTTCATCCAGTTCTACACCTTGTTATCTACAGTGAAAAGTGTTGTTTTGTGCGCTCCGTAGGCAGATTGTACCATACAAAGTGCATCAGGTAGCAGAACAGAGTGCAGAACACAGAGTTATAACTGCAGAGAAGGTGCAGAGAGAGAGATCAACATTAACACTTGAGAGGACCATTCAAAAGTCTAATAACTGCAGGGTAGCTGAGGAAAGGTTGCTTTCCTTGTGGGAGAGTCTCAGACCAGAGTACATAATCTCAGAGTAAGGGGTCATCCATTTCAGTCAGAGATGAGGGGGAATTTCTTCTATCAGAGGGCATTGACTCTGTGGAATTCTTAACTGTAGAAGGCTAATGAGGCTGATTTGTTAAGTATATTCTAGGTTGAGATAGACTGATTTTTAATCATTAAGAGAATCAAGGGATAGGGGGATAAGGCAGGAATGTGGGGGTTGAGGATGACCAGATCATCCATAGTCTTATTAAATGGTGGAGCAGACTTGATGGGCTGAATAGTCTACTTCTGCTCCATCTTATGGTCTTATGATCTAAGTCTAATATGGTATAAAGTGGTTAAAATAGTTCTATCTTTGATCTGTACTAGGTATAAAATTACAATATTAATTATTCTGCTTCCATAACTTGCTTTTATGAACTGGATTCATTTATATTCATAAAACTGTGGTTAAAATAAGACAGTAGGGATGGAAGTTGACCTCAAATATCACAGAAACTCTCACTGATAGCGAAGGAGTGACTAAGAACAAAAATCAAAAATATGGAGGTTAACACCAGCTAAGAATTAACAGCGAGATTCTCCCTTCCCAACCACACACTTACAAAACTGGACTTGCTTTCCTCTGCATCATCCATTCTGATTGCAATGTAAATGAAGATTGTGAATGTGTACCTGGGTAGGGGTGGATTCCATTGGCAAAGACGGCTTCTGCTGTTGGCTGTCCGTTAGCCTGTGGTGGGAGGCCGGTGAATCCATTTACTCCAATTGGAGAAGGAATACTAGGCACAGCTGGTGCGGTGATACCAGGAGGCGTGCTCCCGCCTGAAACACATACACAGCAAATCAGGCATCTCCAGCTCAAACTGAATCAAGCAGATATACTTAACTTTTCTCATATCTGGCTAGACAACCTCTATCATTACAGTTTATTGCTTACAGGGAATCAGCAGCAGATATAAATAACTTGATGTGAATAAGGATGCAGTGAATTTTTAAAAAAACTGTGTGAACAATCAAGTTCTCACATTAAAAGAAGTACTAAATGATATTAAATACTACATTTAACCAGAAATGCAGAAGACACAAATAATTCTATACCCGAAATGGTTGAGCTTGTTTGTTTGTCCTTGTAAACAATCTCCAGGACAAGTGATTAGGGGTTTGCTTGGCAATTCACCTAAGAGATTCTTTTCCAGTCCAGTCAATGCCTGAGTGACTCTAAGGTTGGGTAAGCAGCTCCTTCATAAAGAATGCATGATGATCAATAGTACATACATCAACAGTTAAGGTTCCTGCACAAGAAGCTTATAGCATTTACTCCACTGAACTTGTTATTGTTTTTTTACCCCCGAACAGTTGTCTGCATCATTGAAAGCCTTGAATATGTAGCTTCACAGTTCACTGACACATCAACAATATGAATTTGTATTTAGTTGTTATTGAACATTGTGGAGTGGTATACCTATTCTCCATTCTTTTCCCGGATGCTCTCAAATTATGTTCTGAGTGGTGTAAATATGCTGCAAATATGTATCAGGTACCATAGGACCGTTTTGTACAAACTTATGTTGAACTCATTCAAAATGAGATTTTAGAATTAAAAGACTCTGGTAATTGCTTGCACCCTTCTATTGGAAAAGAGGCTGAGTTTAGATTCTGCTATCTGAGTATACGCCATTATGAAATGAAGTTTACTCACTATACTATGTGTTTCTATTTCATTTTGGAGTCAGTAAAGCAAGATATGAAGGAACAAATATTATGGGGTAGATCGTCACTTTGTATGTCTGTACAAAATGGGTGAATGGAAATTGACAGCCTATTAAACTATCTTTGCTAATTTTAATTTACATTGACTTCATCCATTAGCATCTCAATGCTACCCACCTATTGCCAGTCAATAATAAATACCGGATTAGGTTATCCCCCTGTACCCTTTATTGGATGGGTAAAGGGGCAACTGAACCGGCTGTCTTCACTTTCAAGTTTTTTTCTCTAAAAGTGATGGCAGGCGCTGAGTGCTCCTGCCCAAATTGGAAATGCTAATGGAATGCAAATAAAGAAAATATATCCTCTGATACATTTTCCTTCGTTCATGCCTTAGTAACATTGGTTGCCAGGGATATCTAACTTTGACGCCTTCACTGTAAAGGAGATACAGAGTGATTAGCTACTCTGCAACATTATCAAACTTTGCTGTTTTTTTGTCACTGCCAAGAAGTAAACTGTGGTCAGTTAGTACTGGGGTCTGTTGGGTGTCCAGGCCTCAGATGTGACATTCTATCATCTCCTTGCAAAGAGTTGAAGGAATTCCTGGCAGCGTCAGAGATCCCATTGAAAGGCTGGAGCCATTGACATTTGAACTGACGGAGAAAAATCCACTGGCACAGCATTGGGACTCTCAGGCAGGTCCTAAGGCCACCTCACTACATGAAATTACTGCCAATCAGCAACTGGGAACAATACCTGGGGAGAGGGAATGGTTACAATATAGGTAGCATGGGACCTCAAAGGGAAATTGGCCAGTCATTAATTTATTAATGGTGTCAAGTCAGAAGGAGGTGGGTCTCAGGGATGATTTAAATTTGGAGGTGGGAAACAGGGAAGTTGGAATGAGAGATTCACACTGTTTTAATGATAGGGTAGGGATGAGAGAATATTTAACTCAGTGAGCAAGTGAACAGGCAAAATATGACAGCAGTTTGCTGAACAGAGATCCATGGTCACACTGAAGGCCATTAAAACCTTGTAATTGCCATTAACATTGAAGGTGGCAGATGGCAGAATTTAAGAAAATGGTTGAGAGTGGAGAAACATAGCAGGAATACTTTTTCCTTTGTTCTTTCAGATCAGCATTTGTCACCAATTCCAAATTGCCCTGAAATAAATGGCTTGTTAGGCAAATTCAGAGAGAAGAGAGGCAACCACATTGCTACTTTTCAAGTTGATCCTACGTGCTGGGTAATTATGACAGAGGAACCCAAACATGCTTCAGCTGGTGTGGGAGATAAGTTTTTTGAATGTTATGCCAGGGACAGGTAGAGAAGAAAGTGAATTTGAAGAGGGAAGGGTATATGGATGGTGGTAGATCCAAGGCAGCTGTCAGGCATAGTCTTGTGGGTGATCTAGTTTGTAGAAACAAATAATTTTCATTTATATAGCACCTTGCACTGCCTAAGGACTTGCCAAAACATTGCAGCCATCAAATTTCAAATTGTAAGCAAATGGGAGTAGCCATCCCTTGGAAAATCGCAAGGTCAAGTGAGTTCCCATGAATATCAGTAAGTAAATTAATTTGAAAGGAGGCCCAATAAGTAAATGAGGAAAAATAATTCATAGAATCATAGTATTCCTACAGTGTGGAAGAAATGCAAAGGTAACCAAAACAGAGGTTAAGATTGCTAGAAACAAGGAGTTGCTCAGTGCTCAGGTTAAGAAATGAACAGAGGGAGAATATCTTGCAGAATAATTTGGAGAGAAACTTGGTGGTTTAGAAGTAAATATTCTTAAAAAATTGACCTATAAAGATAATTGTCTTATTTGAAGAAGAGCTTGCTAATGAATAAGAAGGTTTCCAAGTTGTCACTTACATTGTTTAAATGCTTCCAAACTAGTACTTATTTTTGCCTCCATTCTGTCTGCACTTTTCTAGCATGTGTGTCTTAATTATCACAAAGTGTGCTCTGTGCTTAACGCAATCATAGTTGATGCCAACTCGTCTATACTCAAAAGGACTTTAATAACATCCTGCGTGAAGCCAAGAATGATTGTTAGTCTGAAATGAGCTGCTTTCCACCTGACTGACAGAGTGCTCAATTAGCAGATGCTTAAAGAAAAAATTGGCATGCGATGAATGCACTGCAAATAACAAAAACTCAGATTCTACAGATTCCAATCTTTATCTCAAGCAGTCACTAATTTCCACAAATATGCTGAAGAATTCATTGCATTCAGGATCTGTTTTTTGTCCCCAGTGTTCTGATGCTTGGCTTTTGTTGTGATAAAATACCCACAGTCCTACCAATGATAGGACTGCTGTCTGATTCAAGAGAAATGACTGCTGGTGGTTTAACCTGAGCGTCATCATGTCTCAGGCAAGGGAGAAGCTGAGAAGGAGGGTCCTTATGGTAACCTCAGCTGGTGTGGGAATTGAACCCACACTATTGGTGTCAGTTTGCAGTGCAAAAATAGCCACCTAGCCAACTGAATGAACAAACCCCGACTAGTGCTGTAGTACAGGAGAATGGAAAGTGGAAATCCTTATTCAAATAACCGTTCATTGTTCATGCATGAGCAATTTGGCAGGCTATTTGACTTTGGAGCGTATCAAAAGGAAACTCGATCCTGTTCTCAAACGCTGTCTGCACTTATTAAACTGTGTTTTCTGAATTGAATACTACCCAGTCTGACCCCTTCCTAGATCAAGGGCTCCCAGGTCAAATGCAGCACATCAAATGCTACTTCAACTGAGATCAGCTACCTCAGTACCAGCAAAAAGTCTGAAACTTGGATCTTCTTGAATGATATGACACAGTAGAATATCCAGCAATGCACTGTCATTAGAGGAGCCAGTATTAGTTTCTGTTTTGCAATAATTTTGTAAAACAAGATCAGATTATTGATTTCTGTCTCTTAGTACAATTTGTGTTTGTAGTGCAATAAAGCAGCATTTCCCCCATGGGTTTCCAAACACAAAAATTGGAAATAATCCACAGACAACTTTAAGAATAAATCTGCTTGAAATTGCTTCTTACGCTTCACTATGTTGTGAGGTAAAAATTGCTGTAATAAATACAAAAGCACAAAATTAAGTGAGACTACCTTTACATTAAAATCTGTTATCATCAAGATGGGGAAAATGGGGAACAAGTGAGAGTATACATGAAGGGCTGACATAATGACAAAGCAGGTTTACATTGATTAATCTGTGGGATTGGGAAGGAGACCATTTGTTGCAATGGCCCAAAATGAACATGCAGCATTTGTGAAGGAAAAAACACCTGGGCATGTGGTGTTTCGGCATCAGTTTCCAAGGATGTTGCCAGGACTGGAGGGTTTGTTTTATAGGGAGAGGCTAAATAGGGCTTTTCTCCCTGGAACATTGGAGGCTGAGAGGTGACCTTGTAAAGGTTTATAAAATCATGAGGGGCATGGATAGGGTGAATAGTCTTTTTCTTAGGGTGGGGGAATCTAAAACTAGAGGGCATAGGTTTAAGGTGAGAGGAAAGATATGAAAGGGACCTGAGGGGTAACGTTTTCACTCAGAGGGTGGTGCATGTATGGATGGAAGCAGGAATAATTACAATGTTTAAAAGGTATTTGAATGGGTAGGAAGGATTTAGAGGAATATGGGCCAAATGCTGGCAAATGGGCTAGGTCAGATTGGGATGTCTGGTTGGCATAGACAAGTTGCACCAAAGTGTCTGTTTCCGTGCTGTATGACTCTATGACTCTGGTCTGTGCTGAAGTGTCATTCTCATCACCCATGCATGAATGGAAAAATGCCATTATGTTCTACTCATCTCCCAACTAAACAAACTATTCTTTATTTGAGGTATCAATGCTCAATATAGAAATTTTGATTTTACACGATAACCACTTACTTCCATTGACTTTACAACAATTGCAAACCAGGCTGCAATAACACCCTGTTTATTTCTATTGCTCAAGGGCGAGTTCTAACTTAACATCCATGGGAAATTAGTTTTATGGAATGATTTGCACTTGTATGTAGAAACCAAGAAATGCATGCTGGAGTGATTCATCCAGTTCTACATCCTGTACTTCTGCTCAATAAATCTCCTGATGGTGTAGATGAGATTGTTAAACCTCTGAACAGCTGAACTGAATTTCTTAATTTTTTTTTGGAAAGGGCTTAGGGCCGCTTGTGATGCAGTGCTAACGTCCCTAATTCTGAGCCAGGAGGCCAAGGTTTAAGTCCCACCAAGTGTATAATAACATTTCTGAACAGGTTGATCAGAAAATATCTTGGAAAGGGTTTGGCTTGGTGCTTTCAGTATCTCTAGCTTTATTGTAACACCAATTTTAAAATGCACCACTAAGCGTACTTTTTATAAGATTCCTGTACTATGCTGGGTTAGTTGATGTCAGCAAGGCTATGGATGGACTTTTGCATACCAAAGATACATCAGGCAATACGTCAGCCAGTAGTTCTGTTTGTGCTCAACAATCAGTAAAATACTGCAGGGAAAATGACTACCATTCCATCTCAAGGTAAGGTCAGGTTTGCACTAGGGTGTCAAGATTGGACTTAGCTGTGAGGGCTGCCATTGCCTCTTGATACTATTTAGGCAGACATTTGAAAAATAATAACTAGGTTCAGTACCCCTCCAGCTGATGGCTGCCTTCTTTGAAACTGCATCCCGCCAGAAGTAAAAGCTTTCAGTAAAAAGGAAACGATTGTTCAATTGTGACCACTGAGATGCTTTGAACAACATGGTAGGAATGTGATTCTAATTAAGTGGTAGCACTGCACACGTACCTGATGTTGGTGTCATAGGTGTAGCTGCCAGTCCATTCATATTCAAGGCTGCCATCTGCTGCATTTGTGCTGCTGCGAATGCTGCCATAGGGTTCAGGTAACCTCCCTGGGCAACTGATGCCATTATTGTCGCCTGCTGCTGCATCAACTATTAAAGATGAACAAAATTTATTCTAGTTTTTCTTTTTTTCAATTTTATTAAACAGTCCAGTAATGAGAAAAACATAAATGCTTATCAGCCATGCCACTGTAGTTTGTTAATTCCTAAAGAATTTTGCCATAAATAGTTTTTATCAACTTTAAGCCTTCACTGTTTACTGGCATTATCCTGACACAATGAGGCTTGATTTCTCTAACACCCATTAATGAATGCAAAATAATCAGTGCTCTGGCCTTGCACACTCGAAGACCGAGACTAGACACCCTACATTTATACTTGGGCCTCAAAGGAAGATACATAAGTGAGCTGCGGATGCCAAGAGAAACTGTACTCTTTGGACTCTTGACAGTTCACATACTGAACTTGACTGCGGAGAAGTGAAAAAAGATGGCAGAAGATGGAAAATAGGAAATGGGAAGCATGGACCCATAAGGTGGCCTTTGTTTATCATCTACTATCCTCGTAGTTGTAAAATAGAATAATGGATTTGAATAATTATAGCAATCAGTCTCTATTAATTTGTCTATACCATACTGAAAAAAAGAGACAAAAAAAAACTACCAGCATAAAAAGCTTTAGAAACTATAGTTCCAAAATTATTTTCACACGTATTTTACTTCTCAAATGTTGCACTTCAAAATAGTTTTTTCTGAAAAAAAAATGAACCTGATAAACAACAATAATACCAGATCAGCTTTCTCTTCTCAAATGAGAGCATACCAAATTGACATAATTGGTCCTCATAATCCAATCCCTCCACATTCTGAATTATTCTGGTTTCCCCCCCTCTGGTTTCTTCCAATAACTTCAATATCTTTTTTGAATTATGGCAACAAAATATAGTATCCCAACTGTGGTCACATCACCTAACGTATAATGTGACACGATTACTTCACTGTTTATGCTCAATATTGGCATTATGATACATTCCTGTTTTTGATTTCCTTTACTCACTGCTACCAAATACCGCGAGCTTCAATTTGTTGTCCATTAGGGGCCCCGGATCTTTTTCGTTTTCCATATATATTATTTTCCATACAGTTACATAATATTCTCTTCTTGACTGTTTTTTTCCCATGTGAAGTACCCAGCATTTTTCTACACTGAATTTCATTTGTGATTTAACTGCTTCATTCTGAAATATTTTCTAAATAATCCAATGTAATTTATTGTGTTCAACTTGGCAATCCATCGTCTTCATTATTTTTGTAACTGCTTCAAAGTTAGCTACTGTGTTTGTGGCCTTCTAGCCCTCGATGAAGATGTTAAGAATCAAAGATCCCAAAACTTCAACCAAATGGATGGTATTTACCAAAGAAAGGAATGGTACTTGCCTGCCCCAGCTAGGCCATTTTATAGTGGGGCGGTATTGGTAGTGGTTGTAGTGGGCATTAGGGGGGTTGTTCATGTAAAATAGGTTGGGTGGCTCACCCACTACCTTCCCACTCAATCCGGCCTCACCCACATAATATGTGAGGTGGGTGGGTGTTGTAATTGGCAGATCCACTACCCTAGGTAAATAAATAATCCCAAAGACCAATTTTTCACACGTCTATTGATCTGAATAATATGCTTCTCATATCATAATGCAGTCTGCATAGGCAGGCAGGTAGAAGAGGGCAGGTCAGCTTTTGCGGCCGGCATGGGCAAAGTCAAAATGAAGGATGGCACCTCATTGAGGGGGTGTCCTGTACGCATAAGGGGCACCTTCTGCCCATGGTAACATTCATTGTATCAGCATTGTCATCAGTCAATTACGTTGCCATTGTAAGATATTTCTTTTGAATCCCACTATAGATATATTATCAAGCCTTCTGGGGATTTCTACAAAAGGCCTTTGTGAAATCCAAATACACATCATGCATTGCATTACCCCTATCACATTCCTTTGACACATACTCAAAGAAAATCAGTAGGTTTGATTGACAAGATTTCCTGCAGTTTTCTCCTTTGGTTTCTTAAGAATTGTCAGTCATTTCTGTTGGCCTCCTGAGATATATTTTCCTTAAATTTGGACAGCTGCTCAGCAACCATGCTGCCAGTAAAGTGACTGGTGTTCACAACTTGCCCTTGCAACACCTTCAAGTTCCTTTTCACAGATCCCATGTAAGTTACTCGTCTCCTCCAGTATAAAAAACAATTTAAAACTTCTGCAGTCTGCCCAGCAACTGCAACACTAGCTTACATTTATATAATGCCTTTAAAGTAATATTATTTCCAAAGATGCAGACAGAAGTATTATGAAACAAAATATGATATTGTGCCAATTTAGGAAAGATTCAGGCAGGTAGCAAAATCTTAGCCAGAGAGGCATATGTTGAAGGAAGAAGGTGAGGAGAGATGTAGACATTTCAGGAGGATATTCCAAATTTTAAGAACATAGGAACACAAGTAGGCCATTCAGCCCTTGAGCATGTTCTGCCATTCCATACAATCATGGTTAATATGTGGCCTAACTCCATATACCTGCCTTGGGTCAATATTCCTTGACATCCTTGCTTAGGAAAATACATTTATCTCAGATTTAAATTTAACAACTGAATCAGCATCAACCGCCTTTTGAGGACGAATGTTCCAAATTTCCACTGCTCCTTGTGTGTAGAAGTGTTTTCTAATATCTCTTCTCATAGCCTCGCCCTAATTCTTAGACTGTGTGCCCTGGTTCTAGAACCTTTAACCAGGGGAAACAGTTTACCTTTATCAACCCTATCTTTCCCTGTTAATTTGCTGAAGACTTTAATTAGATCATTCCGAAGACCAAGACACCCTTCCTAAGTTTTGGTGTCCAGATCTGCTCACAGTACTCTAAATGGTGTGTAACTAGGGTTTTGTATAACTGAAGCATAATGTCTACATCCCTGCATTGGTCCTTTAGATATGAAGGCCGGCATTTCATTAACCTTCTTGACTATTTTCTGCACATTCTCTTGGCATTTTAAAGAGTTAGCATCTGACTCCACAAATCCACTGTATTTAAAATTGTGCCTTCTAACAAATATCACGATCTGTCCTTTCTACAGTGTGATAGACTGATCTATCTACTTTCAGTTTACATTCTACTTATCCGAAGACACAATGACAAAAAGTAAGTAAGTAAAAACAGGGGTGCCTAAGAGCGCAGAATTTGGGAATGCAGAAATCTCACAGGGTTATGGGGTTGGAAGAGAATGCAGATCAGGGAAGGACAAGGCCACGGTGAGGTTCTGAGGACAAGCTTGCAAATCAAGTAAAAGTCACAAGCACGGAAGTTGGGGGGTGGGAATGGGTGATGAATGGACATGGGCAGCAGAATGCTCAATACCTCAAATTTACAGAGGATAGAATGAGAACCTGGACAAGATGGAGATAACAAAGACTTGGGGCTTCATTTTTCAGGTCCTGCTCGGCACGTCTTTCGCAAGAAATGAGGGACAAGGGATACATAACTTATGTCCAGTGCCCAGTCCACCGCCTTCACACCCACCTATTCCCCACAATACGGAAAGTCATCCACTTGATTTAATCTCATCGAGGCCCTTAACTGCTCAATACATTGGCAATTAAGCACCTCAATCTGCAATAAAATGCTGGGCAAAGGCTCTCTTGTGGCACAGTGGTAGCATCCCTACCTGTGGACCAGGAGGCCTGTGTTCAAGTCCCACCTGCTCCAGATATATGTAATAACACCTCTGAATGGGTTGATTAGAAAAATAGGTTAACGTAAAAATATGCTGGGCAACGTTGGGTGGGTCAAAGTGACTAATATTGGATTTATATTAAGCATTTTAACATATTGTCCTGGATCAGTATGTCATTCTATAGTATTACAAAGTATTTTAGACTGACAGGATTGCACCTTCACATAAAGATGGCTTAATGTATTATGTTTATCATTATCAACACACACACAATCTGAATGTTCTGTGCATTTAGAAGAATGTATTATATTGCAGGGTATCTCAGTGGTGGAAAGGAAAATACTATAATGCAGAATTTTGTATTTGTGTGGATTAGAATGTTATGTATTAGGATATTTGCATTGATCTGGATTAACATGTTAGAGTCAATAGTATTCTGTTGACCTGCTGTCAGGTGTCATGTTAATCCCGAACAGTTTGTTGCACTGTATGATTTTATATCAATCTACCACAACATGTTAAGTTGCAGCAAACTGTATTGGTTAGAATAGCATGTTAAACTGCGGGGTATAATATTGCACGAGAACATGCCACACAGTCAGTCCTTTTATTCATTTTTTAAGTTTATTCACGGGATGAGGGTGTCACTAGCTGGGCAGCATTTATTGCCCATCCCTAATTGCCCAGAGGACAGTTAAGAGTCAACCACAATGCTGTGGGTCTTGAGTCACATGAAGGCCAGACCAGGTAAGGATGGCAGTTTCCTTCCCTAAAGGACATTAGTGAACCAGATAGGTTTTTCTCAACAATTGACTATGGATTCACGGTCATCATTAGATTCTTAAATACAGTTATTTATTGAATTCAAATTCTACTATCTGCCAAGGACAGGATTCAAACCCAGGTCCCCAGAACATTAGAGATAATAAGGTGTAGAGCTGGATGAACACAGCAGGCCAAGCAGCATCAGAGGAGCAGGAAAGCTGACGTTTCGGTTCGAGACCCTTCTTCAGGGTTCAGAAGAAGGGTCTCGACCTGAAACGTCAGCTTTCCTGCTCCTCTGATGCTGCTTGGCCTGCTGTGTTCATCCAGCTCTACACCTTGTTATCTCTGATTCTCCAGCATCGGCAGTTCCTACTATCTCCCCAGAACGTTATCTGGGTCTCTGGGTTAACAGTCCAGCAATAACATCACTAGGCCATCACCTCCCCGTTAACAATTGCAGATGTGCAACATAAAAATTGAGATTGGTTGTTACTGATACATGATACTGAGGAATGTTTTATTGGCTTAGGATGGTCAGATTTAATGCAGTATATTCTAAAACAATACCAAATATACTCTAAAGCATGCCAAAATAATGCGAATCTTATTGATTGAGAACATGCTTCATTGCCCAGAAAGTTTCCGAAAAGCTCACATATAACTCATCTGTATATAGTTTCGATAAGGAACAGATTGCACTGATGTAAATTGGATTTAAATGGTGTGTTTCATGTCTCCACAACATCTCAAAGCACTTCAAAAGCAATGAAGTACTTTTGAAGTGTAGTCACTGTTCTAATGTATGAAAACTATTGAGATTATTTAGCAAATTCGATGTTCAGAAAATTAGATCATTTTTACGAAAGTAGGAAATATTCATCAGTCAAATAATAAAGAACAGTGACGACAAGGTGCAGAGCTGGATGAACACAGCAAGCCAAGCAGCAACAGAGGAGCAGGAAAGCTGACATTTCGGGTCTAGACCCTTCTTCAGAAATGGGGGAGGGGAAGGGGGTTCTGAAATAAATAGGGAGAAAGGGGGAGGCAGATAGAAGATGGATAAAGGAGAAGATAGGTGGAGAGGAGACAGACAGGTCAAGGAGGTGGGGTTGGAGCCAGTAAAGGTGGGTGTAGGTGGGGAGTTAGGGAGGGGATAGGTTGGTCCAGGGAGGACGGACAGGTCAAGGAGGCAGGATGAGGCTAGTAGGTAGGAGATAGGGGTGGGGCTTGAGGTGGGAGGAGTGGATAGGTGGGAGGACAGGTTAGGGAGGCGGGTATGAGCTGGGCTGGTTTTGGGATGCAGTTGGGGGAGGGGATATTTTGGAGCATGTGAAGTCCACATTGATACCATTGGGCTGCAGGGTTCCCAAGCGAAATATGAGATGCTGTTCCTGCAACCTTCAGGTGGCATCATTGTGGCACTGCAGGAGGCCCAGGATGGACATGTCATCCAAGGAGTGGGAGGGGGAGTTGAAATGATTCACGACTTGTTTGCTGCGAACCAAGCGTAGGTGTTCCGCAAAGCGGTCCCCAAGCCTCCACTTGGTTTCCCCGATGTAGAGGAACAGCGGATACAGTATACCACATTAGCAGATGTGCAGGTGAACATCTGTTTAATGTGGAAGGTTTTCTTGGGGCCTGGGATGGGGGTGAGGGGGGAGGTGTAGGGGCAGGTGTAGCACTTCCTGCGGTTGCAGGGAAAAGTGCCCGGGGTGGTGGGGCTGGTGGGGAGTGTGGAGCGGACAAGGGAGTCACGGAGAGAGTGGTCCCTTCGGAAAGCAGTTAAGGGTGGGGAGGGAAAAGTATCTTTGGTAGTGGGGTCAGATTGAGATGGCGGAAGTGGTGGAGGATGACGCGTTGGATCCGGAGGTTGGTGCGGTGGTACGTGAGGATGAGGGGGATTCCGTTTTCGTTATTATTGCGGGGAGGGGGTGTGAGGGATGAGTTGTGGGAAATGCGAGAGACACGGTTGAGGGTGTTTTCGACCACTGTGGAGGGGAAGTTGTGGTCTTTGAAAAACGAGGACATCTGGGATGTCCGGGAGTGGAATGTCTCATCTCAGGAGCAGATGCAGCGGAGGCGAAGGAATTGGGAATAAGGGATGGCCTTTTTGCAGGAAGGTGGGTGAGAGGAGATGCACTCTAGGTAGCTGTGGGAGTCGGTAGGCTTGAAATGGATATCGGTTTCCAGGTGGTTGCCAGAGATGGAAATAGAGAGGTCTAGGAAGGAGAGAGAGGTATTGGAGATGGTCCAGGTGAACTTAAGGTTGGGGTGGAAGGTGTTAGTGAAGTGGATGAACTGTTTGAGCTCCTCGAAGAACAGTACCTTTGATGATGCATATTAAGGTTAGAAAACAATGTCATGAGGAGATTGAGAGACAAAGAGCTGTCAGCAGTTGCCTATCAATTCTCGTTACTCTCAAGCCACTGGATAAAACATTAAGCAGAAATGAAATCCATATTTTGAGATATGGGTGTGAAAGGATAATCTGGCCAAGGTTGGAATCAGCACTGTTTATTTGACTCAACTTCACAAAGTCAAAAGAAGATACAAGAATTGTATTTGCTTCAATCTTAAAGTCTCAAACTGTTTCTTGAATAATCCCATAGTTTATTTTACTCTGACTAACCAACTCAGAAGTCCATTTCTCAGTGAGTAGAACATTATAATTTTGCCACCTTAACCTTTTGCCTCTTGTTCTCCTGCTATCAGTAATTTTCAAAATGTATTCTATTACAACGCTTGCTTGTAGCAACTTAAGTCGTTGTTAGGTCCATTGAGGCCGCGTTATATTCAAACAACATCATTAAAACAGATTATCTTCCTCCTTGTCTTATTGCGCATGCAAACTGGTTGCTGGATTCCACAATATTAAACAGCTTTAAGTTTAGTTATATAGCTTCTTTATTTTTCTCTTCTCTTCTGGATATTTTCTGAACTATCTGATACAAGTTTACAAAGCTGAAACAGAAACTCGGTTTCTCCCTCCAAAGGTGTTGGCTGAATGGTTGAGTATTTATAGATCTTTTTAAGATTGTTTCAGATAATGCTTCTTTATTGTCCTTGTAGTCTTTGAATTGTAATTATCTTGTGGGTCGTTAAAGCACTCAACCCAACTAAGTTGTTCTACTGACAACAAGGTGCAGAGCTGGATGAACACAGCAGGCCAAGCAGCATCATAGGAGCAGAAAGGCTTGTTGAAAGGCTAAGTTGTTCTACTGTTGCTGATCTATTTACGTTCATCTATTACTGCTGGAAAGTTGGTCCTCTTACAGTTGTGAGGCAGTTCACCAGATTTATCTCAGATTAATATCAAGTTTAATCACAATAACTGGCAGCAATTTTCCCTCTCAGACCTCTCTTTACTTCTTACGTAGCAGCTCCAAAAGGCTTGAAACTTTTCAATAGACTGTTATTTAAAGGAAACATTATTGGCCATTAGTTTGAAGAAAAAAAAACATTTTTTAACATGGACTTCATCTACAATGTACATATCCTGTTCTTGGAAAGTAAATATTATGTAAAAGCAATGCAGTGGGAAGGACTGACAGAGACCTGACAGATACGAACCAACTACTTATGTGGTGGGTTCTCCAAATCCAAGCTAATGGCAAGGTATCTTGACTGACACCGTGATTATCAATGCATTATTTTGTTCCACAGAATTCAATGGATAAAGAATCACATGTAGTACTCCTCCTGATTTTCTGATATGGGTCAGTATTGGATGAAGCATTGCTAACTGGACCAGACTTTACACTTAAATGGAATATTTTTATATCCCGTTAGTGTTCCAATTTATATAAAATCTGAGATTAAAACGCTATTACATAATCTGAGTGAAGTAAAAGGCATATAGCTCTGAAAGCTTTCTGGGAATAAGTTATGCCATATCTTAAGAAATCCATGAACCCATTTGATGTTTGTTGAGATTTAGAACTGATCATTGAAAATCTTGTCTTAATTTTCAGGTTAAATTGAATAGTTTGTACATCTCAAACACCAAATTCAGCTTTAACCAGTGAGCCAATTAAGATGCACGGTCAGATCAGAATTTGAACTGTAGTCAACCTTCAGGTTGGATTCATACATCAAATAATTGTTGAGAACAATTTCATTGCTTGCTTTTAGAATTCACTATGCAGTTATACAAAACTCTCAGGAAGTGGTAGGGTGTTAATCAACAGATTTTAATCACTTGCAATGAAGTGACTAATTATTTATATCATCATAAAGAGTGAAACAGAACTCAAAACATTTCCTAAAAACCATGCAATGCAGCTCTACTGTTGTGTACTTACATTTAGTTTTTACTAATACATTGTATAACTTTTACATAATTTTAAATGTACAAGTTCCAAATGATCCTATGTGTGTGCTGAATAGACAGGTTAGGCAAGGCAATCCTGCAGCACATGGCTGGCAGATTCAAATCTTGAGCTTTGTCACAAGGTTGCAGTTATTGAGAATATGTTTTACACGTTCCTGTCAAACATGAAAATTCCTTCGATCCTAACCTTGAGAAAGGGAAAAAATCAATTTATCAGTGATCCACAAAAATGGTGGAGTAACCTTTTGCATTTATTTCCCAACTGGTCATTAATCAATCAGTTTTCAATCCTGCCATATTGATGCTTTTTTAAAATATTTATTCATTTTGTGGGATGTGGGTGTCGTTGGCTAGCCAGCATTTATCGCCATCCCTAGTTGCTCTTGAGAAGGTGGTGGTGAGCTGCCTTCTTGAACCGCTGTAGTCCACCTGCTGTGGGTTGACCCGCAGTGCATCTTGTAGATAGTACATACAGCTGCTACTGACTGTCGGTGGTGACGGGAGTGGATGCCTCTGGGTGTAATGCCAATCAAGCGGGCTGCTTTGTCCTGGGTGGTGTCAAGCTTCTTGAGAGTTGTTGGGGCTGTACTTATCCAGGCAACTGGGGAGTATTCCATCATATTCCTGACTTGTGCCTTGTTGGTGGCCAGACTTTGGGGCGTCGGGAAGTGAGTTACTTGGCGCAATATTCCTAGCCTCAGACCCGCTCTTAAAGCTAGTGTTTATGTGGTGAGTCCAGTTGAGTTTCTGATCAATGATAACCCTCAAGATGTTGATAGTGGGGGATTCAGTGATGGTAACACCATTGAATGTCAAGGGGCGGTGGTTAGATTGTCTTTTGGTGATGGTCATTGCCTGGTATTTGTGTGGCACGAATGTTACTTGCCACTTGTCAGCCCAAGCTTGGATATTATCCAGATTTTGTTGCATGTGAACATGGACTGCTTCAGTATCTGAGGAGTCACGAATGGTGCCGAACATTGTGCAATCATCAACGAACATCCCCAATTCTAACCTTATGATGGAAAGAAGGTCACTGATGAAGCGACTGAAGATGTTTGGGCTGAGGACACTACCCTTAGGAACTCCTGCAGAGATGTCCTGGAGCTGAGATGATTGACCTCCAACAACCGCGACCATCTTCCTATGTGCCAGGCATGACACCAACCACCAGAGAGTTTGCCCCCGATACCCATTGATTCCAGTTTTGCTAGGGCTCCTTGACGCTACACTCGGTTGAATGCAGCCTTGATGTCAAGGGCTGTCACTCTCACCTCATCTCTGGAATTCAGCTCTTTTGCCCATGTTTGAACCAGGCCTGTAATGATTTCAGAGCTATGTGGCCCTGGCGGAACCCAAACTGGGTGTCACCGAACAGGTTATTACTGAGCAGGTGCTGCTTGATAGTGCTGTGGTTAACACGTTCCATCACTTTACTGATGATCGAGGTTGACCGATTGGGCAGCAATTGGCCGAATTGGATTTGTCCTGCTTTTTGTGTACAGGACATACTTGAGCAGTTTTCTATATTGTCAGGTAGATGCCAGTGTTGTAACTGTAAAAGAACAGCTTGGCTAGGGGAGCGGCAAGTTCTGGAGCACAGGTCTTCAGTACTATTGCCAGAATGTTGTCAGGGCCCGTAGACTTTGCAGTATCCATAGCCTCCAACCGTTTCTTGATTTCACGTGGAGTGAATAGAATTGCTGCAGACTGGTATCTGTAATCCAGGGGACCACTGGAGGAGGCCGAGATGGATCATCCACTCGGCACTTCTGGCTGAAGATTGCTACAAATGCTTCAGCCTTAACTTTTGCACTGAAGTGCTGGGCTCTTCCATCATTGAGGATGGAGATGTTTGTGGAGCCTCCTCCTCCAGTGAGTTGTTTAATTGTCCACCACCATTCACGACTGGATGTGGCAGGACTGCAGAGCTTCGATTTGATCCGTTGGCTGTGGGATCTCTTAGCTCTGTCTATCACTTGCTGCTTATGCTGTTTAGTATGCAAGTAGTCCTGTTTGGTGGCTTCACCAGGTTGACACCTCATCTTCAGGTATGCCTGGTGCTGCTCCTGGCATGACCTCCTGCACTCCCCATTGAACCAGGGTTGATCCACTGTCTCGATGGCAATGGTTGAGTGGGGGATATGCCAGGCTATGAGGTTACAGATTGTGCTGGAGTACAATTCTGCTCCTGTTGATGGCCCACAGTGCCTCATGGATGTCCAGTCTTACGTTGCTAGATCTTTTTGAAGTCTGTCCCATTTAGCATGGTGCTAGTTCCACACAACACGATGGAGGTTATTCTCAATGTGAAGGTGGGACTTCGTCTCCACAAGGACTGTGTGATGGTCGCTCTTACCAATACTATCATGGACAGATGTAAGTGTGGCTGGCATATTGCTAACAATGAGGTCAAGTATGTTTTGCCCTCTTGTTGGTTCCGTCACCACCTGCCGCAGACCCAGTCTAGCAGCTATGTCCTTTAGGACCTGACCAGCTCGATCAGTAGTACTGCTGCCGAGCCACTCTTCGTGGTGGACGTTGAAATCCCCCACCCAGAGTACATTTTGTGCTCTTGCCATCCTCAGTGCTTCCTCCAAGTGTTGTTCAACATGGAAGAGTACTGATTCATCAGCTGAGGGAGGACGGTGTGTGAAAATCAGCAGGAGGTTTCCTTGCCCATGTTTAACCTGAAGCCACAAGACTTTGTGGGGTCTGGAGTCTGGGACAGGACATATCCAAGCATGGTGATGGTACTGCCTGGGATGTTGCCTGTAAGGTACGATTCCTGTTGTTTGAATAGTCTGTGAGACAGCTCTCCCAATTTTGGCACTAACCCCCTGATGTTAGCACGGAGACTGTTAATGACAGAGCTGTTTCTGCCATTGTCCTTTCTGGTGCCCAGCTCGTTGCCAGGTGATCCGTCCATTTTCATTTCTTTGAGCTTTGTAGTGATTGGTACAACTGAATGGCTTGCTAGACCATTTCAGAGGGCAAACGAGAGTTAACCACATTGCTGTGGGTCTGGAGTCACATGTAGGCCAGACCAAGTGAGGATGGCAGATTTCATTCCCTGAAGGACATTAGTGAACCAGATGGGTTTTTCCGACAATCAACAATGGTTTCATAGTCGTCAGTAGATTCTTAATTCCAGATTTTTTTTTCCTGAATTCAAATTCCACCATTCCACCATCAAGAATGTTATCTGGGTCTCTGGATTAATAATCTAGCAATAATACCACTAGCCCATCGCCTTCACCTTGATTTCAAATTAATTTTCTGTTATCAGTGAATAATACAAAAAACATGTAATAATGTGGAGTTGTATGTTACACCTCCAAGTTGTTAATTATGAAATGGCAGCACTGGCACAGAGAAACTGTTGACAACTTTAATGCTACCCACTCTGAGATAGTAAGAACTGCCGATGCTGGAGTCAGAGATAACACAGTATGGAGCTGGAGGAAAACAGCAGGCCAGGCAGCATCAGAGGAACAGGAAAGCTGACGTTTCGGGTCGGGACCCGTCTTCAGAAATGGGGGAGGGGGAAGGGAGCTCCGAAATAAATAGAGAGAGGAGTGGTGGGGCTGGGGAAGGTCGGCAGTGGTGGGGATTGGTCAGTGAGGTGGGAGGAGCGGATAGGTGGGATAGAAGATGGTCTGGTTGTGTCAGGTCAAGGAGGTAGGGATGAAAGGGAGGATTGGTCATGGGATGAGGCCGGTGGTGGAGAGATATTGAAACTAGTAAAGAGGGGGAGGCGATGGCCTAGTGGTATTATCGCTGGACTGTTAATCCAGAGACCCAGATAACATTCTAGGACCCATGTTCGAATCCCGCCATGGCAGATGGTGAAATTTGAAGTCAATAAATATCTGGAATTAAGAGTCTAATGATGACGATGAATTGATTGTCGATTGTCAGAAAAACCCACCTGGTTCACTAATGTCCTTTAGGGAAGGAAACTGCCATCCTTATCTGGTCAGGCCTACATGTGACTCCAGACCCACATCAATTTGGTTGACTCTTAACTGCCCCCGGGCAATTAGGGATGGACAATAAATGCTGTCTAGCCAGCGATACCCTCATCCTGTGAACGAATAAAGGAGCCCACATTGAGACCATTGGGTTGGAGGCTCCCAGGGTGGAATATGAGGTGCTGCTCCTCCAGTTTCCGAACCACTTCAACTCCCCCTCCCAATCCCTGGACGACATGTCCAGTCTGGGCCTCCTTCAGTGTCACAATGATGCCACCGGGAAACTGGAAGAACAGCACCTCATATTCCACCTTGGGAGCCTACAACCCAATGGTCTTTACTTGTTTCAAAATATCCCCACCCTCTGGCCTCATCCCATCACCAGCCCTCCCTCTCACCCCCTCCTCCTTGACCTGACACAATCTGTCCGTCTTCTCTCCCACCTATCCGCCCCATGCGCCTCACTGACCAATCCCCACAACTGCCTATCTGCACTCACCTATCACTCCTCTCTCTTTTTATTTCAGAGCCCCCCTTCCCCCTCCCCCATTTCTGAAGAAGGGTTCCAACCCAAAACGTCAGCTTTTCTGTTCCTCTGATGCTGCCTGGCCTACTGTGTTCTTCCAGCTCCACACTGTGTTATCTCTAATGCTGCCCCCACTGCCTCCCTTCACTATGTCCACTGGAGGACCACTTTTAAAAATGTTAAAAAGAATCTAAAAAATGTTTTAAACAAAATAAATTGAATGCTTAAGGGCTTTTGGCTCTAATCCATTTAACACGTTACCTTAACATTTAAGATTACATTAACATCAATCATTTTACACTGCTGTTAAAATACATTGGGAACCCAAAAATAAAAGCGAGTTCATAATTACTGTTGTGTTTTTCGAAAGAACTGCCAAACACAAAATCTTAACAATAACTTGAATTCGTATAGCACCTTTTAATATCGGAAAATATCCCAAGAAGATTCACAGAAGAGTTAATAAATAAGACTTGATGCCAGACCACGTAAGGAGATATTTAGACAGCTGACCAAAAATATACAAGAGATCAAAATTGGAGGACGTCATCAATCTCAATGGGTTTTAGGGCAGGAAGTGGTCACAGGAATGGAGAGGAAACTTTTAATTTGAGGTGTTCCTAGACTGGGCCAATGAAATTCGCTGAACACAGGGATGATGAGCGCACAGCAGTTGGTGTGGCAAATTTATCATTCACTAAATACACACCTGGAACTTCTTTACAGATTTTCTCCAGCCTTGGTGGTAAACCCAGCGCAAAGATGCAAATCAGAGATAGTAGGAACTGCAGATGCTGGAGAATCTGAGACAACAAGGTGCAGGGCTGGATGAACACAGCAGGCCAAGCAGCATCATAGGAGCAGAGAGGCTGACGTTTTGGGCCTAGATGACTGTTTTCTTTTGCTTCACTGATTTTCCACCAATGTTAAAACAGGAGACTGGGTCAACCAAGGGAAATTCAGAGCCATGTATTTTATCATTTAGTTCATTTCATTTAAATTGTATTTGTTCTTAATAATAATAAGACAAATTGAATGAACATTTAATGACATTGAGAAGATAAGACAGATGAGGCTTGTCACTGATAACCAGCTTGAAAATTATTGTTGAAATAATTAGTGTAAAATAAATTTTGCACAGGACATGTGGTTATCATATACATCTCGATAAAAACATAAATAAAGACTTAATTTTATGGTGGGCAGTTGACAGTGGGAGTCAGGTCCTGTTCCAAGAGATGGGTTTAATGGTTGCCCAGATTACACACTATGGCATTTATAGATGAGATAGAGGTCACGTGAGTATGGCAAGCTAGCCAGTACACCAAGTATAATCACATTTTTCCAAATATCCCCCCTTTTATAAAAAGCACACAAAAAATTGCATGCACTACAACTTGCAGTGACAAATTATGTGAGTTACCTAAAACAATCATCATTTCTTAACAGAACCATCTGTTAAGTCTAGTGTGTTCAACTTTTGTCAGTCTGTGCACATGTATTGCACATATAGCTTTTAAATCATGCAGCTTTTCAAATGGAATGCATGTGTGTTGTCATTGACTGTTCCTCTGGTATCTGCCCAGTCCTGGGATGACATTCCTTCTCAGGGAAGTGGTGTTCATGTGTGGAGTGCTGTTGCCATGGTATCTGTTGTTGCTGAGTGAAATGTCTAGCTTCAACCATAGTCCGTCTGGGATGCCACTTGTCATAAGCAGTTCCGTAACTTGATTAGCTCGGTATTTGTTAAAAGCGCTGCACTCACTGATGTTGTCCTTCATCTCATTGCTTATGTTTGACCACTGGAGCACTTCTCCTGTCTTCCTCAAACTAGACTCAGTGCCTTGATGGCTTGCATGGATGTACTTTTCTGATCTTCTTCGGGATACTGACTCTATATCCTTTGTTCAAGATGCCATTTTAGGCTATCATTTCTTCTGTATATGCCCAAGACTCTCTTATAATACACGTCATTGATGCTTTCAGGCCATCCTTTCATCAATTTGATGCTGTTTCAGAGGAGCTAAGAAACAGCAAAGGATAGCAAATATTGTTTGGAGTTATTAATAGGCCATCAAGTAGTCGTGATAGTGTGGGCCATGGGATCAAGGAGCACATAGCATAGATAACCCAGTTTACATGTATATAAACTGTAATCTGCGTATACACTGGGTAAACTGACTAAGTGCTAAAGCTGTGGTGGATGACTTTCTACAGTGTATTAGGGGTGGTTCTCTAGAGAAGTATGTTGAGGAGCCAACTAGAAGACACCATAGATCATTGAATCCCTACAGTGTGGTAACAGGCCATTTGGCCCAACAAGTCCACACTGATCTTCTGAAGAGTAATCCCACCTAGACCCTTCCCCATCCCCCTACCCTTTTCCTGTAACCGTGCAGTTCCCATGGCTAATACACCTAACCTACACACTCTTGAACACTATGGGCAATTTAGCATGGCCAGTTCACCTATCCTGCAGTCAATTCAGTGTGGAGCTGGAGGGTCACAGCAGATCAGGGAGCATCAGAGGAATAGGAGAGTTGATATTTCGGGCCTAGACTCTGACTCCAGCATCTGCTGTTCTTGCTATCACCTAGCCTGCACATCTTTGGACTGTGGGAGGAAACTGGAGCACCCAATGGAAACACATGCAGACACGGGGAGAATGTGCAAACTCCACACAGACAGTCACCCGAGGGTGGAATCGAACCTAAGTCCCTGGTGCTGTGAGGCAACAGTGCTAACTACTGAGCCACAGTGCTGCCCTACTGGAACTCTCTCATCAGATACAGATGACTGGTATTGGTGTAATCTGAGGGTCACCATGCCTTAGGTGATGGGAGAAATTGAGAAGGAAAGACCTTCAAACCAACTTCAGCTGGTGCAGGATTTGAAACCATACTGCTGGCACAAATCGACATTGCAAACGAGCCATTCAAGCCAACCCCTTTAGATCTAGTATTATGCAATGAAAAACAGCTAATTCACAATCTTGTAATATAACCTTTAGCAATGAGAGACCACAATATGATAGAATTTTAGTTTTTATGTAGAATCGCAATAGTGCATCCTGAAGCAAGAGTGTTACATTTGAATAAAGAAAATTATGAAAGCATGAGGCACAAGTTGGCTTACTTGAATTGGAAACATACATTAAAAAGCACGACTGTACAAAACATAGACAATGGATAGTTTTTAAAGGACTATTTCATAACTTAAAGCAACTATACATTCTTTTAAGGTGAAAAAAGTCAAAGGATGTCTGTCACTGTGGCCAACAAAAGAAGTTCAGAATTGGATAAGATGGAGAGAAAAACTTATAAAGTAGCCAGAAATAGTAATAGATCCGAGGATTAAGAGATTTTCAGGTTAAACCAAAGAAGTACCAAGAAACTAATAATGAAATGGAGAATAGAATAGGAATGCAATTTAATGATTACTTTGTGTCCGTTTTCACTGAGGAAGATACAAAAAATTTCTAGAAATGGAGATCCAAATGGCTACGGAGATTGAGGAATTGAAAGAAATTAGCACTAGTAAGAAGATTGTACTGCAGAAATTAATGGGGCTGAAAGTTCATAAATCCTTATGACCTGATAGTCTATGTCCCAGAGTGTTGAGGGAGGTGGCTATATGTGCTGCATTTACGATTATCTTTGAAAATTTTATAGATTTTGAAATGATTCCTTTGACTTGGAAGGTAGAAAATCTCACCTCAATATTTAAGAAGGTGACGACAAAGAAATAAGGGAACTATAGACCTGTTAGCCTTACATTAGTGGTAGGGAAAAGGCTACAATCAATTTATACAGGGTGGGATAAATAGATATTTGGATGATAATGATCTGCTTGGGCATGGATTTGAAAATAGGAAATTGTTTTTGATTATCTTATTTTGTGTTTTTTAAAGATGTTACTAACTATTTGACAAAGGAGAGTTGATGAATGTAATATATTTAGATTTTCAGAAGGCTTTTGATGAAGTCCTGTACAGGAGGCTTGTTAGAAAAATTAAAGCACATAAGAAGTAATGGATGGCACTGATTAGTGATTGGCTGAAAGACAGAAAACAGATCTCACATTGGCAGACTGTGACTAGTTGGGGTACCGGAAGGATCAGTAATTGGACTCCAGCCATTGACAATACATATCAATGGTTTGAAGGTGGGGATCAAATGTAATGTTTCCAAATTTGCAGATGACACAAAGCTAAGTGGGAATGTGTGTTGTGAGGAAGATTTAATGCGGTTTCAGGGGGATTTCAACAGGTTTAGTGAGGGGGCAGAACCATGGCAGATGGAATATAATGTGAAAAAATTGTGAGGTTACCCACTTTCATAGGAGAAGCAGATGTGTAAAATATTTTTTAAATGGTAAAAGGTAGTAAAGTGTGGATGTACAAAGGGTCTAAGTGTCCTTGTCAACAACTCACTAAAGGCTAACATGCAGGTGTAGCAAGCTATTAGGAAGTTAAAGGAATTCACTGCAAGGTGACATGACCACAGAAACATGTAGGAGCTTGGTTAGTCTGCATCTGGAGTAATGTGTGCAGTTTTATCCTCCTTATCTTAGGAAAATTACTATTATCACTTAGGTCCAGGATAAGGAGAATTTTATTTCCTTGGACGTTTGTGAACATTTGGTAATCTTTATCACAGAGGGCTATGGAGGCTCAGTGTTTGAGATCCTTTGAGTTTTAAGGCAGAGACTGAGAGATTTCTGATTACCAGTGATGTACAGCGTTGTTTAGATAGGGTGAGTAAAAGGCATTGAAGTGTTCAATCAGCTATGAATAACTTGAAAGACAGGGCATCCTTGATGGTTTGAATGGCATACTCTTGCTCCTATGTTCAAAGAAGGTCCATGATTTGCTTCACTCTGTTTCCTCTGGAGTCATTTCTCAGACAACTTTGTTTCTGCTGACCTGTTCCAACCAGTCAGCCTTGAGCACATATCCATCAATAAAAGTGTCAACATAAATCTTGCTTACGGGTGTCCTTGGAACGGTGCTATGATACTCAGAAGGGCATGATCCAATGGCTAATTCACGATATAGAAGGTCTTTGACAATATGAAAGTGGCAGAACAGACCTTGTTGGCTTAATAATGAGTGTAGAGGATATTTTCAAATCAACCTGTTCAGGGATGACATTACAGACCTCTGAAGTAGGTGGAAGCTGAAACTGGATCAGAGATAGAAACACTACCACTGTATCACAGAGCTTCCTTAACGATGAGTGTATGTTGATGGAATTAACAGGATCCAGGATGTCCGAGTTAATAACCCTGGCTTACCAAGGGATGCTGAGAATACTTCTGAGACAACAAAGGTGGAAACTGTTCATCCTTTTCCTCTGCCTAGCACACATTATCCAGGTCTCATCACTTTAAAGAGTAAGTTGAGGGCACAGGCATGGTGGAAACACAGTTTGGTACCGTTCATCAGATTACTGTTCTACATGACGTGAGTAAAACAGCTACAGCTTATGTGATGCATGTGTTCACTTCAGCATGAAGTGACAGATTGCTGGTTATCATGGAAACTAGGTATGTGAAGCTATCCAGTAGCTCCAGTAATGTTGTCAATGTTGATATATAGTGATATAGTAACATGCTAGACCATTTGTATTTCTGACGCTAATAGACAAACAAGCTCTTTACAGGTGAGAGAGAGCCTGTCTATTTGCCACTGCATGGTGTATGGAGTGTTAGTGCAGTTCATCTCTCTGAAGTGACTTGGCAACCTTTGTCTTGAATCTTATATGAGTAAGGCTGAACTGCTTTCCATCTGCTCTGGTGTATATGTAAACGCTGTCTGTGAGATGATCTGAAGGTATACCTCAGAAGTAAAGAGAAGATGCCAAAGAAAGTCAGTGCCAGACCACAACCCTGCCGGACCCAACTGAGGATCTCAAAGGGTTTTACTTGAACTGACCCATCATGTGTCATGACAAAAGGAAATCACATTGAACACCATTGGTGGGCAGCCAATTTTCTCCAGTAGCTTAAACACAATTTGTCTAAATGGTTGAATACTTCAGTTAACTCAGTAAAGGCAATCTATAACAGTCTCCTCTATTCACAGCATTTCTCTTGCAGCTACCAAGTTGAGAAGATCATGAAAATTGTAGATATTCATTTCTGAAATGACACTGTGATTCAGGGTAGATGCGATCAGCCAGGATCTGCAGGCTGACTATGGCAAACACTTCTCTCAGTGTGCTCCACAAGGAAGATGCCTCAATAGTAGTGTAATTGCTCTGCTCACCCTTGTCCTTGTACAGGGTCACAAGCTCGGAGTCACACAAATCCTGGGGCAGTGGAATTATTCATCCATAGCTGTGAGTTTAGTTCATGAGCACTGGCAGCTGTCCTTATGTCAGTGGGCCTGCACATCGTATGTCTTGGGGGCTAAACCTCCTTTGAATTCCTCTGATGCTGAAGGCAGGGCCACAACAGACTCAGGTTTCATATAGTGTCATATGGAGGCACAGTGGAGGAGTTGTCAGTGGAGATGCTGAGAATTGTTTGGGGGCTGGTTTGCTCGGTTGGCTGAATGGCTGATTTGTGATGTCAACACTGTGGGTTCAATTTGCACTTTGACTGAGGTTACCATGAAGAACTGTCTTTCTCAAACTCTACCCTTGCCTGTGGTGTGGTGACCTTCAGGATAAACTATCACCAGTCATCTCTCTCTGATGAGAGAGTTGCCCTGTTGCCTGACTATATATGACTATGACAACTTTTCCTTTTCCTTTTATTAATGGGGGGAGGCGTACTCATTTGACTCTTTTTCTGGCATTTCTGCTAGTCAGCAGCATAAGCTAAAAATGAAAAGCCAACTAATGCACAAAGCATGCTAACTCTTCACCCATGCACTAGTCTTATCACATCCACCTTTTTGATACACTCAGACATATAGTGAATGCAAAATAATTGTTGCCCAGTGTTAACATTCTGGACTTTATGAACAGTTTATAAATGAACTTTTCGGTGAGGGGGCAGTTATTCTGTGTTAGAGTAACCATATGCACAAAGTGTGCTAATGTAATTGAGTATATCAGTATTAATAGCAATTTCCAACAATTCTTCCTGGGATTTAAATCACTTTAATGCACAGTCCAGACATTAATGATTTGTTGGTTTGCTAAGGGCTAGTTAAGAAGCAATTAGTGACAAAGGTGCAAATTTCTGCATGATTGTCTTCTGTTTTGCAATAGTCACACCAAGGGTCACATGAAGGCCATGGAGGGAGTTGGCACCAGTTCAGCAAGAATTTCAGTCCAAATAGCACCAGCTGGTCTAAGTTTGTTGAATATCGAAAGACAAAGAAAAAGCAAAGGAGGAGACCCCTCACATTTGAGGTTATGTACACAGTAAAGACCCAGACAACCCTGGACAGAACTGCTTCAATCTTAATTCATAGCAATGTTTGACACATTAAGAAGAATGCTACTTCCTCGACCCAGACCTGTGACACTATTACTGCACAGCCAGATACCAGTCAATTTGGCAAAGCACTTGCATCCATGTGGCAACAACAGAAGATTTGGCAAGGATTAGTTAATACGAATTTTATTTGTGCATTCTGCAGATTTCAGATGCCCTGATTTCATATGGCGCTAACACTGACCTTTGTGATACTCCACTAGTTACAGCTTGCCCACCCGAAAACAACCATTTGTGCTGATTCCTTGCTCACTGCTTCCTGTCTGTTAACCAATCTTCGCTATGTGTTGATATACAGCTTCCAACTCCATTAGCCCTAACCTTAAGTGTGACACTTTATCGAGCACCTTTTGAGATCCAAATACACCCCATCTACTGGCTCTCATTTTTTCCCATGCAAGTTACATTTACAAAAAAAATCTATTACATTTGTTGAATCATATTTCCCTTTTGTAAAACCATATTGACTCTGTCTGATCATGCTTTTTTGTCGTGCTTTGTCAACCCTTCCTTAATAATAGATTCCAGAGTTTTCCCGATGACTGATGTTGAGCTGAGCGTATAGCTCCGTCTTCTACTCTCTTCCTTCTTTCTAGAATTGCACCATTATTTTTGCTAGCTTCCAATCCACTGGGACCCATCTCAAAACTATGAAATTTCAGAAAATCATAACAACTGCATTCAATATCTCTGCAACCTTCAGAACATTAGAATGAAGTCAGCTTTTGGTTTATGTAATACTGTTTCTCAGTTGATGTTACATATTTATTAATTCCATGGTCACTTTTCATTATGTAATTTGTGTCTTCTGCTGTGAATTTTTTTACATATGCACTCATAGGATGTGGGTGTTGCTGTCTGGCCGGCATTGGTTGCCCATCACTCTGTATTCCAGTCAATGACATGATTTAAAGTCTTATGCACAGCTTATCTTGTCCAGAGAAAGCTTATGTGGATGTTCAAGGGATGACTTGAGTGTTTTGTAATTGTCACTGCATTTGTGAATAAACAACAAGCCAGGAAACATCTGTGAAAAGTAAAACGATAAATGTTTCAGGGCAATGACCTTTTATCAGACTGGTTCTCTGTTTCTCTCTACAAATACTGCTTGACTCCCTGAATATTTCCAACAAATTTTACATTTCATTACATTTCGTCAAGCCCAAGGTCTTCTTTTAGATATCCGTCCAGTATCTTCAGGTAGAGTATCCAATAATGATCTTTTGTATGATTACCTCCCTCTACACACTGTTTGCTCATTCCTCCAGAACAATTTGCCATGCCTTTCTACAATCTATTGCAATGAGCACTCTTTGACTTACTGGAATTATATACTCCATAAATGAATTCATTCACAAGTTGCTATTTATACCTGTTTCAGTAACTGCTTAGCCAGCTAAACAACAAGATGATATTTAAAAATTGAAGGCTGTCTGTTTAACTGACGGCCGTTGTACAGTATGTTTAGTGTGCCTCAATGTACACATCTTCCAAAAAGAATGCTGATTAAAGCTGCTGTGCAAAATAAAACCGGATGCAAATTCCCTCGTAACGCTATGTTGAGCTGAGAGTAATTCCCTTATCAATATTTTTACAGTAATGAGAACGTGATCGTTCCCTCCTACACTTCAATGAAATTTAAGAAAAATAACTGTCAGCTAGCAGAGTTGTTTAGGCGTCCGTGGATCGATCTGCCCTGGGACTGCTCACTCAGCTCTCCAGGTACTGCCTAAGCTTAACAGTTATGGTGCTCGGAGTCTCCTGTCAAATCGACAGATAAGTCTCAATTGTTATAAATGGGGGACAAGCTTGGTCCTTGACGTACAGATGTGGTCTCACTTGTCCCGGTGAATGCTGCATTGGGGTGGTTGGTTGAAATGCCTGCGTTTGATAAACAGCTCCAACGCAGCCATCATGGACTCTCGGAGATCTCTCTTGGTGCTGGGGCTAACATTGCAAAAGTCCAACTGAGTCTTAATCGTGTTTCATCCACTCACCGCTCGTGGAATATCCGAGCAGCATCACGCTATGAAAAAGCTGCTTTGGAGATTCCATAATCAGGGATATAAACATTTCCAAACGAAAACCTTTTGCCCAATTGATTGACACCTCAGTTTCTGTTAAAAGGCAGCATTATTACATCCTGAAGCTCGTTTTGTTGTTTCAAATATTTCCATTTGATTTTTTTTTCTTCAATTGTTTTCAGTGTTTGAGCTTCAAATACAACAGCGGGAGCAAAGTGGAAAAGGGAAGTACCTTGAATATTAAGTTTGAAAGGACAGTTTCATATCTTCAATACCAGCATTGCAATAATGTGAAAGCTTTTAACTGACCTGTGTTTTGACAACACACTGTAACTGCATTTATCATCGACGTACTTTTACACAGGAAGATGGACACGAGGTATATCTATATGTCTTTGCAGATAGATAGATAAAGGTACAGACACATGCACAAAGCATTGCTGGACAGAAACGATCTGTGCTGGATACTGACCATTGACACTACCTCTGCCTAGTCTCACTGTGACCTTTTGGATAGAGGAGGGTTTGGGGTTATAGCAACAGATGGGCTTGTGAAGTGCTGTGCAAAACAGAAAACGACGTGAGGCTCACTGCTTGACGCAAATAGCCTGCTTGAGACCAAACTCACCGAAACCTCAGGTGGTTTGAAACCCAGCTCACAGTGAAATCCCGGCGGAGTTGGGAAATCCAGAATGAAATGCAGGCTGTAGAAAGGTTAACCAAACATGGGAAATACATTCACCTCATATTCCGTCTCCTCAAGTTTTTATCAGAACTGAAATTCCCGTGCTAACCCATCCTCAACACACAACAGACAACTTACCTGTACAATTAGATATGCTTCATAGTAAAATTTGCTTTTAACTTATACGGATATTAATCTAATTGTATTCAAGGCACTAAGCATGTAATAATAATGAATAGATGAATAGGAACAATAGTGAACTGCTAGTAATTCATTCTAGTATAGTGTATACATTTATTGTGTCAGCACAATTTAAAAAGTCAATCTCTAAGTATTGCTAAACATGAACTTTTTTAGCTGATTGTTTCCATTTACCTCTGAGGACTATGACCTAAGATAACATAATCAATCCAGTTAAAATGAACATTTTAAGTGCAGTACATCTAGCCCATTAAACTGTTCTTTATTTCATCTTTAAGATTAAGCATCCACCTTTCTAAGAAAACACTGACATATCTTTTTGCAACAATATATTCTGGATTTTCTGATGGCCTTCATTTAAATTGGAGAATTTGGAGGTTGCTGATAAGAGGGAGATGCAGTGGTGTAGCAGCAATGTCACGGGACCTGTGCAAATGGTGAGATTTAAATTCAGCAAAAAGAAATTGGTAACTTAAAACAAAAGCCAGTCTAATGGTGACCATGTAACTACTGTCCATTGTGAAAACCTATCTAGTTCACTAATACCATTTAAGTAAGGAAATCTGCTGCTTTTTACCTGGTCTGTCCTACATGTGACTCCAAACCCATAGCAATGTGATTGATTCTGCAAGTGAACTCACTTTTGCCACGAATGGACACATTCTTCCTTCCCCTGTATCACACCCAACACCCCCTTTCACCAGCCACTGGGCATGCAACCCCTTCCCTTGCTCGGCAGCCAAGCCAATGCCACCTGACCTGACACCCATGCTCCCCGTCCCCTCACTGGACCTAAATTCTCCTACTCATCCTGATCTACCCTAAACACTCACATTCCTTGCTATCTTGCACCTTGGGCATGCTACCCACTTGGTATCCCACCTGTTTTCACTTAGCATCCTACTCACCTACCACCATACTCCCCCATCCAATAGGCATTCTGTCTTCTCAGCACCCTGTCAACACACTAACTTCTGTACTTACCATTTAACAGCAGCCATTAAAGTGACTGTCTGGATCTTTAAATATCAGAATATGACAGCTTGCTGCTGTGAAAAAGAGTGTGGTTTGCCTTCCACCAATAGTTCTGCACTGTCAGAATGGAAGTATAATTCTGTATTTCTGAAGGAGCCCTGATTGGAATCTCCCCTCATATTGCGCTGCTCCCTCTTTTTACAAATAAGAATCTTCATGAGATTGCCTGTCCTTGGAAAACCTGGTCAAACTGTTACCAGGGTCAAGGATAAACACCAAAATTAAATATGTGTTCCCCCATTGTAATTTTGACAAAGGATTGGCAGAAAGCTGAATGAAATGGGGAGTTTCATTCATTTCTCCAGTGTTTCCACTGATGTTATGTAGAGAGATTGGAGCAGCGTGTTAAAGAAATTCCATGCGAAGCTGTCAAATTCATTGGAAACAGTAACAGACTTGGGCCCATGCTTCTTGCTGTATATTTTCTTCATTTTCACTGGAGAAAAATGATACTTCCTATTTTGAACAAGAATTGGCCACGTAGCCCATTGACAACAGTTAATGAGTTCTGAGGAAGGGTCACTGGACCTGAAACGTTAACTCTATTTTTTTCCTTCACAGATGCTGCCAGACCTGCTGAGCTTTTCCAGCAACTTTGATTTACAGCATCCTGCGGTTCTTTTGGTTTTTATGTAGCCCATTGAGCCTGCTTCACTACATTATGTAGCCTGATAGATCTGTCATACCACCTGCCTTTTCTTGCTCTCCCTTAAAACCATCTCTGTTCTACAATTTTACAGAAAGGGCACTTACACAAAATTGAAAAGAAAATAAGGTAGAAATTCAGCTCGGGCAGGAACACAAGACGTGTGCTAGTGAATTGGCAGCCAATTTTACACTCTGTCCAATTTCCTACAGACTACTGCGTGTCAAGTAGACTGCCGATTTTCCCATTTTTAAGATATTGACATGTTTCGTTCCAATGTACAATTGGATTGGTTGCAGAACAACAGGAACGGCTTGTTTAGGTCAGACAATATGTTTGAAAAACATTATTAAAGATTTTTGTTTTGTTTTCTTTCCTGGAATCTGTGCTCTGACAGTGTGAATTGTAGTTTTCTCATGTCCCCACTGACAGATACAGTGCTGTGTTTCTCTTTCTGTCGATTTCCTGTCGTTGCACAGTGAGATGATGAGTACCCTCTGAATATCTTTCTTTGGAAAGTTTCTGTCATTTGTATAGAAGGCAGTGGCTTCATTTCAAGAAGGTTGGGAAAATCAACTGGTTCAACTTGTTTGAGCTGATAAAGCTCATCATTAACAAACCTGAACGTGTACTGAATACTGACAAGAACTGCACCAGGAACACTGAAGGTACACTTTGCTTACTGTCAATCACTATCTCAGAAAAGAGTTTGTACTCCAGCTGTGTCAAAAGCTTCAGCATGATCAAGTGGTTTCTAACCTGATATTTTCAATGGCCAGGTGAACGGCAGAAGCAAATTAATTTTCCATGGATCCAATTTTTAAGGGTACTTCCCAAATTTGATATAGTGTGAATACCAGGATGCTAGTGTTGTTCCCTATCTGATTTGTGCCCAGAAACCCTTAAAATGAAGACTGGACATCACAGAGACAATAGTCTAATTAGATGCTGGAAATCAGAAACAAAATCAGAAATTGCTCAAAAATCTCAGCAGGTCTGTCAGCATCTGTGGAGAGAAAGCACAGTTCGGACTAGTAGCTATTCATTCTCCCAGGTTGACCTTTACCCATTCCTTTGTCTGCCCTTTGTCTGTTTATCCTCTCTTTCTGGGCTCCATCATTTACTCTTTCCCGTACCCCGACACCCCTAACCCCATCAGCATATATTTTAACCTTTTCCGAGTCACAATCAGTTCCAAAAAAGGGTCACTGGAACTGAAACATTAACTCTGCTTTTTCTCTACAGATGCTGCTGGACCTGCTGAGTTTTCCCACCAATTTCTGATTTATTTCTAATTGGTTGTTTCTAGTGTGAAGCCATATTGAAAAATTGCAGATGTGTAACAATGAAATCCTAATAATGTACCAAACATTGTAACAAGCAACACCAGACATTTCCTGAGGTGCAC
This sequence comes from Rhincodon typus, assembly GCF_021869965.1. NCBI lineage: Eukaryota > Metazoa > Chordata > Chondrichthyes > Orectolobiformes > Rhincodontidae > Rhincodon > Rhincodon typus. Next base: position 45,039,214 of record NC_063332.1, on the reverse strand, counting down.
ATGCTAGAGAAGATTCTGTGCTGAGAGTAGCATTTGGAAAATTTGTGTCAAAAGTCTTTGGGAGCAATTTTGATGGTTTCTTCTGATGCCAAGCTGGGATCTTAAGCTGAAATATTGTTTAGTCTGCAATGGAACATTATTGGAGGCTTTCAAGAACTGCAATAAGGTAAAGCAGGGTGACATCCTGGCACCAATTCTCTTTTTCTCCATGTTGTTATTGAATGCTTTCAGCATCTCAAAAGAGGTGTCTCCCTGTATGCCAGATCTGACAGCAGGCAGCTCAACTTGGCAAAACTGCCAACACCAAAGTGTGTGATGTCTCAGTGTTGTGAAGTTGGGTAGAGTACTTGTGCATTGGAAGGCAGGACATTAGAATTTGATGTTTGTAAAATGTTGGTGTTTGTAAAATGCTAAGGGGAAAGCAGTGCATGGTCCTTTTAAAAGATGATGTACTTTTTCTATGTTTAGAGATTTAGAAAGGATGTCTTTGGATTTACAGGTGCACAGAGCACCTGAATTGAAACATTTGTATCAAAAGGCTTTACTGTTAGCAGGCAAAGCAGCACTTTTACCAAGACAACAGGTTTTTGAATTTAGCCAATTAATTTAAACCAGGCTGTTAGATACCAAAAACCAATTAGATTTAAATCTTATGGTTTTGACAACATAGGACCAATCCTTTTGTAAGAAACTAATATGTCATCAAGAGTTTAAAAGATGAGGGTGTTTGGAAAATCAGGGGCGAGCCAACTGTCATCTGCAAAGAGAACAGCTCTCAGCTCTAAAAAAAAGATCATTGGCTCTCACAGAATTCTGCAAGCCTTAGAGTAAGTTCCATCTAAATTAAAGGTATCTTTGGCACAAATAATGTTCCTGACAAAAGAGTTCACCAGAGAAGGTGTTCCTGACAGAAGGATTCACTGAGAAGGTGTTCCTGACAGAAGAATTCGTTGGAGAAGACACAGAACATTCTGGAAGACATAACCTGGCTGTAATTTCGAGAGACTAAATTTAATTGTTAAAAAATTTTATATAAGTGGGACTTGTATTTATTGGAACAGCATACCATTATAATCTTGTTTTATTTGGGAATAGTTAGTAGTTAGAAGGGGTTTATTCAGTTTGTTAATAGTTTAGTTTGTTCACTGTTAGAGTTAGATAAATAAATTGTTACTTGTGGATTATAAACAGAGTGTCGGGGTTTATTTTTATTTAACCACTCCTTTATAACAGATTTGGGGCTTTTTAATAGATTATACGGTGAGACATGTCTCTGTGCGTTTTGGTTTCAATTATCAGAGGAGGCAGGTCAACCTCTGCTTTATAACAGATTAGGGATCTGGGTCGGGGATCTGGCCAGGTTGGGTCAGATCGTGTCTGGGACTTGAAAGGATTTGAATGGATCTGAATGGATTTGGGCAGAACTGAACAGATATGGACAGATTTAGGGTACAAAATGTCCCAGCAGATTTACACAGACTTGGGGTTTAGTGTGTTAGATCTTTAAATAAAAATAGTGAGAAGTGGAATTTTAAAAAAAAATTTCAGTTGCTTGATGTTGGTTAAATCAAAAGTGGGGAAATGGCTCTTAACGTTGCTAAAGAGGTCTGGGGGTTGAAGATATTTCCCAAATTTGCCAAGAAAGTTTAGAAAGACAGGAAAAGGAGAAACTTTAAGAATTAGCAGACAAGCTAGAATTGGGTTTAACTAGGAATAAGAAGAAAGCTGAAATTGTAACGGAGTTAGTCAGGCATTTAGGTATACCAGAGAAACTGACAAGTGCAGTGGAGTTAGAAAAAAAATAAAATTTCAAATATGACAACTGGAGGTAGAGAATGAAAGGGAACTGAAACAGTTTGAATTATAGTAACAAGCAGAGGAAAGACAAAAAGAGAAAAAGGGAGACTTTGAACTTTGAAAGTTGCAAATTAGATAGAAAAGCCAACTTAAAATGATGGAAATGAAGGTGGAAGATAGGTTTAGTGAGGAGGAGAGTGATGATGGGCAAACCCATAGTAGCCAAAGACCTCGTAGGGATATATACAAGTATATCAAAACATTACCAAAATTTGGTGAAAAAGATGTGGAAGCCTTTTTCATAAATTGGCTAAGCAGATGAACTGGCCAGAGACTGTGTGGGTAACGTTAATTCAGATCAGGTTGGTAGGTAGGGCTAGTGAGGTGTTTGTAGCGCTGTCAGGGGTGGTATCAGGAGAACGTGAAGAAGTAAAACAGGATATTTTGAGTGCCTACGAATTGGTACCAGAAGCATATAGACAACAGTTCAGAAATGTCAGAAAGGAACCAGGTCAGATTTATATCGCGTTTGAAAGAATTAAACAGAGCAACTTGGATAGATGGCTGACAGCATTAAAGAAAGAAAAGACATATGAGGATCTTGGAGATGTTATTCTGCTGGAGGAGTTTAAAAACTCACTTCCAGAAGTCATAAGAACTCATGTTGAGGAACAGAAAGTTCAAACAGCAAGAAGAGCTGCAGAGATGGTGGATGAATACGCATCAGTGCAAAAATTGAAGTTTAGCTTCTGACAACAATTTCATTCCGTGAGGGATAGAAATTGGGAAAGAGGGAGATCCTTCAATGAAAAACAAAAAGTAGATCACACTGGGAACAGTTTACGCATGTGAAAAAAGAAACCCAAGAGCGTGGAAAAGAGGTGAAAGACCTCAGGTGTTTCTACTGCAATAGGGTGGTTCACACAAATTCACAGTACTGGTGGTTTAAGAAAGGCACTGGGAAAAAGGATGTGGTAAAAGAGGTGAAACCAGGGGGATTATTTAACATAGTGAAGGAAATCTCAAGAGAAGTCGAGGAGCTGCAGGAGAGTGCACAGCCTTGACACAGGCTGGAAAGTAATGTCATGCCCAGTCTTTACATGGACTTCACTTGTATGGGTAGGATTTACTCAGGAAAAACAGGGGGATTAGGTAAAGAAGTTAACTTATTGAGAGATACAGGTGCTGGTCAGTCTCTAATAGTAAGAGATGAAAATATTTGCACTCCTTCTGAAATATTGCCTGAGAGAGTGGTAACCTGTGGAATAAATGGAGAGAGGAGTAATGCTCCCCTGTGTAAGATAAGGCTAGAAAGTCCAATCAAGACTGGGGAAGTGATAGTGGGAGTGACTGAAAGAGTGGCTCTTCCAGGAAAACAGTTTGTTCTTGGAAACGACAGAACCGAATCAAAGGTGGGAGCGATGCCCATTGTAGTGGAAAAGCTAAAAGAAAACCAGAGAACTGAGGAATTAAAAGAAAATTAGCCCGGAATTCTTCCAAACTGTGTGGTGACAAGTCCCACAGCCATAAGTTAAAACAAGAAGGGAAAACAAAAGAGAAATATGAAGGAGTTGAGGTCCAGTTAGCTGATGCCCTGTTTGAGGAAATGGTAAAGGAAAAACCTAAGCAGGTATAGGATCAGACAGAAGTGTTTAGTTCTGAAAGGCTAACAGAGATACAACAAAAAGATGAGATGCTAAAGGATTTATATCATAAAGCCTACTTGGAAAAGGAGTCAGACTGTATTCCAGAATGCTATTACATTAAGGATAAAATCATAAGGTGGAAATGGAGATCTAGACAGGCTCGTGCAGATGAGAAATGGGCAGAAGCTCACCAGATTGTGTTGCTGATAGAATACAGACAGGGAGTATTGCAGTTAGCACATTAATTACCTGTAGGAGGTCATCTAGGAGTGAGGAAGACTCAGGCCAAGATACAGAAGCATGTCTATTGGCCTGGATTACATAGAGAAGCCCTGAAGATGGCAAGTGCACAAAATATACTCTGGGTGGGGGATTTCAATGTCCGCCACCAAGAGTGGCTCGGCAGCAGTACTACTGAACAGGCTGGTTGGGCCTTAAAGGACATAGCTCTAGACGGGGTTTGCGGCAAGTGGTGAGGGAACCAACAAGAGGGAAAAATATACTTGACCACATTCTTACTAATCTGCCAGCTGCAGTTGCATCTGTCCGTGACAGTATCGGTAAGAGTGACCATTGCACAGGCCTTGTGGAGATGAAATCCTGCCTTCACATTGAGAACAACCTCCCTCATGTTGTGTGGCACTATCACCATGCTAAATGGGACAGACTTCGCACAGATCGAGCAACTCAAGTCTGGGCATCCATGAGGTGCTGTGGGCCATCAACAGGAGCAGAATTGTACTCCAGCACACTTTGTAACCTCATGGCCCAGCATATCCCCCACTCAACCATTACCATCAAGCCAGGGGATCAACCCTGGTTCAATGGGGAGTGCAGGAGGTCATGCCAGGAGCAGCACCAGACATACCTGAAGATGAGGTGTCAACCTGGTGAAGCCACCAAACAGGACTACTTGCATACTAAACAGCATAAGCAGCAAGTGATAGACAGAGCTAAGAGATCCCACAACCAACGGATCAAATCGAAGCTCTGCAGTCCTGCCACATCCAGTCATGAATGGTGGTGGACAATTAAACAACTCACTGGAGGAGAAGGCTCCACAAATATCCCCATCCTCAATGATGGAAGAGCCCAGCACATCAGTGCAAAAGATAAGGCTGAAGCATTTCTAGCAATCTTCAGCCAGAAGTTCCGAGTGGATGATCCAACTCGGCCTCCTCCAGTGGTCCCCTAGACTACAGATACCAGTCTTCTGCCAATTTGATTCACTCCAAGTGAAATCAAGAAACGGTTGGAGACACTGGATACTGCAAAGGCTATGACAACATTCCGGCAATAGTACTGAAGACCTGTGCTCCAGAACTTGCCGCTCCCCTAGCCAAGCTGTTCTGGGGGGATGCGGGAGGGGGTGCAGGGAGTCAGTGCCAACAGCACCTCAAAATCACATCTAATTAGGCCTTTGAAAATTATATAAATCTACTGCCTGCCTCCTCAGGATGTGTAGCCTGTCCATATCTGGCCGCACCATTGGTAAAATAGTGTTGGGTCACTTTGGGGGAGGGCTAATCCAACATGGCTCCCACAATTTCAATGGCCCCACCTCAGCCCCACTCTCTGCAATTTCTTCCCATCCTGCTTTGTTGGGCCTGGTAAAATTCCTGCCTCTGTTTTTAAGGGCAGGTAGCAATAAATAGTTTAACACTGTCACCTACTCACAGAATCACAGATTTGTTAAAGTGCAGAAGGAAGCCATTTGGCCCATTGTGCCTGCACAGGTTCTGCTATCAAGTACCAATTGACTGCATTTCCTCCAGGCCCCTGTGCACTATTTTGGCATTTTGCATGAATTGATCTGAGAAGCACCTGGTAGTGGACCCTGGGCTTTAACTAAATTAAACCAGTGAGTACAGGCACTTTCAAGGAGCTGACAGGCAGCTCAGGCAGAGTTTCAGAAGCAATTAATTGAGAAAATATTAATAGGAAGTATGCAAATATTGTAACAATCCCAGAGAAGACCAGCAAACTACTTTTTAAAGAAAGAAGAAACCTAAAATCTCAATTATTTACTGAAATAATTAAACCACAAGATTCCATTGTTCAAACAGAAGCTTTTTTTTACTCTACAGGAGTCAGACAAAGCAAGTGGTAAAAATTATCCACGATAACCTTCCATAGTCCAGAATCCTGAATCAAGATAAATAATACCTGAATTAACAGGGGAATTTTGGTCAAGTTTAACAGCTATATCAAACTGAAGAGTTGTGTTCCCGGAGCAACATGAACATTCTCTGTTAGAATTTGCACTAAGCTTGCTGATTGACCAATGGACATTTCCTCACCTGAAGAAGAGATTGAATAGTTACTATTTATGATTATTTTAATAGGCAGCATTCTTAAAAATTAAAATCTCTCAAAAATGTCTAGGGACTAGCCAGGAAGGCCAATTCACTGGCATAACAGTAATCTCACTGGGGATAAATTTCATGTCTGATTGCACAACGATAGACCTGTAGGGGTCTAGTCCATGGTAATAATTCATTTGTTGCACAAGTGGAATCTCATAGGGTTAAGGGATGAATTATTATCAAAGTCTCTTCTGCAGGAGTTGAGAGTAGGCAATTGGGAATTAAACCACTCTGCTATTGCCTCACCGTTCCTGAATTTTTCACCTGATGAGATATTAGTGTTTAATACATTAATTTATGTATGGAGAGGCATATTGTTCCGATGTATAAATGATGTAAATATGCTAAATAGTGGGATAGATTTCATCCTTCACTTTTGGACAAAAAGTGAACAGATGTCAATGAGAAAGACGATTCCTTGAGGTGTGTAGTGAGCAGGTTTTTTCATGTGCTCATGAGAGGTGGGTGTCACTGGCTGGGCCAGCATTTATTGTCCATCCCTAGGCATCCTTGAGAAGGTGGTGGTGAGCTGTATGTATTGTAGGAACACCCAAGGTGTTATTAGGCAGGGTGTTCCAGGATTTTGTCCGAGGGATGGATGGCGTTAAACATTTTTAAGCCAAAATGGTGTGTAACTTGGAGAGAACTTACAGATGTCAGGGGCCACTACAATCACTCCCCCTCTGGAATTCAATTCCTTGTCCAATTTTAGACAAGGCTGATCTTCTACCCTCAGTTTTCTGCTTGGTAATAACATTTATAAATTTTCCCTGCTATATTTATCAATATTAATACTGTGGTAACAATGGATGGTCATAACATTACACATGGCTGTTATGGCATGTGGACGGAGAATATATAGAAATCTCAGGTGCCTGCAAAAGAATTGATTAACTCCTCAGGGTTGCAAAAATTAAAACCGTTTCAAATATTACATCTCCTCCTTTGCTTAGCGATCACAGATGAGATCAAGGATAAACATGGGCAAGCCTCCTTGCAGCACCAGCACTTCAAGGATACATGATTGTGACAATTTCCATTGGTATGGACCAGGCAGAGGGAGGAATACACCAGAAAAGGTTTTATATTCATCTGTCACATGAAAGTGAACCTGAAAGCTTTGTTTGAATTAGTGCTAGAGATCATTGATGGGCATAAACCAACAGAACTGCAACGCAATCAACCTCAGAGTCATCGTCTTAACTATAAATCTCAACAGTGAAACATTACCTCATAAAATGCTCCGAGTCTACAAAACCCTGATTTTAACTGAGTTCATTTAGCATGAATGGCTCATTGCTGGTCTCAGGGTTAAAATGCTGGGCAGATAAATATCAGGAACAAAAACAAAATTGCTGGAGAGGCTCAGCAGGTCTGGCATCATCTGTGAAGGAAAAAACAGAGTTAAAGTTTCGGGTCCGGTGACCCTTCCTCAGAACGGTTCTCTGAGGAAAGGTCACTGGATCCGAAACTCTGTTTTTTCCTTCACAGATGCTGCCAGAGCTGCTGAGCCTCTCCAGCAAGTTTGTTTTTGTTCCTGATTTACAGCATTCGCAGTTCTTTTGGTTTTTATTTAGCAGGTAAATATCGCTGCTTTTTTGCATAATCTTTCCATTTTAAACTGCTGGATTTCCAGAAACATGGAAGCTGTTCATGACCGTAGGGAGGTGAAATGGGAGCTAATGTGCGAATATTGTAGGACAGTTGCATCATTGGCACCACAACATGGGTTTAAGATAAATCACAGTGACTTGCATGGTAGCAAATGAATAAGGGAGGTAAGAGACAGGAAAGGAGAAATGAACTTGCAAAGTACATTATTTTCACTTCCTTGAGAATTCATTATTGACCTACAGAAACGACAGCATTCATCCAGGCTTATTTATGTGCTAGATTCACTCAAATAAAAGCAAAGACATTTCACCAAATCATAGAATCCCTACAGTGCAGTTAGAGGCCATTAGGTCCATTGCACTGACCTTCATAAGAGCATCCCCATCCAGACTCACTCTGCCACCATTTCCCTGTAACCCTGCATTTACAATGGCTAATCCACCCAGCCTGCACATCCCTGGACACTATGGGGCAATTTAGCATGGCCAAACTACTTAACCTGCACATCTTTGGACTGTGGGAGGAAACCGGAGTACCCGGAGGAAACCCACGCAGACACGGGGAGAATGTGCAAACTCCACACAGGCAGTCACCCGAGGCTGGAATAGAACCAGGTCCCTGCCGGTATGAGGCAGCAGTGCTAACCACTCTGTCACCCAACCACTTTATAAATCATTGGCTGGGCTTCAATTAAAGTTTTGTATCTAATTCTAGGCTCCTCACATTAAGAATGCTTTGGAGAGGCTGAGGAGAGATTGACCAGAAGGATAAGGAACATAAGTAATGGAGAAAGACTGGAGAATTTTGGATTATTTTTCTTCATTAGAGGCTGGGGGGAGTTTAGTGAACGTATTCAAAATTGTCGAGGATTTTTGTTGTGAATGAGGCAAATCTCATTTCACTGACAACAGGGTCAATTACAATAATTCACAGACTTAAAACTGGGGAATGAAGCAGAGAAGCAATCTTTTGCATGGAGTGAATGTTTATGATGTTGAGTGAGTTGATTGATCGGAAGCAAATTTAATAATAACTGTCAAAACAATATTGGACTAATACCTGAAAAGGATGAAAAGGAAGGTTATGCGGAAGATAAGAACATTAGAAATAGGAGGAATAGACCATTCAGCCCATCAAGCGTACTCTGCCATTCAGTATAACCACGGCTGGTCTTCAGCCTCAAGTCCACTTCTCCATCCAACTCCCCATAATATCTGGATTCCCTGAGAGATTAAAAAATCTGTTTCATCCTTAACCATACAATTGCAGTTTTAAATATACAATGTCAGACTTAAATATTCAACTTTAACATGCCACATTAATTGTATAACTTTTTCAAAGAGCTGACACAATCGCTGAATGGGACTTCCTTTAATGAGGGAGCAATGATGGTGGCCTTTTGAGACAGGCTGAAGCCTTTAAGGGAAAACGTTACTTATGACAACAAAAGATTTAAAAAATAAATGTAGTCTTGTTTTTAATGATATATGCAATTTTTGATTTGTTTAAAGCTTCAATTTTCAAGGAAGAGGGAAAAATGGTGGACAGTTATTTTTGAAAGAATTTTAAATGATCCAATTGGTTAGTGAGCAACATTCCGGTGGCGAAAACGCCCATATGTCGCTTTAGGACTTCATAGTTATAAATACTGTCACAGAAAGTTAATATTATAAATGTTGATCTGAACAAAATGTGTGACAATGCACAGAACAATGCAACTCATTTATGTCTGTGAGATCAAACCATGAACAGATCATAACCACTCCTGATCCCTTGTATTATAAATAAAAAGTATCCTGTCCCAGCTAGTCATAAAAGTAGTAATACCCTAAATAGAGATATCCTTAATGTTTAGGCACATTGTGCAATGAGAGTTATTACCCATTTACAGGCATGTTTCAGTAGCATTTGGTGCTGTCAACTCACTATTTGATAGCTATATCGTAGAACACTACCCAAAAGCATTCCTTGAAGGTGTTTGATCGTTATGTAGTAGAACACGTCATGGATTATTCCTTTTAGGTAGCTGACAACTGTGTTATGCAGGATGATTAAAGAATATGTCTAAATTAAACATTGCACAAATACAAATAGAACACTATTATGGATTATCCCTTTAGTTACAAAGTAATATTCCAGCATCCCTTTAAATGAAATCTACACATGGCTTAGGATGAGAAGACACATCTTAAATGCTTTTTGTAAATTAATAATGTATAAAATATTAATAATATTACTATTACACAGTATTAAAAACTTCTAAATGGATTCTAAATCCTTATTTAGACCTTTACTACATGTTTAATTATATCGTGAAATAACTGTCTTATTATTAGATTCATATTAATTGATAAGAATAATTTAATGCTACTCAGTAACTTTATAGCTGAATGTTGCCATTTTGTTAAACATTAAGTACTGGTTTATAGCAGGTACTTAAAATTAATTTTTTATAATTTGACTAAACCATATTAGCAACACATTCCAAATATTTCAGCCTAATAATTGGAAAATCTGTCTGTAGCATTTTATAAACTTTTTTGTGGAACTTCCTGCTCATTCCAACCTTCTTGCAAGCTATTTCTTTGCCTCCCTCGTTCCCAAATAGAATGCTGTATTTCCTACGGTCAGGGCTTGTAGATCACTTTTTGGAAACTGATGTTGTTGCTAAGTTAAGCAAGGAGGACCTGGGCCTGTTTGTTGTGGAAGGGAAATCCCTCCAAGCCTGAGCATGAATGTTAATCAAGTTTTGGATTCCAAATTCTTATTCACATGCTCCAGAGCTCAAGGCTCTCAGTTCTGTAGCTATGCCATTGCTTGTACATTACTCTTGAATGACACATGTTTAACTATGACAAAACTACTTGTTTGCAATAGTAGTGATGAAATGTACTTAATTACTCTAATCTTGAAGTATTATGCTAAAGATGCAAAATAGAATAAAATGCATTTAAATCATTGCTGAGAATTATATTTACTGAAAATTCAAGGGTTCCATTTTGGAGCTCTCAATGCAACTTGCCATCAAGTTTGAAAATAATAGGTCAGAAGACTAAGGAAATTCAGAATTAGTGGGAAGGATGTTTCAAGCTTAATTTTTTTCTTCATTGTTGATTTGAACACAGAATGTGGTAGCATGTCGGATTTTCTGAAATTCTCCCTGGCTTTCATTGTGAGATATTTAGTGAATATGCAAGTACATTTAGTTTGTAACATATACATCATCCCATAATGCTGTGAAGGATGTATGATATGATAAATCATTTCATAATTAATGCTGAAAAATGTCACATTTTGTTGAAGCATTTTGTCTTGCACCCAGCAGAACAATTTGCAAGCATTACCAAAGTAAAGGGTTGGAAAATAGACACTGATTGGTAGAGGTGTTGTTATGGGGAATGCATGAGTTAATGATGTGCTGTTTGATATGGTTTCCCATTCTTGGACAGCTTCTAAACTTTGCACCAAACTGGCACTGAAACTCATATACCACATTGCTAATTTATGTGATAGGCAGAATGTCTTTTTGGCTTGACAGCAACATCCCATTAATGGCAAATTCCACTCATTATGTTACTGTATCGTATCAGCATGAAACAGCCAGCTTCACTTGTTGCTCAACCTTTTGAGATACCTTACCCACCCAGGTAATCTGAGGTAGACTGGGCATGTTTCAGGATCAAAAGTGACAGCTGTTCATAAGTTTGTGTTATGTACAGTGAAAGAGTACTGTTCGGGGTAGCCATTATACCACAAGTGGTTTTAATGTGCCTTTTTTCAGCAATTCGTTTTGGATGTTCGCAACAGGCAAGGTACTGACCATGCCCAACTAGTCTGCCTTTGCAAAACTCACAACATGGCGTCCAACACTAGATTTGATTCTGCGATTCAACAACATTTGCCAAATAATCCTGATAGCATAAAGAATTATGCTGATAACCCATTAAAGATCTTTAGTCTGGCTCGCAGTAAGGCACAGTTGTGTGTACTGGGAGCTGTATATATTAATGCATAGGACCCTGTTATTTGCAGACAGACAGAACATGTACACGCACTGCACCTGTTTCAATTCAGCAAAATAGATGACAGACATTCTCTGGCCCATTTCTCAGGGCAATACCTTGACTAAACAGAGTCTATCTGCCTGGTTAAAAACGTGAACCAAGCTTGGCAGTTAACTGTCAGCCATCATTGACTAGTGCTTCTTCACGGTGACAGCTTTATGAATCAATATCCACTTGCCAACCAATCAGCACTCTCCTTTCATTAAGTGTCATGGCATTTTTCCTTTGCTTTTGGTATTTCTTCGGAATTGTCCTCATGAGTGCAAGGCAAAAAACTTCAATAAAATGAGTCATTTCATCAACGGTTCTTAAGTTGTGCACTACCAGATGACAACTTCATGTGTATTTAATACAATGCATATATCTTTTAAAGAAATTCAGAAAAAAATGTTACTGTTATTCAAACAAACAGTCAAGCTATGTATGCATGCAGCTGTGTAGTATTCATGAAGGGTCCATGCAAGCAACTCACAAGCTGTCCTGTTTAACATATTGCGCATGCAGGGACATGAAAAACATTTATAGGTACCGTGCATTGAAATAGCAGTCTGTGACAAGGAAGATAACTTAAAGGTACTATTGATTTGTAGATAGTTGACTCAAAATGCCATGTGATCAAAATATTCATTGCAGAAATATATCTTGTAAAACACACTGATTATTTTTGACATTATTATCCACAGATGTGTAATGTAGTGTTCATGTAACATCTGAATCACATACACAAAGGAAGATTAATATTTAGAAGCAGAAGGAACTGGTTTGTGATGGATTTTGGATATAAATAGCTTTGGTGTGGAGTGCCGAAGATATCAGACACCAGAAGATTTTGCTGTGAATGCAGTGAGTTCCCCATGCAAGTGCTGTGAAAGAATCCTGAGTATTGATCCTCATGAGACTAAACTCTAGGTTTCTCAACTTCCCCAACCCCTGCAGACTTTCCACTTCGAGTCCTTTCTGAATAGGAAATTTATGACAGAAATAGGAAGCAACTATGACATTCACATGGATGTATATGAGATCTGTTAAACCAGCGCAATATCGTTTTCAGAACCTGTATGATTCTCTAAAAGACCATTTCGATTAATGAATGGGTCTCATTACTATGATGCTTCACTGCTGTATCCGGTACTGAAAATGGAGTCAGAAGCCAGCTTCAATAATTGACAGTCCTCTCCAAATACAGTCTTAATCTATCTTTCAAATTCTGGCGAAGCCCGCAACACCATAAAACTGAATTGGCTGGAATCTAGGATTCAATCCAAAATGAACAAATTTCCCAACTATTATGAAGATGGGATGAGTTCAGGTTCAAGTGAGGTGACAATGGCTGGGTTTGGAGTGCTGGATAGTCTCCACCTAAATGGTGTGAATGTGTTGATGTTTATTGCTGCTCTCTGTCAGGTGCCAGACATCTTTCCATAGTGGCACCTGGGCCATGCAACTTCATTCAATAACCTGTCCTCGCACTCTCTGAGCAAATCAAACAATCCACCGAGATTGGCCTTGGAGGTCACTGGCCGGAACAATGCTGAGATAAACCTGGGATTGCATCCTGAGGAATTTTAGCTCCTCATTGTCACGTCACAAGCAGTGCACATATGGCCCCCAAAAGGCCTCATCTTGTAGATTAATGTGACCAAATTAGACTTCAACCAAGAAAAATCCAGTGACTGATCACAGTGACCCCCTTTGTGAGGAAACTAAGTTTAAAAATTCATTTAAAAACATACCTTTTATCATCACATATCCAATTCAAAACCGTAGGCTTGAGCCCTAACCAGGTTTCTGTGTCTGACACTGAGCAAGTCTGGATACTTGACCTTCAGTTCTGAAGAAGGTCACTGGACTTGAAATATTATATTCTGCTTTTTCTTCACAGATGTTGCTCAGATCTGCTGAGTTTTTCCAGAAATTTCTGTTCTTGTTTCTGTACTTGACCTTGTTGACTATTCTACAGTTACTCCCTTTGAGAATTGTGAATGCTGGTTCAAAAGTCTGTACCATCAGTTGAGGCCCTTACTATCTTATTCGGGTTGGATAAAGGAGCTTTTATGAGGCTAGGACTTCCCATGTCTGAACTCCAGCCTTATACATGGCCGTTCCAGAAAATTCCCACTGTAGGAAAGGCAGGAATACCCTGAAATTTCTGATCCTTGTACGCTGGGTGGTATTTAAATAGAATGCAGCTGGAGGCAAAAGTAGGGAGGAGAGATCTCACATATTTGACCCTAGTGGTTACCTGAAGCGCACAGAAAATGAAGAAAACTGTAGTGTAGTGGAACAACAACGAGCATGTTAGAGATTTTCTACAAACTTTACAAGCTTCAATGACTCTGGTTCAGCAAATATTCATTTTGTACTTGAACTCCTGTATTCATGGAGCAAGGTTGAAGTGCCAGATCTGGGATAAATGTCTATGACAAGGAGAAGTGATTGAGATACTTTCTCATTTGATCTTATTTGAATCAACTTTCTGAATCCACCGCATTCATTTGGTTGTAATATCCTGCACCATTCTTCACAGCAACAACTCTTCCATTATAGAGAGAACAGCAGTAAAAGTATAGTTAATACCAATATCTATTATTTTGTTGCACCTTTCTTTGTGAGAGAAAACAGTGACATAGCATTTCATGCAATATTAAATGTGAAATACAACTGCAGCATGTGTTCTTAAAGGAGTGACATACACCAGCAATTCTTCAGAAAAGTTCTCAAATTATGAACAAAATCAATAGCTAACTTCGTATTTTTTACTTCTGTTTTCGCAGCTCTTTTTACAAGTTTCTAATTGAACACTCACTTCACTTGATAATTATTTGGATAAAAATAATATGCAAAGGTATGGGAAAAAGGCAGGAGAATGGCATGAGGTAATGATGCTCCTTTAACAGGCCAGTGCAGGCATGATGGGCTGAATGGCCTCCTCCTGTACCATAGAAATTATCTGATTTGTGATTCTGGTTCTGTCCTCGGGAGAGATTGGCTGGGAGGAGTGACTGAGGAGTGGAATTAATATCAGTAAATTCCTGCTGTTCTCTTGCCAGGGGCTTCAACAATAATGTGATCTTAACATATTAATTCAACCAGATGGTACAACAGGGCTCGGCAACCCCAGTGAGTCGTTTTGCTGCAGAATTCATCAAAACTTAACGAATGATATATAACTAAAACCAAAGGGCAAAAGTTCCAGAAGAATTTTAAATACCAACTGCAACTAGTCTCAAACATGACTAAAGCCAGGGGCTTCTCTTTCCATTTTATGAGTTTTCTTCTCTCCCCTGAGGTGGTACAGGATGCGGTTACATAGTGCTGGATCCTTAGCTGGTTATTATCTCACTGTGTTACTAAGGCCAAGTGGAGTGCTGTAGGCTTCCGTACTGTCCCTTACCCCGCCCCACCCTACCCCACTGATGACGCAAATGAAGCTCAGTGCAAACCAGCAAGAACAATAGTGTGCATATTCATAATATAGAATACTAGAATGTTTTAAGGTATTTCATTAGCGTGCTAGCATACAAATGTTTGGTGCCAGTATTAGGAGATATTAGGGTAAGTGCATTGTCAAAGGGGTGGATTTACATAGTGTCACAGAGTCATAGAGATATATGACACAGAAACAGATCCTTCTGTTCATGCCGACCAGATATCCTATACAATCTAGTCCCATTTGCCAGCACTTGGCCCATATCCCTCTAAATCCTTCCTATTCGTATACCCATCCAGATGCCTTTTAAATATTGTAATCATACCAGCCTCCACTACTTCCTCTGGCAGCTTATTCCATAAGTGCACCACCCTCTGCATGAAAAAGTTGCCCCTTAGGTCCCTTTTAAATCTTTCCACCTTCACCTTAGTTTACTATGCCCTCTAGTTCTGGACACCCCCAACCTGCGGAAAAGACCTTGGCTATTTACCTTATGCATTCCCCTCATGATTTTATAAACCTCACCCCTCTGCCACTTCAGGGAAAATAACCCGAGCCTATTCAGCCTCTCCCTACACCTGAAACCCTCCAACCTTGGCAAGATTCTTGTAAATCTTTTCTGAACCCTTTCTAGCTTCACAACACCTTTCCTATAGGAGGGAGACCACAATTGCAAGCGATACTCCAGAAGTGGCCTAACCAATGTCCTGTACAGCCGTAACATGACCTCCCAACTCCTATACTCAATGGATTGACCAATAAAGGCAAGCATACCAAATTCCTTCTTCACTATCCTATCTACTTGTGACTCCATTTTCAAGGAACTATGAGCCTGCAGTCCAAGGTCTCTTTGTTTAGCATCACTTCCTAGGACCTTACCATTAAGTGTATAAGTCCTGCCCTGATTTGCCTTTCCAAAATGCAGGTCTCACATTTATCTAAATTAAACTCCATCTGACACTCCTTGGCCCATTGGCCCATCTGATCAAGGTCTCATTGTACTTTGAAGTAACATTCTTCGATGTCCACTACACCTCCAATTTTGGTGTCATCTGCAAACTTACTAACTCTACCTCCGATATTCACATCCAAATCATTTATATGAATGATAAAAAGTTCTTGCCTAATACCATCAAAATTGGCCCTCCTCCAATTTAGAACTTTAACTTTTAGATCCTCTGGAACCTCCCTCCTGACTCCAGTGATTCCTGAATGATCACTACTAATGCCTCCACAGTCTCCTCTACTATCTTCCCTTCAGAATCCAGCTGTTGTGGTCAGTTCACATTGTCCAGTTTAAATCAATGTTACCTTAGAAAGAGATTCTGTTATCCAAACCTGGTTTGGCCTACAAGAGACTCCAGACCCACAGTAGTAGTGTTGATTCCTAACTTCCTTCTGAGATAACCTAGCCATGCAGTTCGTGAGCAGTTAAAGATGGGCAGAAAACGTTGGCCCGGCCCAAAAATCTCAGATCCCATGAAAGAATAAAGAAACAAACTACTACTCTCTAAGCCACTAGCAAATTGGTGTAGCAAAAATGAGATCTGAGTGTTGAATGTATGGCTCAAAGAGTAGTGGAAGCAATCAGTTTTAATTCATCGGGTCACTAGTGTTGGTACTAAGGAAAGAAGAAGCTATTCCTCAGGGCCAGATTTCACCTGAATTGTAGTGAGACCATTGTCATGATAAATCAAATCATGAAGACTGAAGAGAAGGTTTTAAATTAAATAATAGCATGGAAGATAAAGTTTAACAAATGAAACTTTAGTGATTTAAAGTGAAAGGACTAAATATCAGTACAGGAGAATGGCATAGATGACTGGAAGGGACTGAATGTATAACATAAGAATGTACCAGCAATGAGGCTTTTAGGGAAAAAGTAAAAGAAACACAAAATATAGGCTCTTTGTCAGAACATATGCAGCATTCATGTCAAGATGATTGAATTGATAGCACATAGAAATTAATGAGTATGCTACGGCAGCCATGACAGAAATGTGGTTACAAGGTGACCAAGGTTAGGAACTGAATAATTGAGGAGATTTATCATTTGGAAAGGCGGAAGAAAAACAAAAGGAGGCAGGATATTGCTGTCAACAAAGGATGAGATCTGTGAAAGACTGAGAATTAATCTTAGCTCAAAAGATCAAGACATAGAATCAATTTTGGTGAAGGCTAGAGATAGTATGGGGGGATAGAAAGGGTGGAATAAGCAATTGGCTCCTGATCACTAATTGTAGGAGGAAGTATCAATCAAGAAATAATGTTGATTTGTCAGAAAAAAATTGCAATAACTGCAGGTTATTTTAATCTCCATATATTTTGAACAAATCAAATGAGCAATGGTGGCCTTGAGATGAAGATCGTAAATTGTAATTGGACAGATTCTTTGAACAATACATAAGATTTTAAGGACATAAGATATAGGAGCAGGAGAAGGCAATTTCACTTGAGCCTGCACTACCATTCAATACGATCATAGAATGAACCCGGGAACAGGCCATTTTAGACCTGCTATTCTGTAATGAGAGAAGTTTAATAATGATCTTAAAGCAAAGAATCCTCTAGGGAACAATAATCATAAGAAGATAACATTTCACATTCAGTTTGGTGATTAGATTCTTAAGTCTGAAACTGATGTAATGAATGTAAACAAAGGAAATTACAACGATACAAAGACAATTGATTCAAGCGAATAGATGAGAATGCAAAATGACAGAAAAGCCAGTGACAGTCATTTAAAGAAATATTTCATTTGTCTCATCAAAGATATATCCCATTCAGAGAGAAAGATTCTAAAAGATCAATGGACCATTTCTGGCTAACTAAGGAAATTAAGGATGATATCAAATTGAAAGGAAAGACATATGTTGTCATGTAAATTAATGATAAACCAAAAGTTTGGGAAAAGTAGCAAAGGAGAAATTAGACTCTCAGGGTAAAACGGCAAGAAATATAAAATATACAGCGAAGCTTGAATTTTCAGAAGAAAATAATGCTGTGAAAAGGTCTATTGAACTTTCAAGCAGCCAAGTTATTTAAATCCTCTGTTTTTTAAAGTCAGGAAAAGAAAAAGCTTACTGTGAGTCTGAGTTGAAATAAATGATGCTTGCAATTTCAATAGCTGTTTGTTGACATAATCCGAAGAGTTATAATTATTGTATTTTTACTGCTTTCACAAATTATCATTAACACAGTGGAAGGTTGTATTCCACATTTTGATTGGAACCTGCATGATGTTATTAATGGATTAGCTATTTTTGGGGATGATTTGGCATAGAGGGTGTAAGAGAAAGGTTGATGGGGGGCAGATATGGGTTGGCACTAAATTGGCATAGAGGCTATAAAAGGTCCAAAGGGCCATGGAGATAATCAGGGAGCACAGCATAGATGGGTAGAGGGTCATGGTTTGACAGGTGCGGGCATGGTGAATGGGTGGAGTGAGTGTTCTGAGGGGTGAGGAAGAGGCCTAATATTAAACCAAATAACCAAGATAAATTATCTCCACAGCACTGAGGGTTTGAGAACTGGCTCAAAGTGCTACTTTAGCACCTGGCAACTCCTTTGGTTGCCCCTGAGTTGCATTGGGCTTAGCAGACTCAACTCCAGCACACAGCAGCCATGCTGCATAGAAAATCCTGTTCTTTGGGCCACTTTTTCCTGGAGGTGGATACAGAGAACAGGAATATTTCCAGAAATTATGCATGTCTTGGGTGTGAAATCTGGGCCCAATAACATTTGCGAGTACGAGATGAGGATAGTGGCTAAAGAAATGTAGGTTCTTTGGCGGGTCAGGCTGGAGGAAAAATAAGGGAAACAGGATATGGCAGAGACTTTCAACAATATTTTAGTGGGAAAACACTGAAAGCATCTCATAGAAGCACGTCAAGGAGATAAAGGGATCAAAATAAAACAATTACCATCACTACACATAAAGTACCAGGACAAGGTTTCCCAACTGAGGACGGCCACCTTTGATGGGGTCACAGAGGTCATATTTGGCATCAATGTCCTTCCCTCCTCTGAGAAGCAATGGAGAGGAGATGGTCCAGTCTAGAGGCACTGACAGGGCAGTGCTGGACATAGAACATCAATTCTGCCAAACAACACAGGATTCATGGTGAGCCCAAAATGCTGTAACTCCAGAAAATGCTTTCAGTGATGAGTTCAAGTCGGCTCTGGATATTTGCGCACTGACTTGGCATAGTTAGAAGCGGGCAAAGATTGATTCTACCATAGTTTGGGAAAATCTGGAACAGCATGCTGGTGAGCTAGAAAGGTTAGTGACAACTTCAAAGTTTATGGTGTTTCTGCTCCTGTCTAACTGATAGATGAGCTCCTTATCCTTGGCTAGCAATCTGCCTCACAAACACCGTCCACTGGAGCTAAAGTGGAGGAAGGGGGAAAGGGATTGGTGACCTAGAGGAAAACAAATGAAAAAAAGCAAGCAGTATTACTTGGAAATGAATGCACTGGCCATTCTGGTCCTTTATTTTGAGATGTTGGTGCAGTATGTGTCATTTACCAGTTTTACTGCTTTTGTTCCCTTTTGGGTAGTGTGGGATGAAGGAAGGTTGAAACAAGGCTGGTGTGTGTGTTGGCAGAAGAGGGCTTAGGAAGATGGGGGAGAGGGGTAGTTACAATGTACATGTGAGGGTAAGGGTGGTAGGGGGCTTCACTGTGTCTTGTATTGTCAGGAATTCAGGGAAGCTTGGCTAAAACCTACATGACTATACAAAATAATAACAATTTTGCAGAGCATGTTAAAAACACAGATTATCATATTTCTATGATATTTTTTACATTTGAGAATGGGATATGGGCATTGCTTGCTAGATGAGCATTCATTGCCCATCCCTAATTGCCCAGGATGAAGATGATTGTGAGCTGCCTTCTTGAACCATTTCCTGCAGTTCTTGGTTTATAGGGACACGTATATACAGCTGCTAGAAAGGGGATTCCAAGATTTTGTCGTTGATCCATAACACATGCTGCTTTATTGCCATTTTATTTTTTTCTGGTGTCTGGATCATCTTGAGTTTTAAGTGTGAAAATGGAGCGACACTATGAAATTGTTTAGGAATCACTATACCCCATGCTAGAAAACCAACAGGAATATCATTTCACAATTACTTCATCCATTAGGATTATAGGAAAACATCTGCTGGAAGATTCCACTGACTTTGGCAGTTTTACAACATTTCAAATCATAAAGTTCAATAATTTTTATCACATTTATCTAACCAAATGTTTAGTTAGTCAAGATTAATGCCTCAGTTGTCATTCATTCAACTTTTTCTGATGGACATGCTGACTGGATTTGATTCTTTAGTTTTGTTTACTATCAGATTCATTGGTTGTCTCAGCTGGTTTGCTTCATTGGTTTTTTTAACCACTGAGCTGGACTAAGAGCCAGATCTTGGTCGCAGAACGACTCGCAGACTGGCCAAATGGGCCGCTAACCAAACTGGTAACACATTCCTGTCAGGATTGAGTTCCCTGCTGAGTATTGACAAATGAAAACCTTTTCACCATCACAGCTCACATGTGAATAATTATTGACATGTTTGCACCAAACTTTCAGTGTCTCAAGCAAATATGCAGCTGTTCATTTTGACTAAATGGAAATTTATAAAATAATAATAAGCCACAGAGCTCAACAAACCCTCTTAGTTGGTATGGTTTGGAATGCTTGCCTTTATTGGTCAGTGCATTGAGTATAGTAGTTCAGACCTCATGTTGTGGCTGTACAGGACATTGGTTAGGCCACTTTTGGAATACTATGTGCAATTCTGGTCTCCCTGCTATAGGAAGGATGTTGTGAAACTTGAAAGAGCTCAGTAAAGATTTACAAGGATGTTGCCAGGGTTGGAGGGTTTGAGCTATAGGGAGAGGCTGAATAGGC
The DNA here is from genome assembly GCF_021869965.1 of Rhincodon typus. Lineage (NCBI taxonomy): Eukaryota > Metazoa > Chordata > Chondrichthyes > Orectolobiformes > Rhincodontidae > Rhincodon > Rhincodon typus. Next base: position 45,018,389 of record NC_063332.1, on the reverse strand, counting down.
TGGGGCTATTTTCCTTGGATTTCCGAAGGCTGAGGGGTGACCTAATAGAGATTTATAAAATCATGAGGGGCATAGATAGAGTGACTACACAAGGTCTTTTCCCTGGGTCGGGGGGAGTCCAAAACTAGATGGTATAGGTTTAAGGTGAGGCAGGAAAGATTTAAAAGGGACCTAGGGGCGCAACTTTTTCATGCAGAGGGTGGTGCGTATATGGAATGAGCTGCTAGAGGAAGTGGTGGAGGGTGGTACATTTACAACATTTAAAAGACATCTGGATGGATATATGAATAAGAAGGGTTTAGAGGGATATGGACCAAATGCTGGCAAATGGGAATAGATTTATTTGGGATATCTGGTTGGCATGGATGAGTTGGACTGAAGGGTTTGTTTCCATGCTGTACATCTCTATGACTCTATGAGTCATGTTTTCCTTTCTGCTCCAAAATTTAATATCCCCCCATTTCTTTCAATCAACAGCTTCATCTAGTCTTAGATAACGTGTAGTCTCAGCTTCAATACAATTGGGCACAGTTGAAAGCTTCAAAAATCTCTGTTTAAAACAAGGAACTGCATTTCCCATGGCTAATCCACTTAGTCTACAGAGCCCTGGACCCTATGGGGCAATTTAGCATGGCCAATCCACTTAACCTGCACATTTTGGGACTGTGGGAGGAAACTGGAACACCTGCTGGAAACCTATGTAGACACAGACAGAATGTGCAAACTTCACAGTCACCCAAGGCTGTAATTGAACCTGGTTCCCTGGCACTGTGACGCAGCAGTGGTAACCATGTGCCACTATGCCATCCCAGGAATAAGAGTGAACCTTTTCTGAACTACTTCAAATGCAATTATATGTTTTCTTGAAATTAGAGACAAAAACTGCGCACAGTATTCCACCATGCTCTGATAAAGGCCCTGTATTTTTTTTTAATCAATCTGTTTGGCCATGTATGGCACACCTCTAAGGCAAGTAGGACTTTGATAGTTAGACTAAGGACCTAAATAGTTACAGTAAAACCTCTCAGTTTTTATATTCTATTCCCCTTGCAATAAATGCCAAAATTCCACTTACTTTCACAATCACTTCCTGTAGTCCACACACAAACTTTGTGATTGATTTATCAGGACTACTAGATCTCTCTGCACCAATGAGTATTGATGCACCTCTTGATTTAGGTTGCATTCTGCTTTTATATTCTTCCTGCCTAAATAGACAAATTCACATTTTCCTACATTATACTCAATCTACCAAACTTTTGCCACTCGCTTAATCTGTCTTTCTCCCATACCAAACCCTATGTCTCTTCTTCACAATGTAGTTTCCTGTTTGCTGTGGTGCCATATGCATTGGCATTGAATCTGGCAACAAGTGAAGTTGTATAGCAGTGGTGACATAATCAAACAGAGTAGCAACTAATTACACTGAAGAATTCTCACAGACAACAAACAACTTTAACAAGAGTAGCAAAAATAAAGGATTTCTAATTTTGCAACTTAAGCTACAGTCCTTAAAAACCCCTAGTACATACATGCTCAGTCAGGATTAAGACAGAAAAGTGACAAGTGGTTTAAGATATATACTATCTGTGGAAAAAAAATAGAAATGTAAACAAAATTCTGAAGATCACAAGTCTAGACCACAAAGTGATGTTATTTTTCTTACTGTCCTTTTGATTTTTGTAGTGATGATCTGCTGTTATCTGTAGGGTGATGGTTGCCCCTCAATTTGATGATTATCAGGTGAACTTAAGTCTTTTCTTATATGAATTATTTATTTTAAGCTTTCTTGGATTTACTGCCTCTCTGTCTCAGTGAGAGAGAGAGAGAAACGGAGAGCAAGCTCTGGATGTCTCTTTCACTGTGCTGTTCTTAGCACTCAGTAAAATTCATGGGTGTTCTTTAGGGAAGGAAATCTGCTGTTCTTATCTGGTTTTGCTTACAGAGACTCCAGACCCACAGCAATGTGGTTAACTACCTTCTGGGCAATTAGGGATTGGCAATAAATGCTGTCCTGGTCAGTGATACCCACATCCCGTGAATAAATATTCAAAAAAAAAGCTGTGTATGCTGTTCTCTTCCTCTCTTCTTCCAATTTTCTCTTCTCTGCACTGTCAGCATTTCACAGGGACCAATCTCTCCTTGACACCCTGGTCCATTCTTCTATCACTCCCAATGGTTCCTCACGCCCCATGGCACCTTCCCATGCAATTGCAGAAAGTTTAAACTTGCCCATTCACCTCCTCCCTCCTCACTGTCCAAAACCCCAAACCTTCCAGGTGAAGCAGTGTTTCACTTGTACTTCTTTCAATCTAGTCACTGTATTTGCTCCTCATACTGTGGTCTCCATTGCATTGGTGAGACCAAACACAGATTAGGTGACTGCTTTGGGAACATCTCCACTCTATCCATAGGAATGACCCTGGCTTCACAATAAAGCACCTTGCTGTCATGCTAAAATTTCTGTACTGGGCCTGCTGCAATTTTCCAATCAAATTCAACACAAGGTGGATGAACAATACCATATTTTCACCTTAGGCACTTTACAGCCTCTTGTACTCAATAATCAAGACTGACCTCTGTCCTCCATTTTTTACATCACCCCACCTACCCGCAACCAGGTCTTGTTTGTATCTTGTTGACTTTGCTCTTAGCAGTGGACTCATTGTCTCCTTTTCAGATGTTCATTTACACCCATTTAATACCTTTGATGTTCTTTTACCACCATTGGCAGTCCCTTTGTCTTTTGCTCTGGTTACTCTCACAATGTGTTCTGAGGAAGGGTCAGTGGACCCGAAACATTAACTCTGATTTCTCTTCACAGAAGCTGCCAGACTTGCTGAGCTTTTCCAGCAACTTCTGTTCTTGTTTCTGATTTCCAGCATCCGTAGTTCTTTTGGCTTTTGCTCTCACAATCTGTTCCACTTGCTCCACTCCTCCCAACCCCCCCATTCCTTTGTTCACAGCATAAAAACCAGCATTTTCCAAACCTTTCACTTCTAAAGAAGAGTCATATTTGGATTTAAAATGTTAACTCTGTTTATCTCTTTGCAGATACTGCCAGACCCACTGCATTTCTCTAGGACTTTCTGCTTTTATTTCATGTTTCCAGCATCCACAATATTTTGCTTTTACTGCACACAGCAATGGTCTCGTTATTTAAAGAGGGATGTAAATATGTTGTAAGAAGTTTGGAGAAGGTTTACTAGATTTATACCTTGAACCAGCAGATTGTCTTATGAGGAAAGATTGGACAGGCTAGACTTCCTTCGACTGAAATTTAGAAGAGTATGACACAACTTGATTGAAACCTGAGGGACCTTGACAGGGTAGATGTGAAAAGGATGTTTTCTCTTGTAGCAAATTCAAGAACTAGACACCACTGTTTAAAAATAAGGGTTATCTGTTTTAGACAGGAATGAGGAGAATTTATTCCTCTCAGAGGGTGGTGAGTCTTTAGAAATCTCTTCCTCAAAAGGAAGTGGAAATATAGTCTTTGAATATTTTTAAGGCAAAGGCAGATAGATTCTGAATAAACTAGGGGATGAAAGGTTACCATGGGTGGATGAAATCACGGAGTATTCAGAATAGCCTTGATCTTACCAAATGCAGACTTGAGGGGCTGAGTGGCCTACTCCTGCTCCTAATTTGCATTTTTGTACATTCATAGTACCTTTAGGAGCAGCACGCTGCCTCACAGCGCCAGGGACCCAGGTTCAATTCCACCCTCAGGCGACTGTCTGTGTGGAGATTGCACATTCTCTTCTTGTCTGCGTGGGTTTCCTCCCACAGTCGAAAGATGTGCAGGTTAGGTGGATTGGCCATAGTATATACAAGTAACAGGGATAGGAAGGGGAGCTGAGTATGATGCTCTTCGCAGGGTCAGTGCAGACTCAATGGGCCATGTAGCGTCTTTCAACACTGTAGGGATTCTATGATTCTAATCAGTTCTTTAATGTAGAAAACATTCACATGCTTTGCAGACTAGATGCCAAGCTGTAGTAGAAAGAATATTGGAGACAAATTGAATGTCAAAAGATAAAAAAGTTGCAGGTAAAGGATCAGAGGTTTGGTGACAGAGTATAAGAATGATATGAGAAAATTTACAGAGCAATAAGATATCAGAATTAATGTGACAAAGTAGCTGCTTGGTTGGTAATGGTGAGATAGAGGAGGAGCAGATGGTGGCAACTAAAGCAGTTCTACAAATAGTTTCAATCTTTCAGACATAATGGTCCATAAGCTTCTTGCCGTTCGTATTTCAGGGAATTAGCAAAACTCTTTGGCTTCAAGGCTCCACCTGAAACATTAACCTATCCTTCAATTTTAGATGCCAACTGATCAAATGGCTAATATCTGCAATTTTAAAAAAATCACATCTCCAGTATTCAATGCTTTCCATTTCATATTTTCAATTTTTATTTAATTTCTCAAGCATCACAACATTAATTACATTTGGGCAACAGAAACAACAGACATATTAACGTTTTAAAGTGCTATGAACTACTGTAAATGGTCTCAACTTATTTGTTTCCTAAACTGATAGAATAGAACTAATTGGGGAATTTGGTAATACTACTTACTGCTGTTAGTCCACAAATTACAGATTAATTGAACTAGATTTCATAATTTTCCTTTATATATTGGAATTCTCAGTCTGTTGGTTCATTATCATTCGGTTACCACACCCTCACCAGCAGTATACCATGATCATAACCCTCTTTGGATTTCCCAGAGATGAATTATCCAATGATCTTTATTTGCTATGGTCTTTTACAAGCTACTGAATCAACAGCAATTTTATATGCTTCACTATGAATATTAACTGACAAGCTGAAAACTCTGCATTGTAAACAAGATTGCTACCTTGATAAAATCTGAAAAGTGAGCACAGCTCGAACAGTACTTTCTATTTTTGTGAATACAAATTGCTATTTGATAAAGGCCAAGGACCATCCAGCTTTCTGTCTATTTTCCTGGCAATTGCATCATGCAGTAATGGAATTGTTGACTAATCATAGCAATTAATATATTCCTCCCATGTGTACAACATTTCTCTTCATTGAATTTCATCTTCCATCTGTCTGCCCAATTCCCAAGTATACTCAATCTTCTTCGAACAGATCCTGTTCAGCTCTGTACTCTACTATGTTCAACTTTGTACCATCTGTAAATCTAGCCACTGCCTGTGTAACCCCTCACTCCAGATAATGTATGAAGACGTTAAACAGAAGAGATGTCAGTACAGACTATTGTTGGATCCCATAGCCAACACTTTCCTAGACTATTGACAAACCTTACACCATTAACCTCCAGGTTCTATTGATATGCCAATTTTGCACCTATTTCAAATTATTTCCACTGTTTTTTTAATTTTTAGGTCCAACCTTTCCAGAGGAATGAATCAAAGGCTTTTCTTCAATCCAAGAACAGCAGAGTTTCATTGCTTTGCTCTTAAAATATGATGATAATTTTGAACAAAAGGGAATAATTGCAATTTCCTTTCAATCTTTCTGTTGTGTCAGCCTATTTCCCAAATTTATTTAATAGCCTTAATATAATTGAATATCCTTAGGGTAGGAAGTGCTAGTAACAGCACAGTTAGAATTCCTGTCCATAATTATATAATGCATGGCATTGGAAGAGGAAATGCGTACAATTGTGGCCTATGCAGGAGCTACATTTGTGTGCAGTGCCTAGCACAGTACCAGTGAAGAGCTCAAAATAAAGAAAAAAAACCAAAATACTGCGTTGGCTCACTCTGAGAAATGATTAGATAACACAAAGGTAAGAAAGCAAATTAATGAAGAGTCATTTGAGGTCAGAGGGCTAATGCCATTGATTCAGTTTGCTTTGTTATAGCAGCTAATGCATCTCTCCAGCTGCTGACTCCTGCGTCTCTCAAGTGGGGTCTGGCAGTCGATGGGAACACTGAATAGGCTTGAACATGTTTTTAACATTTACTTTGTGAGGAAATGATACATTAGAGATTTTGCCACACACCACAGCAATTGGACTACTAACTTTTTTCTTTACCTTAGATTTAAAGCTCGTTGGCTTGTTATTCATTTCACCAGGATTTGCTTTGCCTTCTATTTTCTATTGTTATTTTCCGCATATCTTGAAGACTTTCTAATCAGAGTGAAGCAGGAAATCAACTTAAAATCTAGCCTGAAATTAATCTTTTCTCCTTTTTCCTCAATTTGACAACACAATCGGCTCTGAGTTTTGGGAAGTAAAATTGGCAACTACCCCTTCTGGCGGTGCAGTTATTTGGATGTCAAGTGAAGACTTGGCTTCAATGCTGCTCTCTCTGATGGTCAAATATCTTGTTGGAACTCACTGTCAAGACTCACCATTGAAAGGCCGAGGCTAGGTCAAATTGTTGGAGGGTGTTCAGTGCTTTGACGATAGTACACTAGCGCGAAAGAAAGGGGAGAGTGGAACAAATTGGCAGAAGTGAAAGAGGTACAGAACATAAACACCCCGCATTGACAGGAAAGTAACAGCAACCAAATAAATATTACTGTGCATGGCACGTTATGGATTAATTCAGGATGTAAAGGTTACCAGAGGATTGTGTTGATAGAATCTCAGTGTCAGTCTTCACACAGCAGCTGTTTCCTTGTTCTGGCACCTGATCAATACACTACATGAAGCCGCCTTCAAGCGATAACTGTAATGTCCATGATGGGTTTGCATGGAAGGAATGTCAATGAAAACACATTTCACCCTGGAGGGAAATAGCAGACATGAAGGCCAAGGTTTGACCAGGACAGGTGCCATGGGATTAGACTTTGCCTGGGTGGTAAACTCAGTATTGCAGATCAGCCACCTGTAATACACCCAGCTAGAATAGCATGCAGAATGAATGATGGATTGTGGAGCCTGCCTGACAGTGGAGAACGCTAACATCTACAGTACGAAGGTCACAGATTCGATAGTCAGCTTGTGGGGATTTAGCCGATTACTGTAGGGCCATTAGCCTTGGGCTAGAGAAGAGAGGAATAACAAATGAAAGAGTTTGACCGAACTCATGAATTCAGTCAAAAATGCCGGTCAGCAAATACTGGATAAAAGCAGGATCAGACAGTCTTCCCACTTTTTCTCAGACCACCTCCCATCCCCCCACACACACAACCTCCTGTGACTCCTCCACATCTGACTTCCCTTTAAATTACTCCCATATGTGAAAAATTGTCAATTTGACCAGTTGGTGACTATCACTGTTGTAAGAAAAAAGGCAAACAAGGTATCTTTTCCAATAAGAGCAAAATACTGCAGATGCTGGAAATCGGAAGGAAAAACAAGGAGTGTTGGAAAACTCAGCAGGTCTGACAACATCTGTGGAGAAAGAAACAGAGTTAACTTTTCAAGTCCTGTATGACACTTTTTCAGAACCCAAACAGTTGCAAAGAGAGTCATACTGGAAAATCATACATATTACAGAGAGTTGTGAATGCAGCCTAGTCCATCACAAAAACCAGCCTTCCTTCCATTGACTCCATCTACGCTTCACATTGCCTCGGGAAAGCAGCCAACATTATCAATGACCCCTCCCACCCTGGTTATACTCTCTTCCACCGTCTCCGGTTGGGGAGAAGATACAAAAGTTTGAAAACATGTACCAGCTGATTTAAGAACTGTTTTTAAGAACTGGCACAAGGTTTGAATCTGTGCTTGAAGAGTTCCAGTGAATAAGCTCTGTTTGCTTGGCATTCTCTTTGCAGGACTTTCCATGCATTTTGGTGAGAACATTGTGATGATAATGAAGAGAGGGAATCTCATCTAGTGTTTAATGACAAGATGATCTGGTTTTGTCTGTGATATTAGCTTTTGGGTAAATGCGGGCTAGGACATTGAGGCGCATGTGTCTGCTTTTAAAGAATGCAATGAATATATTTAAATTCAACTGTGAAACAAGTTACAGTCTTAGTTTAATGTCTCATCCAGAAAGTGGAACCTCTAACCATCAAGTATTATCTCGATATTGTACTTGAGTGTTAACCTGGATTACATTCCCCAAGTCTCAAGAGTGAGTCTTGAGCCTACAGCCTTCCAACTGAGTTGCGAGCTTATTTTATTTATTCATTCACGGGATGAGGGCATCACTGGCAAGGAAGCAGTTATTGCCCATCCCTAATTGCCCAGAGGACAGTTAAGAGCCAACCACTTCGCTGTTTTTCTGGAGTCACTTGTAGACCAGACCTGGTAAGGATGGCAGTTTCCTTCCCTGAAGGAGATTAGTGAGCCAGATGGGTTTTTCCTGACAATCGACAATGGATTCATGATCATCATTAGACCCTTGATTCCAGATTTTTCTGTCACTGAATTGAAATTCTACCATCTGGCAAGGTGGGATTCGAACCCAGGTTCCCAGAACATTGCTGGGTCTCTGGATTAAAAGTCCAGCAATAGTACCACCAGGCCATTGCCTCCCTGTGCAACCACTGAGCCAAGACTGACACCTTAATATAGAAAAGATTATAAAAACATACTATTGACAATGAGGGAAAAAAAAGTGGGAAGTTTTTTGGTCCTTCTATTCATATCAGTAACATTTAGTTATGTAAAGGTAAAATCACCACAGTCTTACCAGACAATTGAGCTGCTCTCTCATTAGAGAAACTTGACAGGTATGGTTTAACCAAAGAGTCACCACACCTCATGTGAGAGGAGAGGTTGAGAAGAAGAGTCCTTCATGGTAACCTCAGTCGCTGGTGTCACTCTGCAAGGCAAGCCAGCTGTCCAGCTGACTGAGCTAACTGACACCCTACATGGTAATGACAATGTATTCTGTTATTTTCCCCAGACTTCCCATCAAGCACCAGAATGAGCTGAAGGTTTGAATCTTGCATGGGATTCACAGAGGAAATGTACTGTTTATGCTGAATCCTAGCATAAGAAGTTCACAAAAATCTAACTGCCAGTATGAATTTTTCTTTGTTTTCCTGCATCACCCCCCTCCACTTTATATCCAAAAAAAAATCTCCATGAATGGGACAAAGGTAAGTAGATAGCAGGCATGAGTGGCTCTGGAGATGTGTTTTTGAGTATTAGTGCAGTCAGGCACAAATTGCACTTAATCTAAGAGCACTTAAAATCAGATTTTGTATTCCATCTGGCATTGTTACTGTCAAATTATTCTGTTGGTAAAAGCAGCCACAATCATTTAAAATAAATAGTAGTTTTAAATGTTGTGTTATTCATAGTCAGATGAATTTCATGCATTTCTCTCTCCATTTCTCTCGTTGCCTTTGGATTTCTACCACAATCACAATCAACCCCATTTTGATCTGCCATCACTCCCGGATAACCCAAAAGTTCTCAGCTATCTTTTCTCATTCAAATATTGCCAGTGGGGCAGCACACTAACAGAGAGCTGACCTATGGTCTGGTTAGACTATGCCGACTTTGTATTTACATAACCAAATACAACTGATATGAATATGAATTAAAATGAAGAACTTTAATATCTCCAAAATTATTTGGTTTAAAGTTCAGCATCCCCTGCATTTTGTAAATATATATACTGCTTTTGAGCTTCATGTGCCAATTGTTGCCTTTGGTTCTTTTCTGACTGGAAATCATCTATTTAATTATATGCCATCTATACTGGCACTAGCTACTATTCGTATCGCATATTATCATGGAAAGACTGTTATTCTGAACTTTTTATTTCTTTTATTTTTCTAATTTATGACCATGATTTTGTACTTTTGAAGTTCTATGGTGCTAGACTTTTTATTTCTTTATTTTTCTTATTTTTTTCCACAAATTTGTACTCAAGAATCTGTACCTAGGATGGTGCACTAAGTGGCCATCTTTTCACTGTACTGTGAATGCGTGTGACAATAAAGCTAATTCAATCAGTTCATTCCATTGCCAGTTTAAGTGCTAAAGAGACAAGTAATGGTGGACATAATGAACTGACAAATTTTCAGAAAAGACAAGCCATCAGATAGTATTTCTGCCATACAAGGAGCAATAAATTTGAGTTTCTAAAAAATATTGTGACTGTCACTTTAAAATGCACAAAAACAGTGGGTTTCTATTGGCTGAGGATATGGGCCAAATGCTGGCAAATGGGACTAGGTCAGATTGGGATGTCTGGTTGGCGCAGATGAGTTGGGCCAAAGAGTTTGTATCTGTGCTGTGTGACTCTATGACTCTACGACCAACTGGTGAGCAGATTAAGAACTCTGTACAAGACATTAGATGAAGAATCAGATTGTATGGAATGAGATAAATAAGGTTTCTGGCAGCAGACTCACTAGATGGCGCCTGCAGCATAACAGCTGATTCATGCTCTCGACACTGTAGTTAGCTGCTGTACCAGAATTAATTAGTGCCTCTGTTGCTGTCACACACTCTAATTCCCAAATGCTGCGTGTATATGTGAACAGGACATTTTTATCCAATGGAGAATAACAGGTTTAACAATCTCACAGAATAAGACACTTTGGATACAGTAACATTAGCAGTGAATGATGTTGATAATATTTAATTGTCAGAGTAAATATGATTTGTACGGTCATATTAGCATCACCAGTTACTGGTAGCTTCTCCATCTCATGTGATTTTGAAGGGATCATAAATGCACTGCAATAAGTAGAACTAACATGGACGGAATAAACTCCTCACCAACATACACACTTAAATGATAATGTTTTGATCGACACCTTGCAGAGAAAAAGTTGAATTTGTACTCGAACTTTACCAAGGGATTAGGAAATTAAAAATCTCCAAAACATACACTGTATAAATGTGATTTGTTACTCCAAGCCAGAATCTGAGAGCACTAGTTGAGAAAGGGATTATTGGTATCATTACAAGTGTGGTGATGACTTTAAAATGAACCGAATTTAAATGTTGCTTTAGTATGTTTTGTTTTAATCTATCATATATTTTCAGGCAAACTTGTATGCCTTAATTGTTCACTCAAACATAGACCGTACAGAACAATGTGCAGCATCGTGATTTGAAGTGAAGCTATTTTAAGACAAACTTGACAACACAGGGTATTACATACTCTATTGAATATTTATATTGGATAGAGTAAATTTTAGGAATTAATGAGCAGAAAATCCTGAGAGGGATGTTGACTTCATCATCCTAATTCGTGACACGCACTCCTAGAACAAAACACTCTTCAAGTGCAAATGCATAAATTCTACCCTTATACGTACAGTACATATTGTGATGGCAAAAAAGTATATATTATGATATAGAACAAACAGTACAAAAGGAACCCTATCATTCCTGGCACAGGTCATCAGATGTGGCTGGCTTTACCGTCGTTTCGTCTTCTACTATGGCTGCTCAGCATGAGGCATCTAACAAGGATTTCAGCAGTCATTGCTACTAAGCCCTGCGCACTTACACACTTAAAACATTTTCTCACACAATAATTGGTAAGCCATTCACTTTCCTCAGATGCACTTTCAATTCTTTTCATCATTAACCAGCCGGCAATCTCTACCCTGTTGAAGAAATATTGTGTCCGGTGTATTCTGTGCAGATTATAGTATATACTCATTTCATAATGTATCTAAAAATTGAATATGATGCAGTGTATTTTATATAATGAGTGTTATGTAATGTCTATTGTAATGTCCATCTTTAGCTGTATACAATACATTGAATAATAAAAGATCACATTACGGAGTGCAGGAAGAATACTCCCATAATGTTCTAAACTCAAAGTAATGAACACTTAAAAATTAACTGTGTAATGCTAATTTAATCATCCTTACCCAATTATCTCTCTAGATTGCAGGGAAACTTTGTGTCACACTTTGGCAGTTTTACCTCTGGTATTTGCCTTCCAATTAAAATCAAATAAGCTGAGAAGTTTTCTTGGTTTGTAGTCTGCATGTTTCACAGTACTGTGTAATATCGTTCAATGCAAAAACAAAAGACTATTGATACTGGAAATCTGAAGTAAAACTACTCAGCAAGTCAGAGAGCATCTGTGGAATGAGAAACAGACATAATGGCTGGAACTTTATCCACCCTTATGTGGTGTGAGCAACGGTGAGAAAGATAGAAAATACAATTTGCATGAAAAAATCAAATTGTCAATTTCAAGAAAACATTTTATGATTTCCTCCTTAAGCCATAAGGGTTACTTCAGAATCTTGCTGCTTAGTGATGACTACCTTATTTACATACATTTACATCTCTTTAAAGCCCTAACCTGCCTTCTTTCTATGCCAGGGATAGTAGGAACTGCAGATGCTGGAGAATCTGAGATAACAAGGTGTAGAGCTGGATGAACACAGCAGGCCAAGCAGCATCAGAGGAGCAGGAAAGCTGATGTTTTTCTGAAG
>NC_063332.1:44961923-44986057 GCF_021869965.1 Rhincodon typus | reverse complement strand
CCTGAAACGTCAACTTTCCTGCTCCTCTGATGCTGCTTGGCCTGCTGTGTTCATCCAGCTCTACACCTTGTTATCTCAGATTCTCCAGCATCTGCAGTTCCTACTATCGCTGTAGAATCTTGATCTCTTTTGGGTTGGTAGGACGTAACAAGCGGTGTGCCATGGGGATTGGCGCTGGTAGCTCACCAGTTTCATTGATGTTATTGATACATCAATGGGTATTTATGACTTAGTCGAAGGGATGGAAGGTATAATTGCCAATTTTTCTGACAGAGACAGGTAGGAAAGGAAGTTGTGAAGAGGACTCAAGGAGAATATGGAAAGATATTGATAGGTTACATGAGTGGGCACAGATACGGCAAATCCAGGTTCATATGGGAAAAGATAAAGTTCTCCATTTTAGCAGGAAGAATAAAAAATAAGCATATTATTCAAGGGCTGAGAGATTGCAAAGGTTTGAAATGAAGAGGGGTCTGGATGTCCTTGTCTATGGATTGCAAAAGAGTAGTGTGCAGGTCCAGGAAGTCATTAAGAAAGCCAATAAAATGTGATAATTTATTGTGAGGGAATTAAGTACAAAAGTTGGGAGGTTATGCTTCAGTTATAGGGGCCATAGACTACATTTGGAGTACTGTGAACAATAATGGTCTCTTTGTTAATGGGAGGATGTAAATGCACAGGAGGCAGTTCAGAAAAAGTTTACTAGATTAACACCTGGAATGAGCAGGCTGGCTTATGAGGAATGCTTGGACAGACTAGGTTTGTATCCACTGGAATTTAGAAGAGAAAGAGGGGACCTGATTGAAGCTTATAAAATCAAGAAGGGTCTTGCTGGGGAAGATGTGGAGATGATGTTTCTTTTTATGAGAAACTCCAGAACTAGAGGTCACTGTTAAAAAATCAGAAGTAGCCCATTTAAAACAAGTCAGGCATTTTTTTTCTCTGAGGGTCATGAGTCTATGGAACGCTCTCCCTGAAAGATCATGGAAGCAGAGTCCGTGAATGTTTTTAAGCCAGAGTTAGAGAAATATGTGCTCAGCCGGGGTTGAAATTTTATCATGCGTGGGTGAGAGCACAGATTTGGGGAAACAGTTAGATCAGCCATGATCTTATTCAATATTGGAGCAGGCTGGATAGGTTGAATAGCCTAATCCTTCGCCTGATTTGTATATTTAGATGTTCTCCCGAGCACATTTTAGGAACTCTTACCTTTTATACTGCTGCCATCTCAGTCCATGGTCATATAACTAAATCTCTCCTTGAAACTCTTCTCCAATGTTGCACCTCTCTGTAATCTCCTTACAAATTTGTTCTTCTACATCACTTGCATTGATTCATAGCTTAGGAACAGACTGTGAAATGTAATTGTACCTTTTATGTTCCCCAACTGTATCCAGTTTACCAGGGGGTAGGACTTACATATGACAGGTGATAGCATCAATTAGGCCTATTTTCAAGAATGAGAGGGGATGTCATTGTAACCTGTAAAATTCTAACAGGACTGGGCAAGGTAAACAGAGGAAGGATTTTCCTGATGACTGCAGAATCCAGAACCAGGAATCATAATATAAGGGTATAGGGTAGGCCATTTAGGACTAAGATGAGGAGAAATTCCTTCACCCTAGACAGTGGTGATCCTGTGGAATTCTCTGCCACAGACGTGATTGAGGCCAAAACACTGAATGTTTTCAAGGACAACTTATGTATAGTTCTTAGGACTAAAGGGATCCAAGGGGTATGGGGAGAAAACAAGAAACAGGGTAGTGAGTTGGATGGTCAGCCATGATCACATTGAATGGCCAATCAGGCTCCAAGGCCTGAATGTGCAAACTCCGGCTCTTAATGTCCATATTTCTAAGTTTCACTGAGCTGGTCCCACTGCTGGAAACTGTAGGCTCTAGATTAACTTTTGGGCCCAACTTTGGTATTTTGAAACACTTGGCAAAATTCAGCTCGGTGCTTCAGTCACTTAAAGTGCAAAGTGCAAGACATGTGACTGGTCCAGCCTTTGACAATTTCATTGGATGAGGCCAAGTAATCACTTTGCCAATGAAAGGAAATTGCCAGAGACTTCTGAGACGTAACTGCGTCTCAAGTAGTAAACTCATCCATGGTCCTGAAATAGCAGGTAAAGAAACAAATATAAGCAGACCATAGTGTTGCACTTTTCTCTATTTTACCAGCTTTTGGAATAGCATGTTCTGGGTCTAACCTGAAAGCTGACTATACCAGTATTGTGCAATGAGATAAGGTTACTTAATGATCTCATACTGAAAATGCCTCTAGGTAGCAGCCATCATATTACAATTGAATTTTGCATTCAATTTGAGGTAAAGAAGAGTGGGTCTAAATCTAGCTTTTTTGAAATGAAATAATGGCAAAAATGACAGCATGAAAGCATAGCTAGCCAATAAAATGGCAAATTGGATTCAGGGGTAGCACAATAGCGATACTGTGACAAACATTTCAGAGAATACACTGAACAGATATATTTCAACAAAGATGATGGTGGGAAGGAGCCACCATCTGTGGTAGATTGAAAAAAAAAAGTTAAATACAGTCTCAAACTTAAAGCAGTTAATTGCACAAAGGGTGGTGGGAGGTCAGATGATTAAAAAAAAAATCGAAAGATTAATAAGGAGGGAAAAATTAAAGGACAAGTCAGCCTGATAGAAATATAACATAGTAAGAGTTCAGCAGATACTTGAAAAGAAAGAGTTAACAAAGTTAGCATGGTCCCTTACAGAGTGAACCTGGGGAATTAATAATTGAAAATAAGGGGATGACAGATGAATTGATCAGGTGTTTGACATTCATCTTCGATGTTGAGAATATAAATATTATTTCATAAACAGCTGTAAATCATAAAATAGAAGGGAGAGAGGAACTCAAGAAAATTACAACCATTAGGGGAATAAATATTGAGCAAATTTTTGGATCCACAGGCTGACAAGTCCCTGTGTCCTGATAGACTTCATCCTAGGGTCTTAAAAAAATTAAAACAAAGAACTGTGGATGCTGGAAATCTGGGACAAAAACAGAAATTTCTGGAGAAATTCAGCAGGTCTGGCAGCATCGGTGGAGAGAAATCAGTTAACATTTCTAATCCAGTGACTCGTTACCTCTGATTTCTTTCCACAGATGCTAAGATTCTCCAGCAATTTGTCTTTTGATTTTTAAAAAGTATCTAGTGAGGTAGTTGATACATTTTAATTTTAATTTTCCAGAATTTCCTAGGATTGGTTAGATTGGAAAATAGTAAATTTAACTCTTTTATGCAAAAATGGAGGGAGACAGAAAGCAGGAATCTATTTGCTAGTTATCTTAACAACTGTCATAAGGAAGATGTTAGAATCTATTACTAAAGATGTTATAGGAGGACATTGCAAAAGTTCAAGGTGAACCATCAGAGTTAATACAGTTTTGTAAAAGGGAAATTGTGTTTAGCCAATTTATTGGAACTTTTTGAAAGAGCAATGTGGCTGTGGATACAGGAAAACCAGTGGATGTACTGTACTTTGATCTCCAGAAGACATTTGTTAAAGTGCCATATCAAAGGTTATTGCAGGAAATGAAAGATCATGGTGTATGGGGATCGCACAGGAAACAGTGTAGGTATCAATGGCTTATTTTGGACTTGGCAAAACGTAATGGATGGTATGCTGCATGGATCAGTGCTGGAGCTGGGGGCGGTCTTCAACATTTAAAGATTTATATAAATGACTTGGTTGAAGGGATCAAAGGTTTGATTGCTCAATTTGCTGTTGACACAAGGATAGATGGGGATGTAATTTGTGAAGACAACATATGGAGGCTATAACGGGATGTTGACATGTTCAGTAACTGGGAAGAGATCTGGCAAGTGGAGTATAATATGTGAAAATGTGAAATTGTCCACTTCAGCAAGAAGAATAGAAACAAAAGTGCTACATAACATGAAATCCATGCAGCTATACACATAGTATATGTTGTGTTCCTGTCCACTGGAATCATCTGATGCCTTTGGTAGATTTACTGCCACCAATCCTTTTTATTTGAGTTACTGATTTCAAATGCTAAATTGCCCAGCAGTGTCCAGGGATGTGCAGGCTAGATGGATTAGCCATGGGAAATGGGGATAGGGTAGGGGGCTGGGTCTACGTGGGACACTTTTCAGAGTGTTGGTGCAGCCTCAATAGGCCAAATGGTCTCTTCCGCACTGTAGGGATTCTATTATAAAACTGTGACCAGGATAGCTGCTGTGACTTCGCTGCTAAGTCACATGTTTATCCAGCCTATTAGTCAGATTTTGCTCTTCAACATTTAGAAATTATTGGAAAGCTGCTATAGCAGCATCTGTGCAGTCAATTCCAGATTGGCTTTAATGTACTTTACATTGCAAAGAAGGAAATAACACTGATGGACAAATTGTTAAACATTTATGTAACAGGCTTTTGCGACAGAAAGCATTAATCTTCAGGAATAAGTGGCAGACGCAAACAGAAATCTGATGACCTTTACTTGAGGTTTAGAGTTATGCAGTTGACAACTGGCAGGCTTCAATTGTGTCCTCCTTCAGTCTCCACATAAATTGGATGAAAATTATGGAAGATAAATGCTGCAAATCACCATGATTCAACAGAATGGTTGGAAATACACAGCAGGTCAGTTCACACTCGAAAGACAGGCAGATTAATGTTTCTTTAATCAGTTACATCTCTCTTCGTCACATACTGAATGATCTGCTCTGCGTCTTTTGACTTCCTTCCAATTACTATTGGTATGACCCAATCTCCAGGTGAAGCTCCACAATTCAGCACGGTTCCCGACAGTAAACCCCAAACAAAAAGCTCCTGGGCATGAAGGATGAACTGGCACCTTCTTCACTCACTCATCATCTTGGTTAGGTCACAATAAACTTAATTTAAAAAGGATCCTTTCCCTTTAGGATACCTTCCTTCCAGACCAAATTGATTTATGTTTTAAAAAGATGTTATTTAACTAGGCTTTCTCAAATTAATAAAAGTAAGCTTGCTAAAAGTGAAATAAATAACAATACAACACACATATATGCAAATGAGTAATAATAAATGAGTCTAAAAAGTTTTTGAAGAAGATATAATATACTAATCATTCAAAGAGTAGATATTAGAACATGATGGCAGTTGTACTTGGTGCTACTGGAAGTTTTGACATTGGTAGTTGAGCAGTCAATTTGGAAATTCTTGGCTTTACAGGTTACTCAGAATTCTTTTGTCTTAGTTTCTTTCAACAGTGGCTGGCTGCTAGCATTCACAAGATTCAGATAGAATTTTTCACTTTCTTTACCCCCAGTGCAAGGCTGTTTAATTGCTATTCTCAAAGATATGACCTTCACAGCAAACCAGTCCAAACACTAGACTGATAGACCAGTGCCAAATATTGACAGGATTGAAGCTTGCTATTAAACCTCTTTTTTTGTGTATGTACCTGGATGATGAAAGCACAAACCTGTCTACAGGACATGGCCTCCTGCCAAGGTGGGGTTTGGTAGTCAGATACTTGTCATCTGTTATTTTATAAACTTTCCGTTTGAAGTTTTCCTGACTCTGTACAAGCGTGACATTCCAGAATTCCTCTCCGGACAGCCATTGAAATCACATTTGTAATTATCTTGCTTGTAACAGTCCTTTTTTAAAAGTACATGTCAGACTAAATGTTTGATATATCCATGGGTTGCCTGGGTTTATGACTCATAATCAAGATACCGTATAGGAAACTGTACTGAATCTTTCTTCATTAAAATAGTTGTTGTAATCATTAGCTGAAAAAACAAACTTAAATGGAATAGCCATATCAACACTGCAATTCTCAAAGCAGGTCAGAGGCTAGGGATTCTTAACGTGAGTGATTCACCTCCTGACTCCCCAAAGACTGCCCACCATCTACAAAGCATGATTGTGATGTAATGCTCTTCACTTGCTTGGATGAGTCCAGCAGCACTCAAGAAGCTTGACACAATCCGAGACAAAGGATCCCATTTGATCTGGCACCTTCAGCATTTACTTCTTTCACCACCGACATACAGTGGTAGCAATGTGTGCCATCTAAAAGATGCAGAAATTCAGCAAAGCTCCTCTGGCAGCATCTTCCAACATGCAATCTAGAAGGGCAAGGGAAACAGCTATGCGAGAACAGCACCACCTGCAAATTCCCCTCCAAGCCGCCCTCTATTCTGACTTGGAAATATATCACTGTTCACCATTGCAAGATCAAACCAACAACTACCCAACAGCACTGTGGGTGTCTCTACCACCAAGGGACTGCAGTTCACCAAGAAGACAGCTCATCACTATCCTCTCCGGGGCAATTAGGGATAGACAATAAATGATGGGCTAGCCAGTAACATCCACATTCCTAGTTGGCACTGACTCCTTATTTACAACTGTTTTAGGTTGAGGATAAGGAGATTTTCCCTCTATTTCAGTGATTTGCTCATTAGAGATGTGTATTACCTTCGTGATTACTTCTAGCTAGATTCTGCTTGAAGCAAACACTCTTCTAAATACCTTGCTGCTTGCTGTAGTGTCATTCTCCTCATCACTGTGCAGTGCAGTAGAGACTATATGTGCTGAAATGCAAATTCAGTTCAAAGTCTTCTGAGTGTTTTTCATTTCTATTAAAATTTAAGTATTACCAATAAATAGCAATGACAAACTTGTTGGACCAGATTAAATTAGCAACATAAAGTTCCACTGTGCCATGTTAATGTGGTAATCTGTACTGCTGCCCAGTTGTATCAAAGTAGCACTAATTATGTCAATACTAAACACCGCACTAAAGAAGACTGCCGATTTCCAATCATACAAACATAGCAGGTAGTAGCAGGAGTAGGCCATTTGGCACCTCAAGCCTGCTCTGCCATTCAGTATGTTCATTGATAATCATCAAGCTCAATACCCTAATCCTGCCTTCCCCCCATATCCCTTGATCCCTTTAGCCACAGGAGCCATATCGAATTCCCTCATGCAAACAGATAACATTTTGGCCTGAATCACTTTTTGTGGTAGTGAATTCACAGGCTCACAATTGTCTGGGTAACGAAATTTCTCCTTATCTCAATATTTCTGCTCATGTAGGGAATGAAACACTGGCTAACAGGTTGCTTTTAAAATATCATCCTAGGAAATAATAGTTTAAATTTCAGCTAAACTATTTTGGCTTTATAACTGTGAAATAAAACAAAACACAGTGAGTTTCGCCAGTCTTTGAAAATTAAAGACAAATTAACGTTTCAATATGAGACACTCATTAGAACTGATTTGATCTCTGTGGTAATGTTACAGGTCAAATGGGGAGTTGGGGTTGTTGCAGCAGCATCTAGTCATAGGCCTATGAGTAATTATGGTTATGGCTCCAATTTTATTGCCATGACATGGGTTGGCCAGGAGTCTCTCCTGCTCTTATTGCCTGCCATGGGCATTAGCTGGAAGAATTCAGAACCAACCTGTTTGGCTGGATAATGGGCATACTTTTCTTGGCTAACAAGTCCTGGAGTGGGACTTGAACTTGAAGTTTCTGGCTCTGAGGTATGGACGATCCCCATGTTGTACTTGTCTTGTGTTTTCTATCTATAATTTTTATGTGATTGTTTTATTTCACTTGCTAAATTCATTCTCTCCCCACGCCCTGGAATCCACCTATAGGTTCTTTATCAATGCACTCTTTTTGATCCAACATCTATAAAACCTGTGAAATCCGATCTGCCTGCTCGCTGAGTTCTGCCTGCAAAATACATTTGAGGTCTGACTGGTAGAGATAGTGGCTCTAATTGAATTTAGGGATGGATACAACCCCATATCAGTAGCTGGAATAGTCCTGCAGACTGCAAGGCTTTTTTTTTTGTGCCGCATCTCCGAGCTCTCTGATTTATGAGATCATTTTGTAGAATAGCAGAAAGGAAGAAGGGGAAAGATCCGCCACACCATTCACAGCAGGAATTAGAAGACATTATTTTAATGTTAGTGGCTTTATTCACTCTGCATTCTAAATAATATCATTGGGTGACATATAGCAGTGTGAAGCATGGCCACCTGGGACGAGGCAGGAAGCGTTGATGATGATCCTGATGCCCCTTTTCATGTGAATTATCATAGCACAGATAACATAAAATGGTAATTACTTGAGCCTTCCTTTTTATCTATATGGCCAAAATATTGCTAATGGCAGGTTTTCATAAATCTGTCCACAATAATTCTGGGACATGCTAACTCAGCTTTAATTACATGCTTTGTGGGGAATGAAGATTATCATGCAGCAGCACACAATGATCAAGATGAGTTGCCTTGACAGTCCGCAGCTTTACATTGTAATTTCATTGAGATGTTGTAATCTTTCTTCTAGTCGAACATTTCCTGCATTCTGTTAATTTCTAAGCCAGGGTGTGTTTTTTTGCAGCTGTTATCCAGTGGAGTTGTTGTCCTGCATCTTAGGTCTCTTCCTTGACATCTCCACCACAGGCATCCTCTCTGTTTTTCATGGACTTTCCAGATATGACCGGAAACAAATATCTGGATGCTGAATTTAATTCAATGGAGAAAAAATGTATTTGTATGCCTTTAAGGTGCAAAGGTATTTGGGGACTGAGGCTATGTGTGAGTTTTCAATTAGTTTTTATCAGCAAAACAGATCTCTGAACTGATGGTATGATTCCAAACGGCATAGTGCCCTATTTACTTCTACAATTCGTAACAGATACTAAGCCCTGGCGATAACTCATCATTGTTCCATTAGGAGAATGTTACATGATTGCAGAAACTTATCCATTGTCTCAGTGTGTTGTTTTTCTTTCTTCTGCCTGTGCTTTACAAGAAGCACCCTCAAAACAATGTACACCCAAAGAAAGGAAACTTGTGAACATAGCAACAGTTTAACCCCTCGAGCCTGTTCGTCATTCAATGAAATCTTGCATGATCTGTGACTGAGGTGTATATATCCATCTTTGCTTCATATTCCTTAATTGCTTTGGTTATCAAAAATCTTTGAACCTTGAGTTTAAAATGAACACATCATTCCCCTAATTTAGCAATGCGTGTATTGATGGAAAATTGAAAACTGGTAACTGATCTCTTCCAGTCAGGTTTTATTTTGCTGCTGTGCTAAATTCACTGATCTGATTCAGGAGGAACTGCTCCTGCTCGAGGCTGATTGCATGTTCCTAATCTTGTGGAGGCATAATTGTTGCTGTTTCCTTTAAATTCACCTGGCTGTGCAAACTAAACATCTTCAGATCAGCAGTAACTTTCACACTATGCAACCACTTATACTGGAAAAATCAAACATAGTTCCTGCTCTTGAATGATGCCTAGTGACCCTTCTGGGCAAATGTGCCTGTGTGTGGATGATGGCTGAGGAGAAGATTAGGTTTGGTTGTGGGTTAGTCAGCCACCAGGCACTGACATGGTGCGCACAAACCTGAATCTTCTGAATTTCTCTCCCTCGGCTGGAAGAGAGCATATCTACTTAGGAGAAAATAGTTTGGATAATTAGGCCCTATTAGATTCTAAAACAGAGGCTTCAACTGACTGAGAACTATTGGGAACAACCAGCACCCTCGGGTCACTTGGTAAGAATTAGTTTAACCAAGAGATACTAATGGTGCAGTAACCACTTGAGATAACACATCATCATTTAGTAAATGTCTTTTTGAAACGTTCATTACAGACAGACCTGTGTATAACGAAGCCCATTGGGAATGGCTTCAGGTGGTGCTTATAGACAAGTAGATTTCTAATCACTAGCTTGGTGGCGTTGATCACAGATGACCACCAATGATGAATGGTCTCCCTATGTAGACAGACATTTACACTAGTTTTCACACAGCTATATTTTGCACTGACTGCAAGGGAATGACTTTACATGACACACAGAAGAATTATATTAATGAAATGAAACTGAAGTCAAAATTTAGATATGGCACCAAAATTCTTCCTTTGTAAATTCTATTTGTGAGGGCGACTTTAATTCATAAACTAAATTTCTGGATGAGTTATAGATTGTTTAACAAATAGAAATGTAATAAGGATGATAATTTTTTGTGGTTAAGATATTTTGTATTTTTTTTCTCAGATGCCTCAAGTTGCTAGAATCCTTTGCTCTTCAGCCTTTCTTGCAAGAAAGTAACCTGCCTGCGCTTGCTGATTTCCTCTAAAATGGCCATGATCAGAGTGAAGAGTTGTAATCTATAAGATTAAGTTGAAAGATGAACTCACCTTTTCTGCAATGGACAGTGCTATACTGGCTGGAAGAAAAATAAATTTGCTGGAAAAGCTCAGCAGGTCTGGCAGCATCTGTGAAGGAAAAAACAGAGTTAACGTTTCGGATGACCCTTCCTCAGAACTCAGAGCTATACTAGCTGGAGTGGTTATTTTCAGGTTTTTTGCAGAAGACATATTCATCAGCAGTTTTCTTCTGCACTTCTCCCCAGAACTGCAGGTATGTTGTCATGACAGATTTTTTGTAAATCAAGGTGGATAGTTGGAAGTTATGATAAGTTCACGTTTGATCTAATTGAGTGGCAGAACAGGCTGAAGGAGCTGAATTGCCTACTTATGTTCTTGTGGGAGATCAGAGCCCTGATCTTCTGGACAGAGTTTGAATGCTCCTCCTTCTGTTTGTTCTCCCTGCACTGGCAGCTCTGATTGGTCCTAACTCCTGTTGTTGTTCCTTCTCTGCCTTGCCCCCGATCCTGTGTGGAATTAGCAGAACTGAACCCCATGGAGAAAATTTTGAGTGGCTAGAATCCCCTTGAACAGCATATTCTACAGTAACTACAAGGACTTGAAAGTTAACCACTATGCATGATGAACAAGATGCGTCACAAAATTATCTGTAATTTTGCCCGATAGCTGCTGAGGAATCCTTGACCTATCTTTCGAAGTATTGCCTCTGAAATTATACCATACAGTTTGTGAGTAAAGATCATGAAGTAATAGTTGCTATACAAGCAATGACACAAGTTGTGTTCGGGTTTGTAATCAAGTCAGTTGACTCAGATTTCATTTACTCATGAGACTCACAGATGTTTGTGAAGAATCAAGATCCTCCTTAAAAATTACAATTGGCAGACACGTGATGAGCCATTGATTTAATTTGACTCATGTTTTTGCAATGACTACCGCCGTTTTTAGATATTTTAAAAAGAAATTAAAATAGTTTGTTACAACTGACCAAGAGGGCGTTAAAAAGAGGGAAGCTGAAAGCTCATCCTCACTATATAGTGTAAGCTGACAGCCAATTTGCACACAACAAAATCCCAAATTAACAATAAGATAAATGACCAGATAGTCTGACAATTAACACTCAGCTGGAAAGGCAGGTGAATTTAACATTACATCTCTAATACGACACACCTTGCAGTTGCTGAACTGAGAATATCTGCTTAAGGCTCTGGAGATTGGACTTGTGTACCCTCAAACAAACATCAAGAGATGACCTAATTGAGGTGCTTAAAATATTTACAAAGTAGGTAGCAGTAAATTAAATTTCCTCTTATACTGAGTGAAGAACATAAAGGAGTATCATCGCAGTTTCATCCTTCTTAAAGCCTGGAAGATTGGTTCAGGTTTTTTTTTGGGTGCTCTGAATATTTCCTGATTTGACCATTCAATTATGCATCTTAAAGTCCCCATCATCCAAAGTTCCTCGAGTGAGATTTGAACTTTATGTTTAGATTTGTTGTCATATGTATATAAAAAATAGTGAAAAGTGTTTATTTGCTTGTTATGCACAATGTGTCGCCACATTCTGATGCTATCATGAAGCACTAAATATAATGCAAGATTTTACTGCAATAAAGTTCATCTTTCTCTCTTCTTATGTTCCTCCCCTGTTGCTCCTCCAATCACTGCTTGACATCAGCTGGTACTCTGTAACGGGCTCCTGGCTCTCTGTAATGGGCTCTGGACTCTTGGTTACAGGCCTCCACCACTGATACAATCATAACTGGCACATTCAAGCTGGAGCCATGAACTGGGGAAGTGTGAGTTCTGTACCTTCTGTTACCCCCCCGACACTCCTCCAGATGCTGACACCGGTCATCGGTCGTTGGGGGTCGTCTGCCATCCCTTTCGCTGATGCTACTGTTCCAAATTCTCACCAAAAATTTACCAAATTCTGACTCAGAAGCAATTATGCTACTAACTGAGCTGAGGCTGATATTTCAGGAAAAATAAAAATCACAACTTACCTGTTTCATTTCATTGTTTTAAAATGTTTATATTTGAAGAACTGCATGGATTTTTAATTTCCCAAACTGCCGAATTAAAAATTTGGGGCTGTGAACATGTGTCAAATAAAAAAAACAATACAGTAGGAATGAGCTGGCTGTAGTTGGTAATCTTCATGAACTTAGGCTGTGTCACTGTGGGCAGATGCTTCCCTGTGAGGACAGGAAAAATAAATCAAAGTAGTTCTTCAAATGTGTGAGCTTCGAGGACATGCCTTGGTCAGCTTTTAGTCTATGGGCTGAATTATAACAGAGTCCAATCCTGCTATATCATAACCACTGGGGATGGGCATCTGAGCCAATTTTCCCTTCCATTGCTCAAGGGTGCTGAGGCCAATTATAATGCTTCTACCACTCCCAGCTGAGATCATTAAAGTCGACTCTGGATTCAAGTTGGAACTCTCCTGATCTGTAAAGCTCAGTTTCACACTGGGAAGTAAACTTACCAACTAAACCAGCAGGAAAAATTCACACTCACTGCTTCGATTTAAGAAAAAGGCAATGAAAAATTGAAGACAAAACAACAAAGTACATGAAAGTTCACAATAATTCTTTGCGACTATTTGATTTTTTAAACAGCTACACAGCTGGTGAGCCTGTCTCTTTAAACAAAATCCTCAGGATCTGAAGTGAATGGGAAACCTTAAGATATATCTCGGTGGACTGTGGAAATGATGTTTTGCTCAAAATTCAAATAACACTTTTTAGGCAATTAAGCCGACTGCAGGGAGGGTTTCTGACAGCCATCACTGAGTTCCTGTTAATTTTCACAGAACATCTAAACATCTGCCAAGTACATTCATATGCACTCAGTAGTAAGCTTGACAGTTTCCATCAACATTGCTGTTCTTCAATTAATAAGACAGCAAAATGAAAAAAAAAGAGTGATGGCACTCTCCCTGATGATGCTTGGCGATTTTTTTCAGGTGCTTCATAAGAACTTTACACCTATCTAATTACGAGACTGAGTGCTCCACATTTTTATGGAATATATTACCACTCTTGTGATTTCGGGTCTTATAAATGTGCAAAGCATAATGCAATAATTGCTACTCAAAATCAAAATAAATGTATAACTGTTCAGCATCAATGTTAAAATGTGAGATGAATAAGTACAAACTAATTAGTCTCAAAAGGAATACAGGAAGCTTTGTAGTTCCTATGATACATTCCTGAAATGCAGATTCCAATCCCCATACTCAGTCGACTCGCAAAACCCTGTTTTTACTCCCAGTGACTGATGTGAATAGGATAAGCCCGACATTACTACAAGGACAGAGTGCTCACCACCTCCTTCAGCTGTGTTGCTCACCCTCACTATTCTGAAGAACAAGACTTGAAATGTTAACTCTGTTTTTCTCTCTCTACAGTTGCTTGCTGCAGGGCCTTATAACCATGCATAAGCCACTTCTCTATGCCATAATTAGCATCTCAACACAATTTCTCATGCCATTAAGTGTCTGAAGGCAACCAGGCACGTTGCAACAGTTGTTAAGAAAGCTTCGGTTTATAAAAAATAGTACCAAGTATAAAAGCAAGGAAGTAATGCTACACAGCCACAAATCATTGGTCACACCACGTTTGGAGCATTCTGTTCGGTACTGGATACCTTATTTCATGAAGGATGTTAAAGCTCTGGAGAGAATTTAAAGGAGATTTACTAGAATGATACCAGGAATGAAGGATTTTCGACACAAGGAAAGTTTAGAGAGGTTGGGTGTATTCTCCTTGGAGCAGAGAAGAATAAGATGTCAACTTTTTGAGGTGTCCAAAATCATGAACAATTTCGCCATGTTAAAGAAGGATTCTTTGTTTCCACTAGTTCGTGTGTCAGTAACTTGGGGTCAAAATTTCAAAATTGTCAGCAAAGGTTGTCAACTAGAAGTGAGATGAGGAGAAATTTCTTTCCTCAGAGATTTGTCAGGATTTGGAATGTGCTGCCAGGAGGATTTAAGGAGGCGGATTCCATAGGAGGTTTCAAAAGAGCTGGATATATACTTGAAAGTGATAAAGTTAGAGGGCTACAAAGATAAGGCTGGAGAGTGGCCATATCTAGCTAGCTCTTTCAGGAGCTAGTACAGACACGATGGTTCAAACTGCCTTCTTCTATAATGTAGAATTCCGATTCTAAAACAATTTAATTCTGGTCTGTGCGTGTTATGCTCAGTTTGCAATGCCTCAGATATTGTGGCGGGAAAGAATGAATCAAGAAGACACCCAAAAATCAAGAAAAAAAAACAGAAATTGCCGGAGAAACACAGCAGGTCTGGCAGTATCTGTGGAAAGAAAGCAGAGTTAACTTTTTGGGTGTAGTGCCCCATCTTTAGAACTAGCAGTAGCTAGGAAAAGGTAGGATATATGATGAATTCAGGGGTTGGGGTAGGGAGGTAAAGGTGTAAGCAATAGGTGGAGATGGAGCCCGGAGGGAGATTAAGACAGTAAGGCAGACAAATGGATGGATAATGGTAAGCCAGGGAAAAAGAAAAGCTACTAATGATGGCCACAAATCCCTAGGCATCAAAGTTTTTTTTTGAAAAATTTTTTAGTTTCCTTGTGAGCTGGGAGACATTTAATCTTTCTAAACTGAGTGATTATTAAAACTAATTGATATTCAGCAAGATTCATGACTGTCTCTAGACTATTTAAAAATATTATTAAAATTGACGATGATTTGAAAAGATAAATTGAAGTTGATCAGTGCCCACACATTCGGTTTTAGATTTCAATCCATTTAATCTAAGGAAGGCTGGTCCTTAACTGTCAAATTGGCATATTTACTTTTTTAATTCAAATGCTACTGAGTTGCCCAGTAAGAGATCATCTCAGGATATTAGGCATTGTGACCTGCCTCCTTCTAGATTGTACTGAAATCATTCTGTCTTTGTGCTCTCTCTTGAAGATTTTACTCCCTATAATCTTACCCCAAAAGGAAGATTGTTTTGCATTGCATTCTGATCAAGCTAATGACATTGTCACTTGGCCACATCCCCAGGCAGTACATGTTACCCTCTGCTAAGATTTGAGACTAAATTTGAAGTTGAGAGCCCGTTGCTGTTAAAGCACAATGACCACTTCTCATCTTAACAGGGGTTTGAGCAAATGCTTTGGAACTTAAGATCTAGGACATGGCCAATCTGATCGATGTTATTTTTCAGTAGCACCCAGCAATAGAGAGGTCAGAACATTCGAAGAAGCCTCAAGAATTCCTGATGTAGGAAGTTCAATTATTACTTTGCACTTGCTGTTAATTTCCTGTCACATAAAGAGTAAATAGTTTAAAAATAAGTGAAATGATTTTCAGTTTAATTTGTACAAAATGTTGATGAAATTAAAGTATTTCAAGGGGAAATTAATCCATGTAGGAGTGTAAATGGTGCTGCTAGAAACTGGTAAAGTGACCTGATGGTGAATCAGCAACCCATTTTGCACCATGCCAATTCTTACTTGTGCATTAACTTTCAAAATGCACTATCTGCCCACTGTGCTGTCTATCTGCTGCCAGCCTGGTTAGTAGTTCTGGCATTGACCTCTTTCAACCACAGTCAGTTCACAAGAAACAAAATCAGTGAAACACTCGGTGCTTCTGGGTATTTTAATTAAATCTAAAAGATATAGCAGGAGGAATGGTTTTTCTTGCATACTCTTCTTCCCTTTAGGGAAGGAAACTGCTATCCTTACCTGGTCTGACCTACATGTGACTCCTGACCCACCGTAATGTGGTTGACTCTTAACTGCCCTCTGGGCAATTAGGGATGGGCAATAAATGCTGTCTAACCAGTGATGCCCTCATCCTGTGAATGAATTACAAAAAAAACACATCAAGTGAATATAACAAGATGGATTGAAATGCAGGGAGATATTTTGGCTACAATTTTAGAATGGCTGAGAGGTCCTTAGTTAAAGTGACCATGTTGGTAATTGTGATGATACTGTGCCTTTAAGAGATGTATTCTGTGCTGTTTCTCTTGCAGAGGGGTGTTGTCACAGTGGTGTTGAAATATCTCCTTCAGACAGGCAGTTGGTAAACAGCTTTGAGTTTTTCCTGGTTTTATTTTAACTTAAGAATAAAGAAACCCAAAAGAAGACTTTAGTTTTGCTTTCAGTTAGTTGGTGGGTTTTTGCTGGCTGCTGGGGATTTTACTGACTGCTGGAGCTGAAGGCTTGAGTTCTGTGCTGCTGGAGTAAAATCTTAGACAGAGAAGCTTCCTCTTAAAAATCCAAAAAGGCATTTTGTTTCTTTCAGTTTTTGTATCTCCTGGACTGGAGAGAGACAGCATGTGAGAATAATACCTGTGTTGCTGAATTGCCTTTGCCAAGGGTGTATTTATGGGATGATGCCTATATTTGGAATAGCTGATTAGTAGGTAAACAATACATTATCTTGTTAAGTATTTCA
This sequence comes from Rhincodon typus, assembly GCF_021869965.1. Lineage (NCBI taxonomy): Eukaryota > Metazoa > Chordata > Chondrichthyes > Orectolobiformes > Rhincodontidae > Rhincodon > Rhincodon typus. The sequence continues at coordinate 44,969,417 of NC_063332.1, read as the reverse complement.
ATAGAATCAAGTTATGCTACTTCTTCTTCTTCTTGTGTTTTAACTGTGTTGGAAGAATAAAATGTGATTTAATTAAAGCTTAGTGGTGGACTAATTGAATCAAATCTGGAACACAGCACCTTACACTTGCCTTTTAAAAGTATAAAACTTTGGGTCTAGGCTATCTCCATATTATACTTTGAGTTTTCTGGTCTGGTCCATAACAGTAATTCTTTAGAGTTTCTAAATTAAAGGAGCAGGTTTATTTAACATCTAAAATGGTCAATTCCTAAGCATAACTAAAGGAGAACAAGTGGATGTAGTAGATTTGGATTTTCAGAAAGCTTTTGATAAAGTTCTACAGGTTAGTAACTAAAATTAAAGCATATGGAATGGAGGTAACACAATGCTATGAACTCAGATGACAGACAAAACCAGAGAGTAGGGGTGATTAAGTCATTCCTAGGCTGTTAGTAGAAGAGTACCACAAAGCTCAATTCTTCAAAAATAATCTACATAAATGATTTGGATGTGGGTTACAAAATGTAATATTTTTGAATGTGTGAAGTTATTTAATTTGGCAGGAGAAACAAAGGTGGAGTATTTCTCAAATGGTAAGAGATTGTGAAGTGTGGGTATCCTTATTCATGAATCACTAAAAGCTGGCATTTAGATGCAGCAAGCAATTATGAAGGCAAATGGTATGTTAGACTTCATCATCAGGGGATTTGAGTAGAGAAGTAAAACTATCTTACTGTAGTAGCATAGCACCTTGGTGAGACAGTGCCTGGAGTGTTGTGTATAGTTTTGGTCTCCTTATCTAAGGAAGGATATTGTCAAAAAGGAAATGCAATGGAGGTGCACAAGAATAGCCCTTGGGATGGCAGGATGGCCTGCTTTCATACTGTAGGGTTTTATGATTCTATGATTGTCTTATGAGGACAGATTAAGGAGACTGGCCTGGGCCTGCATTCTTTTAAGTTTCAATCAAAGAGAGGTGATAGCATTGGAACTTACAAGTCTTACATAGCATGACAGGGTGGATGTAGGTAGGATGTTTCCCCTGTCAAGCGAATCGAGTGTTGGGGACACAGTTTCAGAATAAAGCACAGGCCATTTAGGTCTGTGATGAGTGCCCAGCAAAACAGTTGAGGCCACCTCGTTGAGTGTTTTTAAGACAAAGATAGAAAGATTTTTGAAAAGTAAATGAATCAAGGGTTATGGTGAGCGGGCAGGTAAGTGGAGGTCAGTCCACAATAAGATCAGCCATGATCTTATTGAATGGCAGAACAGGCTTGTCAGGCCAGATAGCCTACCCCTGATCCTGTTTCTTATGTTCTTTTGAGAAGGAAAATCTCCACTCAGAGTGTAATGCATCTTTGGAATTCTCTATCCCAGCCGACTGTGGAGGCACTGTCATTGAGTACGGTCAAAACTGGAATTGATAGATTTCTACATTTAAAAACATCAAAGGCTGTGGGAACAGTAGGATAAACTGGAGTAGAAAAGAATGGCTGACCCCTTCTCCTGTTTGCTATGTTTCAAAAGGACCTGGGGAGTGTCAGGGGTCAGGATTTGTGCTTTATAACAAGTTAAAACATAGTTAAAACCTGCATACTAAATAAAAACCAAAAGAACTATGGATGCTGGAAATCAGAAACAAAAACTGAAATTGCTGGAAGGGCTCAGCAGGTCGGCAGCATCTGTGGAGTGAAATCAGAGTTAACGTTCTGAGGAAGGGTCACTGGACCCGAAATATTAACTCTGATTTCTCTCCATAAATGCGGCCAGACCTGTTGAGCATTTCCAGCAATTTCTGTTTTTGCTTCTAGAATCTGCGTACATCTGGAGTGGGAAACATAAATACAGCATAAAAAGTAAAAGGTTCCTTCCAAAGTTTGGTGATCTCTTGTAGTCTGTAACCTCCCATGCTTGATAAAGACTCTTCAGATGTATGAACAATTTTCAAATGTAACTCCTTGGAATTTAATACATTCCATGATGCTGACAACCAAAACCAAAGTCCAAGGTATTTAGTTTTGTGGAAGTGACTACAGCAATATATATGTATTTTATTCCTAAAATATATTCTTCCTAAATCAAAGTAACATGCACAGTACCTATTACGGAAAGTCCCACCACATTTCACATGCAAAAGAATATCATGAAAGGATCATTAAGAGACTTGACTGAGTGCATGATCATTAAGGTAGACTGTGAGGTGGCTGTTAAAGAGATGACTTAAATGAAAGAGTTTGAGTGTTGGACCAAGCTGGCTGAGACCATTGTCATCAAGTGAGGGACACAAAAAGGCAGAATGCATAGTACAATGCTATAACAATGGTAAAAAGCTAGCGTGGAGCAAACATATGGAGAAATTTGTGAACAGTGAATATATATTTTAAAAGGAGTATTTTTGAACTTTATTTCTTGACCTATTACCACAATGAAATAATTGCACAAGCTGTTTTGCAGCTTGAAGACAAGACAGCTGGAACAACATAAAACTCTTGCTTTGATTGCAGTTTTCAAAGTTGGATAATTGTATTGAACAGTAACAAAACCATCGAAAAGCAGCCTGTTAAATGACGAGTGTCTGGCATTCCGATTGCTGTTTACATTGTTTCTTTTATTAGTGAATTTGGCATTCTTGCTTAAGTTTAATATATGTATTTATTCATTTATTCATAACTTATTGATAGAGAAGGAAATTCTATTTAGTTCAAAGCCAGTTCACAAAACAATAAAAAAGCATTAGAAACAAATAAAATGCACCCAATGAAATTATTATTATGTAGTATATAATTTACATAGGATTCACAATACGTGCGTAGACTTTTCTGTCAGACAAGATTCCAACTATGGACCTGAGGAATGATCATTCTCATTATATTTGTAGCATGGTCACCTCCACAATGTGGTGCTTAGCAAGCAGAGGACTTCTCCTGTGATCATTGCACCTTGTTTTGAGTACTAGATGTCTCATTGATTAATGTCCTTTGCAGTGTCCTCTATTGGCCCTGGAAGAGCTGAGTGAGGTGAGAAGAATAAATCTGAGTTTGCACCCTTGTTTGGTTTCCTGCAACCATATCTCATAGAGTTATAGTCATAGAATCATTGAAATGTTCAGCACAGAAAAAGACCCTCTCGTCCAACTCGTCCATGCTGACCAGACATCCTAAATTAATCCAGTCCCATTTGGTCCACGTCTCTCTAAACCCTTCCTATTTTAAATGTTGTAAGTGTACCAGCCTCCATTACTTCCTGTGGCAGCTCATTCCATACACACACCATGCTCTCCATGAAAATTCGCCCCTTCGGTCCCTTTTATATCTTTCTGTAAATGACATACATGTATTTCTAAATGTCAAATGATTCTTCAATGTTAAACTGTATCAGTATGATTCATGTGTCAATAACATTTGTGTTTAGACCCACACTAAGGCCTGTGTGTACAGTTCAACTTGACACTCCACTACATTACTAAAGGAATGAGGAATTCATCAAAGATCCTTCCAAACCCATGACCACTTCTATCTTGAAGGACAAGGGCAGCAGGTACATGGGAGCACCACCATCTACAAGTTCCCCTCCAAGGCACTCACCATCCTGACTTGGAAATATATCAGCATTCCTTCAGTTTCACTGGGCAAACATCCTGGAATTCCCTTCCTAAGGGTATTGTGAGTGCACAGCACATGGATGACAGCAGTTCAAGAAAACAGCCCACCAACATCTTCTCAAAAGCGTCTAGGATACTGGTCCAGCCAACTGTGCATCCATCCCATGAGTGTATTGAAAAAAATGCTCAATTGTAGGATTACGATGAATGATGTCTGTGTGTGTATTATAATGAAAGGCAGCAGACAAAGTGGTTAATTTATATCCAGGAAGGCAAAATAAAGCCGTTTAGAGCAGAAAGTGTTTCAGGCGTTGTTCTAGCACTTGATGGGAAATTGGGAAGGATTTGTAAGTAAAGATTCGTCCTATTCTCTAAGCCTGACCCTATTCTAAAACAATGCCAATAAAGGAAATGTGAAAAGGAAACCTTGCCTGTTTTTGAGTATTTTAATTAGATACTGAAGATCCCATCGTGGTATTTGAAGAATGGTAAGAAATTCTATCACCATTCCAGCTGACAGACTATCCTCAATTCAATGGCACTTAAAACTATACTGAAGGCCCCAAGAAGACTTTCCACATCAAGCAGATGTTCACCTGCACATCTGCCAATGTGGTATACTGCATCCGCTGTACCCGGTGTGGCTTCCTCTACATCGGGGAAACCAAGCGGAGGCTCGGGGACCGCTATGCAGAACACCTAAGCTCGGTTCGCAATAAACAACTGCACCTCCCAGTCGCGAACCATTTCAACTCCCCCTCCCATTCCTCAGACGACATGTCCATCCTGGGCCTCTTGCAGTGCCACAACGATGCCACCCGAAGGTTGCAGGAACAGCAACTCATATTCCGCTTGGGAACCCTGCAGCCCAATGGTATCAATGTGGATTTCATAAGTTTCAAAATCTCCCCTCCCCCTACCGCATCCCAAAACCAGCCCAGCTCGTCCCCGCCTCCCTAACCTGTTCTTCCTCCCACCTATCCCATCCTCCCACCTCAAGCCGCACCTCCATCTCCTACCAACCAAACTCATCCCGCCCCCTTGACCTGTCCGTCCTCCCTGGACTGACCTATCCCTTTCCTAACTCCCCACCTACACTCACCTTTACTGGCCCCATCCCCGCCTCTTCGACCTGTTTGTTTCCTCTCCACCTATCCTCTCCTCTATCCATCTTCTATCCGCCTCCCACTCTCTCCCTATTTATTTCAGAACCCCCTTCCCCTCCCCCTTTTCTGATGAAGGGTCTAGGCCCAAACCGTCAGCCTCTCTGCTCCTATGATGCTGCTTGGCCTGCTGTGTTCATCCAGCCCTGCACCTTGTTGTCTCATGGTTTCCTTGTCTGTTTATGGCACATCACGTCTATTACATGCTAACTTTCTTTTTAACAAACTGTCATACTCTGAAATATCACACATGCAATAGTTCTACGTGATCAGTGTAAATATCACTTTCCTAAAACAGGAACAAATCACAACTAATTATATACAACATGTAACTAGGAACAAATAGCAAGTTAACAAGCATATGAGAAAAATAACAGAGGCCAGGCATTTTCCTGTTTTCATTTCCCTGGCATCTGATATCCATCCTCTCCCCAAAAGAATTTACAAATTGTCTTTTACAGACAAACTTCCCTCAGCAACTGAAATTAGCCACAATTGATTTTGAGATAAAGTCATTAGACTTCATAACCTTGAAAGTACAACACGTTAACAAAAGAAAAACATAAAAGAAAAATAATACATTTTTGTATTCCACAATGCTCTGAAGGCATCTCCTATGATTTATGACAGATTGCTTAGCTTTGTGGAGCTGGGCCTTCAAAACTGTCAGGGAGGATAGGAGATAACAAGGTGTAGAGCTGGATGAACACAGCAGGCCAAGCAGCATCAGAGGAGCAGGAAAGCCGATGTTTCGGGTCTGGATCCTTCTTCAGAAGGGAAGTCCTGCAGATCCCATCTTCTGGAATAAGGAAAAGGGACATGGTGTGCCCCCCAAAGGAGGAATCCCAAACTCAGCAGGGGCTGCTTGACTGCAATGTTGAGTGAAAGTTTCACATTTTCACTGTAGCAAGGGCCTTAATGCATGATGTGGCTGGTACCAATTTTTCGAGTTGTCATAAAACTCTTTGAGGGGCGGAATTAGTCTCAACTCTTTTAAAAAGTAAGAGGAAACAGACTGCCTATGCCAGTGAGAGTTGAAAAAGATCCGGTCCACCAGTTAGAATAGCAGCTTGTTGATATTACCTATAGTGATTTTATTGTTTGCTTCTTTCCACAACCCATCAGTATCTCAGTACAGCATCCTAAATTATCAGTTTAATTGATAGCTCAGAGCTTATAGAGTCATAGAGTGTACAGCATAGAAACAGACCTTTCCGTCCAACTTGTCCATGCCAACCACTAAACTAAACAAGTTCCATTTGCCTCTAAACCTTTCCTATCCATGTACCTGTCCGAACGTCTTTTAAATGTTGTAACTGTACCTGCCTCTACCACTTCCTCTGGCAGTTCATTCAGTATATGCACCACCCTCTGTGTGAAAAAGGCGCCCCTTTTAAATCCTTCCCCTCTCACTTAAACCTACACCCTCTAGTTTAAACTCCCCTACATGTGGGAAAGACTTTGGCTATACACCTTATTCATGCCCTGCATGATTTTATAAACCTCTGAAAGGTCACCCCTCATCCTCCTGTGCTCCAGGGAAAGGAAGTCCCAGCCTACCCAAAAGATTGGCTGTCTTTTCTGAGGTAATAAGTATAAATTTGTGTTTTTTGTAAGGGTCAAGTACTTGAGGGGATTTGAATAGTTTTAATGGGTTTTCATAAATTAGGTATTTTTCTTTCTGTAGTAAGCACTGTAATGGGAAGGGTCTAGGCCCGAAATGTCAGCCTTCCTGCTCCTCTGATGCTGCTTGGCCTGCTGTGTTCATCCAGCTCCACACCTTGTTATATCTCACTGTAATGGGACATTGGTGATAGTGTGGTGCTACTGTCCAGGAATCCAGGAAACTCTGGGGATCTGGCAGATTGTGAAATTTGAATTGAAAGCTTAATGATGACCAAAAGCCCCATATCAATTGGCACAAAATAATCTAGTTCATTAATGCCCTTTAGGGAAGGAAATTCTGCTGTCCTTGCCCTTTCTTACACACTCCAAACCCACAGCTCCAAATCTAGAGATTTCACAAACATTTTCAAGAATTCAATTACCTCAAATGATTTTAGGCTTTCCTGGCTCTCAATTAGTTGACTATTTCTTTGACAGGTTTAAAATTGTTCTCTCTTCTTTGCAGCCTTGCTTCAAGGCCTTAGTGCCTCCTGCCACCCTAAACTGCAGCCTTCACCTTCCTCACCCCCAATCCTGCTGAATCCTTCGTCCTCACCCCTGGACTTGCGGCCACCTTGTTCTCTGTACTCCTGGCTTTGCAGTCTCTATCATCCACATTCCCCCAAAGCATCCGAAGGAATTCCAAATTTGCCTCAAAACACTGAACCACTCCCAGACCCAAGCCAGATAACAGAAATTGCAGTGACTAACTCATGGCAGTTACCTTCCCAACAACTTCGCTGATCACAGGTTGGTTCTCTCCGATGGTTAATTCTAATGTGCTCAGTAATGAGTTGAATCAGCAGCAAATGTATACGAGAAACAGGCAATGATCGAAGGACAAACACCTCACACATTCTGTCTGTCTCATGTGTAAGAATGACCTTGTGCTAATACATTACCACTCTGGAGAGCGAATAGACTAGTCTGGACCTGGGCCTCACTAGTGACTAACACTGTGTACACCTCCCTCCTTCATCCCCTGACTAACACGATGTACACCTCCCTGCTACATCCCCTGACTAACACTGTGTACACCTCCCTCCTTCATCCCCTGACTAACAC
>NC_063332.1:44922691-44961913 GCF_021869965.1 Rhincodon typus | reverse complement strand
CACCTCCCTGCTTCATCCCCTGACTAACACTGTGTACACCTCCCTCCCTCATCCCCTGACTAACACTGTGTAAACCGTCTCCCTTCCATACCCTGCCCATTCTTGCTGGAGATGTATCTTCCTGACACTTCATAAGATGCTGATGGGAGTTGACAATGTAGATTCTGAAAGGTTGTTCCATTTCTTTGAGGCATCTGGAATTAGGGCCATAGTTTTAGAATAAGTACATTTAAGGTGGATGTACAAGGAGAAATTTCTTCTCTCAGAGGATTTGCAAGTCTTGACCTCAGGAAACCTCAGTGCAGGCTTGGTGATTGGTAATATCTATGACTGTTTTAGACAGATGTCTGACCTACAATCAAGCTAACGGTTATGGGGAATTGGATGGAGTGGATTCAGGGCCAAGATAGATCAGCTATGATCTCATTGAATGGCAGTATAAGCTCAAGGGCTGTATTATCTATTCCTGCTTCTATTTCTTAAAACAAACCACAGCTGCCTTGACTTTGATTGAAATTGTTTTTGATACCCAAATGGAGGAAATGCAGGACTACTGGACATGAATCATGAAACATAATACTGCTTTACTTTCAAAAGGACCTTCAGGCATTCAGCCTATCTCAGAGAGTTCGGTTTCAGATAAGAAACGTCTCTGCATCCTTCGACCATCGCTGTAGAAATTCCAGTAAATCAAAAATAAACTGTGCAATATCAAAATCTGCACATTGCAACAAGCTACATAAAATATCCTAAAATTGCAATATGGCAAAAATTTGATTAGATTCTAATTCACCACCATATAACTCTGAATCCACTTGTCTCCCTATATACAATATTACAGCAGAGTAACTATTTCACTCTTTACCTTTAGAATGGCATAGCATTCTAGTAATCAATCTTAAATTCTGATGCTTTAGGTTTGTTTTGCTTATTTTTTGTCTTCTCCTAAAGGAACAAAAGAATGAAAGAGAAGTACAGCACAGTAACAGGCCCTTTGGCCGTCCAAGCCTGTGCCGATCATTATGCACTGACTAAACTGAAAAACAAACTTTCTGCCCTTATTTGGTCTGTATCCCTCTATTCCCTCCCTATTCATGTAACCACCCAGATGCCTCTCAAATGTTGCCAATGTGCCCACTTCCACCACCTCTTCTGGCAGTGCATCCCAGGCTCCTACCACTCTCTGCATGAAAACCTTTCCTCACACATCTCCCTTAAACTTTTGACCTCTTACCTTGAACCTGTGTCCCCCTGTAATTGTAACTTCAAGCCTGGGAAAAAGCCTATGGCCATCTACCCTGTCTATTCCTCTCATAAATTTGTAGACCTCTATCAGGCCTTTGCTCAGCCACCGTCTTTCCAGTGAAAACAATCCTAGTCTTTTTAACCTTTCCTCATAGTCAAAACCCTCGAGACCGGGCAACATCCTGGTGAACCTTCTCTGCACTCTCTCCAAAGCTTCCATGTTCTTCTGGTAGTGTGACGACCAAAACTGTACACAATACTGCAAATGTGACCTAAAAAAGTTTTAATGTAGCTGCAACCTGTTTTGCCAACTCTTGTACTCCATGCCCCGGTCAATGGAGGCAAGAATGCCATATGCCTTCTTAATCACTTTGGCCACCTGTGCTGCCTCTTAGAGAACTATGGACCTGTGACAACTTATGCCATAGTATCAGATACAACTAAGTATCATGGCAAAATGGAGCATTCTAATGTACCTAATTAAGAGATGTAGATGTTGATTATATAATATTTATATACTGCAAGGTATATTGCATCCCTCATTTCTATCTTTGAATGGGCAATTACCTATTTTTTCAGTGTCTGGTGCTGACTGTCACCTGCGACAGTCCATGAGTTATTTCTCCACAGTGTATGCTGTCAGCTTTTCCACACATGTCTGTTTACCTCCAAAATACTGGTAGCCTGTTCCTCACTTCAGCTCTTTTATAATTTGGTTAAAAGCTTTATTAGCTTCACAGAATGCTTCATGGAATATGCAGTGTCATTATATTGGTTAATCTTATCGGTGCAAAATTTAATTGAGAAAGTTCCAAGGACTGATATTTTAGATTTTAGTTTCTAAGCAACTGTTGCACATAAAGAGGTTTCTGTTGATGTTGCACTATTATTGCTTAACTGCACTTTAAAGTAATGTGAGGTGATATTGAAGGACTGACATCATATTTCCACTCCTTGATTTCAGTGTGAAGTGGCCACAGACCTAAAACCAATTTTTACAATTAAAATAGACAGACAAGGATAGTGATTGAGTGCAGCATGTGGACAAAACAATGTCACCTGTGATTCAGCAAAGCATTCTTCAACTGCATGAAAGATTGTGGATACAAAGATTCATTTCAGAGAGCAAAGTTGATATTTCAAGTACGTAGCAGACTGGGAAAGCAGCCAACATAATCAAAGACCCCTCCTACCCTGGTTATACTCCTTTCTATCCTCTTCCATTGGGCAGAAGGCACAAAAGTTTGAAAATGCAAACCAACAGATTTAAGAACAGCTTCTTCCCTGCTGGTTTTGAATAGACCTCTGATACATTAGAGTTGATCTTTCTCCACAATTTCTCTGTAGCTGTAACACTATATTCTACATTCTGTTCTATTGCCCTGAAGTGCTTAAGTAAGGTATGATTTGTCTGGTTAGCATACAAAACAGTACTTTTCACTGTGTCTCAGTGATTGTGACAATAATCAAATCAAATCAAATTAAATCAAATCAGTGCAGTACTGATGGTGTGCTGCTCTGTTACTTTTATTTTATGAGACACTAAACCAAAGTCTTGTTTGCCTTCTAGCATGTATAACTGATCCTATTCACAAAAGAATGGTGAGAGGGGGGATTTTGACAATATTTATCCCTTGAACTAGGAATTCTCTTCCATAAAAAGCATTGGATGCAGAATCTTTAAATATTTTTAAGACAGAGGTAGGTAGCTTTTTGATTATCAAAGGGCTGAAAGAAATTGGGATATGCAGAAACATTGAGTTGTGGTTAAAGATAACAGTGTGGAGTTGGAGGAACACAGTTGGCCAGGCAGCATCAGAGGAGCAGGAAAGTTGCTGTTTTGGGCCTTCTTCAAAAATTTGGTGGGGGGGTGGTGTGTGAGGGGTGGGGAAGGGAGCTCAGAAATAAATAGAGAGAGGAGGGGTGGGGCTGGGGAAGTTAGGTGGGATGGTGATAGGTGAGTGCAGGTAGGGAGTCGTGGGGATCGGTCAGTGAGGTGGGAGAGGTGGATAGGTGAGAGAGAAGATGGACAGGTTGTGTCAGGACAAGGAGGTGAGGATGAGAGGGAGGGTTGGTCATGGGATGAGGCAGGGTGTGGGGGAGATTTTGGTAAAATCCATATTTAGGCCATTGGGCTGTAGGCTTCCGAGGCGGAATATGAGGTGCTGCTCCTCCAGTTTCCAGGTAGCGTCATTGTGACACTGGAGGAGGTTAAGATCAGATCAGATCAGCCATCGAATGGCACAGCAAGCTTAAAGGGCTGTGGGGCCTACTCATGTTCCTTGTTCGTATGTCTGCATGTTTGTAATAAAGGGGATCCTTGGTTCTTTGTCATAATGCTGATCGTGAGACTTTTTGGGACTACTGCACCTCAACTGTAACTTCATTATTCAAAAAGCAATTTAGGATATGCAGTAAAAGATTTTATACAGAACAGAAAACCTGTGTTATGATCTCTCAATCTGAGTGAAATTCGTTGACCTATAGAATGCACTGCATTAACGTGTCAATGCTCCTCTAAAAGCACTTTGAAAACCTGCAACCTCCACCAATCAGAAGGGCTCAGGCTGCAGATGCAAGGGAACACCATTGCCTGCAAGTTCTCCTCTAAGTCACACAATGTCCTGACTTGGAACTATATCACCATTCCTTCACTGTCTCTGGGTCAAAATCATGGGGCTTCCTTTATAGCAGCGCTGTGGGTACATGTGCACCACACAGACTGCAGCTCGACCAAATGGGACTCAGTATCAATTTTTCAAGGGCAGTTGGGGTGAGTGACAAATGTTAGTCTTGCCTGTGACGCTGACATTTCACAAAAGAATTACAAAAATATAACATTTGATGTAATGGTTGAGCCTGTGATGCCTGAGGTTTGGAAAAGGACAGCAATGATTTTTGCTTGAGTTCACTCTCCAGTGACTGGGATTGACTATGGCTGAATGTTCTGTTAATATTTGCCATCGTGACTCTTACTTGAATGAAGAAAAGTACTTTTAAGAGAAAATTGGCGATGCATGGACGATGTTTGCTCGATGTAAAGAGTTAACGGTTCCTGTTGTCAACAGATTCACACCACTACAGAAGATATGATCAGTTACAGAGAAAGACCATAGGCCAGAGCATTATCTGGATCTAGACAGCATACAAACCACCGTACGCAAAAATGTACTGTGCGTTTTTTTCACCAGTTTTCTAAAGAAGAACAAAATGTGACCCTCATCACAGAAGATATTAAGCAACATTAAAAAGAAATAATTTGACAAAGTGGCTCAATTTATCGGTTTTTCAGCAGAATTCTGACAATCTGTGAACTGGAGGACCATAGTTTTTCTGAGAACTAGTCTTGCTTATCAGCACATGGGGATAAAAAGAAGTTCCTCAGAAGATGTGAGATGCCCAAATCATAACTCAGCATAAGAACAAAGCTTCTCTGTGGATGTCTATCTTGACATGGTAAAGAAGCTTGGTGTTCCATCAATCCCTTGAATAATGCTGTTGGGAGTTCCTTGCTCCAAGAGGGCTGCCCATTGCTGCAAGGGCTGGGGAAGATGCTAGACAAAATGTGGTTCAAAGCAGCCTCAAAGGCAGAACAGGTGAAGGAAGACATCACCACACTGTCTTTGAAAGTTGGAAAAGGCTGAAACAACAAAGTGGTCTGAGTCAGTGTGATTCAATGCGTTTTATTAAGTTTAAACAAAAATAAGAATGAACGAAACTACTTTCATGCACAGGATAGTTTCTCTCTTTAGGATGACAATGCCATTCATCAAAATTCATTACAATCCCAGCTTGTAATGATGGTACTACTGGACAGGTTAGATCCCAGAATGTGGCCTTGGTTGATAGGTTGTATCTCTTTAATTGTTTATAATCATAGAATCCTCACAGTGTGGAAACAGGCCATCGACATTTCAAAGAGCAACACATCCAGATCCACCACCTGCTTTGCTATCCTATTCCTGTCACCCTGTATTTCCTATCGCCAATCCACCTAGCCTGCACGTCTTTGGACTGAGGGAGGAAACGTGAGCACCCGGGGAGAACATGCAAACTCCACAGAGACAGTTGGCCGAGGGTGGAATCGAACCTGGATCCCTGGCATTGTGAGGCAGCAGAGCTAACCACTGAGCCACCATGCCATTTACTGGTATGGTGGTTAATCTCTGAAGCGTAGTTAAATGAGGCTGTAGATTTTTGATTAACAACAGAACTGATATTTAGTGCACAAAAAAAGAAAAAAAACATAACTCAAGCAATCTAAAAATAGAAGACTATTAGAAAAATCTCAAAACAAACTGCAAAACAAAGCTTCACCCTGTTTCTTAGGTCCATCTGTCATAGAGATCAAGTCGTGAGAAATTAAACTCCTTCTCAATTCCTTAAATGTCTACTTGTGATTCCTTATAGTTTCCTTGTTGTGAACTATGGAGACAATTTGATGAGACCTTTTCAATTCTACTGTCACGAAACTTTTACAAATCTGACATCCTAAACGTTCTCAGTTCTAGTGATCTGAGTAAAGGTGGTGTGTGGGGGGAGTGGTAACTGTGCTAACTGGTTCCCTGAACTAGGAAATGAGCTGTTGTAAATTCAACACTGTAATCATTTTTCCACTAACCCTACAATTCTCTACAAGTGTTAAGCAAGGCTGCATGATAGTTTCTATACTAATTACAATGTACATGACCATGGCCAGTCACCTCAAAGGTTAACTTTTTTTTATTCACTTGTGGGAAATGGCCATCACAGGCTGGCCAGCATTTATTGCCCTTCCCTCCACCACTAACATTTAATAGCAGCAGCATGTACCATTTACAAGATGCATGGCTGAAATTCACCAAAGCTCCTTCGAGCACCTTACAAACCCACAACCTCTACCATCTAGATGTACAAGGGCAGTAGATACAAGGGAACATCGCCAGCTGCAAGTTCTCCTCCAAGACAATCATCATCTTGACCTGGAAATACATTGCCATTCCTTCACTTTCGCTGCGTCAAAATCTTGGAACTCTCTCCCAACAGTATTGTGGGTCTACCTATACCAAATTGACAACAGCAGTTCAAGAAGGCAGCTTGTTACCGTCAAATTGTTCAGTGTTCTGTTAAACCTTGTTAATGATTAAATTGCCAGATTATAAGTAAACTGTATTTTAATCTCACAGGCTACTGTATGAAGGGATGTTATAGGATACTCTTTAAATGATGCATTGCTGTATCCAGAGATTTGTCTGGTTTCTGTGTAAAGAAATTATGGTGTATTGTACACACATCGCTGCAACAAATTCTCTTATACCAGAGGGACTAAAATTAGTCAGTTATTCTCTTACAAGTGCACAGACTGCTGAGATAGGTTTTTAAGGTTAACCAGGCTCTCACTTCTTGTTTCTTCAAAAATGCAGTTGCTCTTGAGCCAATCAGTGGTAACGGTGAAGGCCCAGCAGCAGGGAAAAAGCTGGAATAAGTATCAATCTCAAGGTGGCACATTTGCCCACAACCTCCACCCTCCCTGTTATACCACTCTGCTGCTTGCCTCAATTCAACGAGGACACCTCTGCAGTTGAAAAAATGGGAGACCAAAATGGCTGGCCCATCTCTGAACTCACCTGTCAGGAAACAATCCCAAAGGCTGTTGATACAAAGGAGTTAGTCACTTCAGTGTTCCAGGATCTAGGCAAAAGACCAGAAATTGATCTTCTAATGATGCATTAAACTGAGAAACCATCTTCCCTCTCCTGTGGACACAATTGATTCCATGGCATTGGGGAAGACTGGAATGCCTCCAATTTCCCTCCCCAGCATGATTCCAGTGGGAATGAAAATTACTGGAAATGTCAAACTAATGGTTGATTCAATATCACCTACATTACATGACAAGCCACATCCTAATTACCCTCAGATTCCCTTCAGAACATCTCTATGTAATATCCATATGATACACTATATAGAGAATCCTGTCAGATCCTCTCTCTAAAGTATTCTATCAAACATTTTATCCTGTATCTCTTTGATACACTATTGTGTCAAACCTTTTTGTACAGAATTCTGTCAGATTAGTTTCTCTTTGAAGTTCTCCTTTTACAGGCTCTGTCAGATCTTCTTTATACTGCTTCTTCTCAGATTCCTTTCATCCTCTATTCCGTTAGATCTTTTTTACATAGACTCCTGTCTGATCTGCTTTATACAATATCATCTCTGACCTGCTTCAGACAGTCTCTTCTCAGGTCTTTTCTTTCTACAGCATCCAGTGAGATCCTCTAGAATCTCCCCTAAGATTTATACAGTATTCCTGTCAGATCTTGTTTATACAGTATCCCCCAAATCCTCTTTCTGTTGTGTCATTGTATTCTTCTGGACAACAGATGGAGATCCATGGAATCATCTCAAGTGGACTCTTCCTGTGGAATAAATAATCCAGGTTGAGGAAGACAAATTTGGTTTTTGATGATTTTTTGAGAATAGGGCCCCTTAAAGATCAACAGGACCGTCTATGTGTGGAACTGCAGGAGATGGGGGAGATACTAAACGAGTATTTTGCATCAGTGTTTACTGTGGAGAAGGATACAGAAGACATAAAACGTGGGGAAATAGATAGCGACACCTTGAAAAATGTCCATATTACACAGGAGGAGGTGCTGGATATATTTAAATGCATAAAAGTGGATAGATCTTCAGGACCTGATCAGGTGTACCCAAGAACACTGTGGGAAACCAGGGAAGTGATTGCTGGGCCCCTTGCTGAGATATTTGTATCATCGATAGCCACAGGTGAGGTGCCAGAAGACTGGAGGTTGGCTAATGTGGTCCCACTATTGAAGAAAGGTGGTAAGGAAAGCCAGGGAACTATAGACCGGTGAGCCTGATATTGGTGGTGGGCAAGTTGTTGGAGGGAATCCTGAGGGACAGGATTTAGTAGTATTTGGAAAGGCAAGGACTGATTAGGGATAGTCAACATGGCTTTGTGCATGGGAAGTCATGTCTCACTAACTTGATTGAGATTTTTGAAGAAGTAACAAAGAAGACTGATGAGGACAGAATGGTGGACACGATCTATATGGACTTCAGTAAGGTGTTCAATGAGGTTCCTCATGGTAAACTGGTTAGCAATGTTAGACCACATGAAATACAGGGAGAACTAGCCAATTGGATACAGAACTGGCTCAAAGGTAGAAGGCAGAGGGTGGTGTGGAGGGTTGCTTTTTAGGCTGGTGACCTGTGACCAGCAGTGTGCCTTAAGGACCGGTGTTGGGTCCACAGCTTTTTGTCATCAATATAAATGACTTAGATGTGAACAAAGTAGATATGGTTAGTAAGTTTGCAGATGACACCAAAATTGGAGGTGTAGAGGACAGCGAAGAAGGTTACTTCAGAGCACAACGGGATCTTGATCAGATGGGCAAATGGGCCAAGGAGTGGCAGATGGTGTTTAATTTAGATAAATGCGAGGAGCTGCATTAGAAAGGCAAATCGGGCTACGACTTATACACTTGATGGTAAGGTCCTGGGAGTGTTGCTGAACAAAGAAACCTTAGAGTGCAGGTTCATAATTCCTTGAAAGTGGAGTCACAGGTAGATAGGATAGTGAAGAAGGCGTCTGGGATGCTTGGCTTTATTGATCTATGCATTGAGTATAGGAGTTGGGAGGTCATGTTGCGACTGTATAGGACATTGGTTTGGTCACTTTTGGAAAATGTGTGCAATTCTGATCACCCTGCTATAGGAAGGATGTTGTGAAACTTGAAAGGGTTCAGAAAAAAACTTACAAGGATGCTGCCAGGCTTGGAGAGTTTGAGCTATAGGGAAAGGCTGAATAGGCTGGGGCTATTTTCCCAAGAGTGTCGAAGGCTGAGGGGTGGCCTTATGGAGGTTTATAAAATGTGAGGGAGATGGATAGGGTAAATCGACAAGGTCTTTTTCCTGGGGTGAGGGAGTCCAAAACTAGAGGGCATAAGGTTGTAGACTTTTTCGTCGAGCCAGTGCGTTTGATTGCAGATGCGAGGTAACATTGTCAGTGCGCCTCTGGTGAAAGGTTGGTGTTCTGACCCGCTTGTTATTTATATGCCTTGGTTTGCTGGGGTGGTTGGTATCATTTCCAGTTCTGTTTTTCAGTGGTTTGTATATTGGGTCCAGTTCAATGTGCTTGTTGATTGAGTTCTGGTTGGAATGCTATTCGTCCAGGAATTCCCTGGCGTGTCTCTGTTTGGCTTTGTGCGATTATGGATGTGTTGTCCCAGTTGAATTCGTGTCCTTCTTTGTCCGTGTGTATTGAGACCAGACAAATCTACTCAAAAACTCTGGAGGGCATAGGTTTAAGGTGAGAGGGGAAAGATTTTAAAGGGACCTAAGGGGCAACTTTTTCACACAGAAGGTATTACATGTATGGAATGAACTGCCAGGGGAAGTGGTGGAGGCTGGTACAATTACAACATTTAAAAGGCAACTGGATGGGTATATGAATAGAAAGGGTTTAGAGGGATATGGGCCAAATGCTGTCAAATGGGACTAGATTTATTTAGGATATCTGCTCGGCATAGACGAGTTCACCGAAGGGTCTGTTTCCGTGCTGTACATCTCTATGACTCTATACTATCTGGAAGCTTATATTGTGGATTATGGAGTTCAGGAATTCTGAGTTGTCTTGTGTTTCTTTTACTTCACTCAGGGGATTTGGGCTTCACTGCCTGGTCTCTAATCAAACTGAAGAAGGTGGTTGTGAACTGTCTTCTTGAACCACAGTAATCCATTTACTGTAGGTACAGTCACAATGCTGTTAGGGAGGGTATTCCGGAATTTTGATACTGAAGGAATGGTGATTTACTTTCACAACATCCTCACAGCACAGGACTTAGCCCTTGAACTATTCATGAATTAGAACACTTTGATCTTCAGTCAAATCAAACAAGTCATGGAGAAGGGGAAGGTCTTGTCATGAGAGGTCATTGACCTGAAATAATTTAAACCTCAGGTGTGTCTTGGAACTTCAGCCAGGTCTGCTCTGCAGAAACCATGAAATGCCATATGCTGTTCTCATGGCTCTCTGACTCCGAATATAGATGAGAAAAGACCTGGCTATCCACATTTATCCACTCTTCTCTTCTTCACTGTTCTTTGTAGCCAATATGTTTATGGATTTAGATTGGAGTTACACAGAACAATTGGGTCTGTTCCCCTTGGACCAAAATCATGAGGGGTGCGGAGACAGTAGACATGGAGAAACTACTGCATTCATCGAAGGATTGAGAAGGCGAGAGAACAGACTTAAAGTAACTGACACAAGAAGCAATTGTGACACAAGGAGGAACCTTTCTGTGTTGTGAGTGGCTTGGATCTGGAAATGAACTGCCTGAGCAGCACGGTGACACAACAGCAGGGACCCGGGTTTGATTCCAGCCTTGTGCGCCTGTCTGTGTGTTTACACATTCTCCCTGTGTCTGTGTGCATTTCCTCTGGGTACTCCAGTTGCCTTCCATAGTCGAAAGATGCGCAAGGTAGGTGGATTTGCCATGGTAAAATTTGCCCATTAGTATCCAGGAAGGTGTAGGCTAGGTGCATTGGCTGTGGTAAATGCGGGGTTATGGGCACAGGGTGGGATGGTCTCCAGAGGATTCGTTCAGATTTGATGGCCAAATGGCCTCTAGCTGCACTTTAGGGATTCTATAAAACTGTAGAGGCAAGGTCAGTTGGGCCTTTCAAAAGAAAATTAGATTCTTAGATGGAAAGGAAATAAAGTTGTGGGACTATTGATGGAAATGGCAGGGAAGTTACACATATATCAACTTCTTGGGAAGAGAAATGTTCCTGTTTGGTTCTTGTGAAAGTCGCTTAAGTCTGTCCTCTGATTATTAACTGTTTTCTTGACAGAAGTAGTTTCTGCTTAGTTACTCCATTAACACCTTACCTAATTTTGAGCATCGCTATCAAATCTTCCTTCATCCTTCTCTCTGTCATCTCTTTCTTTTTTGGACTAGTTGAAAAATGATTGCTTGATAGTTTAATGAGATAATTTCTATTTGTTTTCAAAATTTATGTTGGTTAAAGATGGTATAACTTACCATGCTTGTTAACAGCATAATAAATTTTCTGCCTCTGTGTTTGGCAAATAGGGAAATCGTAGAACTTAAGCTTGCCATGAGAAGCAGTAAATTTAATTCAGGATCTTAAGGACAAGAGTTGATTAACAGGCAGGAAAGTTGTTGGGATAAATGTCTAAGGTGATAAAGGGGCTCTGGACTGAGACACGTACTTATTACTGAAAAACCGTATAACATTGGGGCCTGATTAGTTCACAAGAAATCAGTGGCAATTTGGGACCCTGTTATATTCCTCTGTTATATCTTGCTTCCACAAATACTGCCTGATCCCAGTAATCCCATTATGGCAACTTCTACATCACATTCTCCAATAACTAGTTGTGCCTTTTTCTATTTAACTCAAAGACCTCTGGGATTTAATGGAGAATAAAATCAGGACTGGGAAATTGGTCCCATTGACATTAGGTCTGAGTTGAATAATCAGCAAAAACAGATTTAGTTATCTCCATTTGGTACAAAGTCCCTCATGCAGTGGTCAGAAATTGTCTTGGCTCGCAATGAACTCAGCAGCAAGAACAAACAAGTTTGTTGTGAAGGAAAGCTTGGTTGTCTGTTTGCCTACATGCAAGTCAAACACTACTATTCAGTCTATTTTTGGGATTGTACAGCATCAATATGCCAACAACTGGATCCATCAACTTCAATCTCATTATGTAGCAATGGCTTAGTTTAACACTAAAAAAGCCAATGAAGACCTATGTTAATGACAGTTCAGTAGAAATAGGAGCTACTTTCATGCAACCAGCTCAGTAACACATTTTTATAGTACATTGCAATAGATGCACCCCTTGATGTGATCACAAAAAGAAGATCTCACTTACAGATTAACTTGAAGCTGTTTTCTCTAAATTTTCTCCTCCAAACTTTTCTTACTAACTGCACTCCAAAGAAAGAGGGTAATTCTTTCATTTAACCCATCATCTTTATTTTGCAACATGTGGATGTTGCATTTTGAATCTATGAGAAGTGAGCTTGGAAATGAGAAGGAACTTGTGAGTGTTGGTGTTCCCATGTAACTGCTATGATGCCTGTAGTCGAGACAGAGAATACCTGTGCATGTGGTGCAAATCAGTCATTGAATCTCCAACTATCAGAATCCAGGGAATTATGATTTATCATTTTCCAGAAACCAAATAGGGTTTATAATTGCAGAGCAGATCTAAGTAGGCTAAGAATTCTGTGGGGAGTAAGTCATCTCTTATTTTCCAAATGGCTGTCTCCCACATACAAGTCACAAATGTTTATGGAATACTACCCACTTGCTTGGATTAGTCTAGCTCTAAAAACACTGAAGAAGCTCAACACCATCCAGGACAAAGCAGTCTACTTGACTGGAGTTCTGAGGAAGGGTCACTGGACCCATAATGTTAAGTATGTTTTCTCCTTCACACATGCTGCCAGACCTGCTGAGCTTTTCCAGCAACTTTGTTTTTGTTTTACTTGACTGGAACCCTATCCAACACCTTCAACATTCACTCCTTTCATGAACAATTCACAGTGGTAGTAGTGTGTAACATCTACTGGATGCACTGTAGCAATTCACCTAGGTTTCTTAGACAATCCCTTCTAAATCTTTGATCTCTACCACTTAGACAGGCAAGGGCAGCAGGCACATGGAAATACCACCTCTGCAAACTGCCCTTGAACACACTTCATTTACATTAGAGTTATATCACCATACCCTTACTGTCAAATCCTAGAACTCTGCACCTCTAGGATTGCATCTGTTTATGAAGGCAGCTCACCACCACCTTCTCTAGAGCAGTACGCCCAGTATGGGCAATAAATGCTGTCCTAATAAGTGACAGCCACATCCCATGAATGTATGCAGAAACAGAGGACCCTTCCAGTTATTAAATAATTCATATTTAGAAAGACAAATGCAACATATGGTAATTCCTTAACTGTTCTTTACTCATTTTTCACTGTATCTTCTGGTTTAGTATGGTCCTCATCTTTACAAACATCCTTACACCCTACACCACAGTTTGCCAGATCTCCGTTAAATGAAGTCACATCAGATTTATATTACGACAATACTTGGCAATCATATTGAACAGAATATTTTGTCAGACCACCTTTTGTTTTTACAATTTTCTATATGCAGTATTGTGTCAGATGGTCTTTTGACAGAATCCTCCACATCCCCTGATTTGGATCTCTTTGTATAGAAACGTCTCTTCGCCTCAATGTACAGAACCCAGATCAAATTTCTCTGTATTATGTCCCTCACATTGGCCTTGTATACATTTCAGTCAGATGCTTCTTTTATAGTATTCTGTCAGATTCCTTCTTTATAGCACTCTAGTAGATTCACTTTATTCATGATGTCGTCATATTCTTTTGATGTAGTATGTTTTAACAAATAATTTCACCTTCTCATAAGGTTTTCAGATATAAAATATAACCTCGAGTTGCTGGGAATCTTTATATAGCATTGGGTCAGATCCTTTCCACTTTCTGTCACATTCTCTTTAGATTGTTAGATTCTCTTTGCATAATTTCCACTTGCATCCCACCTCGAGAAATTTTGTCAGTTGCTTCTTTTGCACAGTCCCGTCGGATTCACCTTCTACAGAATCCTGTCAGGTCTACTTTAAGCAAATTTCTGTCAGATACTCTTCGTGAATCTCAGAACAGATCTTCTTTATACTGATTCCTATCAGATCTACTATACATGTCATCCTTTAAGCATTTCTATGTTATAGTATTCCAGCAGATCTGCTTTTAGTAAAACGCACGTAGGACTTCCTGGACAAGCGTAATACAAGTTTTGCAATTAACATGGATAGTAGAACTAAAACACAGACACGCCTTCAATCTAACAGACTGAAGAATTAGGTTGCAAAGGATGAATGGCCTTATTCCTAAGAAGGTCTATGGTATTCAGCCTCTTAAACTTGCTGTAGTATTCTGTTAGATCATGCTTGTTCTGTGCCTCGACTCCATCTACTCTGATAATCTTATTCAACAAAATAGATCATGAAAAGTCTCAATTTGTCCAGTAATCACTGCATTTAGGAGAAGAGTTGCAGGTTCCCATGACTGTTTGTGTGAAGAAAAACATTTCTTCCTGATTTCACTCCTAAAAGCTCTAATTTGAAGATTAAGTCCCTTTGATCTTTATTTCCTCACCAGAAGGAACAGTAAAAATTGGGATAAGGAGGAGGAAAAGTGAATACAAAAAGGCTTTCAGATAATGGCAAAGGAAAGATAAAGGCATCTTATAAGCATATTAAAATGAAACATTTTTAAAATCAGTAAGATTACTAAGGATGAAGAGCAGACTTTTTTTTATTTGTAACGGGCATAGGATGTGGACCTTACTGGCTAGGCCAAGCATTTATTGCCTATCTCTAATTTGCCAAATGGCAGTTAAAAATGTATCTGGAGTCACATATAGGCCAGACCAGGTAAGGATGGCTGACTTCCTTTCCTGAAGGACATGCATGAATTAGATGGGTTTTTGTAACAATTGACAGCAGTTACACAGTTGTTGGTAGAGTAGCTTTCTATTCCAGATTTTTATTGAATTCAAATTCCACCATCTGCCATGGCGGGATTCAAATGGATGCCCTCAGAACAGCCTGGATTTCTGGATTACTAGTCCAGGGGCATTATAACTACATCACTGCCTCCCCTTAAATCATGATGGAAGCGAAAACATAGACATTTTAGATGAAGGTACTGAACAAATTGATTGAGCCAAGTGTAGAATAGGAGTTGCTTCCAAAAATATTGAAAAATCAAAATTCATTTGATAAGAGCAAGGGAGTGTAACTAAATTCTTCCTCTTTCAGACACCACACACAGATACAACGGGCCAAGCGATTTCCTTCTGAGCTATGTGATTCCATGATTTGGTCCAGTTTTGGTCAACCTGTTATAGGAAAGACAGAGTTAAACTGGAAAGTGTGTAAAGAAGATTTACAAGGATGTTGCCAGGACTAGTAGGCCTGAGTTATCAGGAGTGGCTGGTCAGGATAGGACTTTATTCCTTGGAACATAGGAGAATGAGGGTGACCTTATTGAGGTGTATAAAATCATGAGGGGTATAGATAGAATGATTGCATATAGTCTTTTTCCCAGGGATGGGGAATTGAAAACTAGAGGGCCTAGGTTTAAGGTGAGAGGGGAAAGATTTAAGAAGGACCTGAGGGGCAACTTCTTCACACAGAGAGAGTGGTCCATATATGGAATGGGCTGCCAGAGAAAGTGGTTGAGGCAGGTACAATAGCAACATTTAAAAAACATTTGGAAAGGTACATGGAAAAGAAGGGTTTAGAGGGATATGGACCAAATGCAGGCAATTGGAACTAGCTGAGTGGGCACCATGGTCAGCATGGTCCAGTTGGGCCGAAGGGCCTGTTTCCATTACTCTATGATTCCAACTCATAGTGGAAGCTAAGTCACTGAGCCTTGTTGGCTAAAATATTTAGCTACCAAATTGTATGAGACAGGAGATACACAAGAATCTAACTGCAGTTGTTTAATTTTCATTTAATATGCAAATATATGTGTCATGAGAGAGGAAAATGGTCAACATTTTACTCTAATTCAGAAAATTAAAGAAGGATAAATCAATTAACCAAACATCAGTTATACCTGTGATGGAGAAACTCTTATAATTCTTGATAAAGTTACTTTGAATTTAAAACTGAAGGGAGAGCAAATTCATTGAAGGCAGACTTGATTATTAGAATTTTTAAAGACATAACCCATTGAAACCATAGGGAGAATAGAGTATTGTGGAATCACTGAATTATTAAAGAGCAGAAAGAGGACATTCAACCCATCATGCCTATACCGGCTCTATCATATATTCCGGCTCGATTATCTCGTGCCAATAGAGCCAGACTAGATAATAGAACCTGTGAATGCATGATGCTATCCATTTGAAAATGTGAGACAGCTTATTAAACAAGAGGCTTGATTTAAACCATTGGGTGTATTGTGAAAGAGTAAATGTATCACTATGGGCAGAAGGATAATGGACTAGAAACAAAGAGTTAACATACATAGGTATCGAGAGCAGAAAGTGCTCAGAGCACTCAAAAAGCTTCTATAAAGAAAGGAGTATTCAATATAATGCTCCATCAGAACTGAAATGGAGGTTGCTCAAATTGGAGAAGGGTTGAAAGTGGTGTACCACAAAGGTCAATATTTTGTCCATCTTTGTCTTCAGCATATATAGATTATTTGGACTAGGCCATCAAGAAATCAATTTTGAAATTTGCTGACAATAGAAAAGTAGAGCTTTGAGAAAGATGAAATGTAAGTTGTCATAATGTTGGAAGCAACAGGTCACTTTCCCATTAGATAAAAAACATTCAGGAGCAAGTTTAACCTCAGGAAGGAAAGAGGTTGTCAACCAGTTCTTTTCACAGATGACAGTACAGAGAATGCTTTGCCACTGGGTATCTCTGAAAAATTGACAATTTTGTTTGAAAGGAATTGTGTGTCATTATTTTGGCAAAGGAAGCGACAGATCTATTGGAAACAAGCAAATTAATTGGGATTAGAAAGTCCAAAATGATTTTTCATATTTCCAAGGAAGTTCTGAAGAAGGCACAGTCAGTCTACTGAACAGTCGCTGCACTCCTTTCAGGAAAAGAAAGTCCTTCCTTAGGCTAGGAAACCAAAACTGTATATAGAACACTCACTGTGGCCCTGAATGACCACATTAGGACTTTATTCTTATACTACCATTCCTTTGCACCAAAAGCAAAAATTTCACTTGCCTTCCTAATTGTTTGTTAACTTTTTGTGATTCATGTAAAAGATACCTGAGGCTCCTTTGAATGCAAATATTTCCCAGTCTTTTGCCATTCAAAACAAAGTCTTTTTGATTTTCCCTCCCAAAGTTGTTTAATTCATTTTAAAAAAAACTGCATTTCACTCCATCACTCCACTCCAGGACTTGCAAAACAATCTGGGCTGGCACTTCAATGCAGTAGTCAGTGAGAAGTTGTCTCTTAGTTGGGTGTTAAAATAAGGACTGACAGGCCTTAAATGATCCCATTCCACAATTTTAAACAAAAGCAGGGAAATTATCCCTCATTTACATATCCATCTCCATTTCCCAGATTACCAGTCAATTTTTTTTTTGTTATTCATTCATGGGACGAGGGCGTCGCTAGCTAGGCAGCATTTACTGCCCATTTCTAAATGCCCATAGGGCAGTTAAGAGTCAACTACATTGCTGTGGGTCTGGAGTCACATGTAGGCCAGACCAGGTAAGGATGGCAGTTTCCTTCCCTAAAGGACATTAATGAACCAGATGGGTTTTTATGACAATCAACAATGGATTCATAGTCATCATTAGACTGTTAATTCCAGATATTTATTAAATTGAAATTTCACCAGCTGCCGTGGTAGGATTCAAACCCAGGTCTCCAGAACACTACTTGGGTATCTAGATTAACAGTCCAGTGTTAATACCATTAGACCATTGCCTTCCCTCCTATATGACTCCCACAGATACCATGACAATACTTCATTGCACCCTGCTTTCTTGAAGGATTCCATCTCACTCTTCCAATTTTTCCACCTCTGTTGCATCTTTTCTGATGATACAGCCTTCCACAACAGCACTTCAGATATGTCTATTTTTTTCCCTCAACTGAGGACTCACGCCTCCACCGTGGTTGACAAAGGTGCTCAACATGTCCGATCACATTCCTGCATTTCCAGCTTCTCTCGTTCCTTAAACCATAATATATTTTTGTTCTTTTATAGCCCTAACAGCACTCTAAATATACCTTCACTACACAGACTGCAGTGGTTAAAGACAGTGGCTTATGATCACCTGTCAAGAGTAATGAAAATTGGAAACTAAAGGCTGGCTGTGTAAATGACACATCCCACGAGTGAAATTTTTTTAAAAAAATGGATCTTTCTAAGATCCCACACAGCTTTGAAGACTCAAAAGTTCTTCTTCTGTGATATGCCATTTTATGATTCTATGATTAATACTATGTGTAGCCATCTCAGCATTACACATTTATTTATCCTTCACATGAGCAGTGATCCTCGTCCCATATGCCCCCCACCTAATATTCTCTCATATTGCTTTATCATTTTTTTTTCAAACATCTGCATTTGTGCAAGGCGTTAGTCCTATATGTCTCAGTGCAACTCATTAGAACAGCATGTATTGTCAAATAAAACTGCATTTTTCTGTACTGCATAGTCATGATACACTCTGTATTTTATAGAACATAGAACATAGAACAGTACAGCACAGTACAGGCCCTTCGATGTTGTGCCGAACTTTTACCCTAATCCTAAGGTCTATCTAACCTCCACCCCTACCTTATACTATCATCATATGCCTATCTAACAGCCGCTTAAATGCCCCTAATGAGGCCGACTCCACTACCCTCTCCGGCAATGCATTCCACGCCCCTACCACTCTCTGAGTAAAGAACCTCCATCTGACGTCTCCCCGATATCCACCTCCACTCACTTTAAAACTATGCCCCCTCGTAATAGCTACCTCCACCCTAGGAAAAAGTCTCTGGCTGTCTACTGTATCTATACCTCTGATCATTTTGTACACCTCTATCAAGTCACCTCTCATCCTTCGTCGTTCTAAAGAGAAAAGCCCTAGCTCTTTCAACCTTTCTCGTAAGACCTTCCCTCCATTCCAGGCAACATCCTGGTAAATCTCCTCTGCACCTTTTCCAATGCTTCCACATCTTTCCTGTAATGAGGCGACCAGAACTGGACACAATACTCCAGATGTGGCTGAACCAGGCTTTTGTATAGCTGGAGCATAACTTCACGGCTCGTGAACTCAATCCCTCTATTAATGAAAGCTAACTCACCATACGCCTTCTTAACAACTCTATCCACCCAGATGGCTGCTTTCAGGGAACTGTGGACATGAACCCCGAGATCCCTCTGTTCCTCCACACTGCCAAGAATCTGTTAACCCTGTATTCTGCTTTCAAGTTTTTCCTT
Source organism: Rhincodon typus (assembly GCF_021869965.1). NCBI lineage: Eukaryota > Metazoa > Chordata > Chondrichthyes > Orectolobiformes > Rhincodontidae > Rhincodon > Rhincodon typus. The sequence continues at coordinate 44,942,612 of NC_063332.1, read as the reverse complement.
CCAAAATGAATCACCTCACACTTTTCAGGGTTAAACTCTATCTGCCACTTCTCAGCCCAGCTCTGCATCCTATCAATTATGTTATTATATTATTGTTACATGTTTATTCTCTATATTTCTGTGCTGCATCTTAGTTCTGCCTTAGGGATTTACTCACACATGGAAAAGACTGGACTTATTGGGGATAATCAGCATGGATTTATGCAGGTGTGGTCTTGTCTCACAAATGTGATTGAGATTTTGAGGAAGTGACAAAAATGATCGATGAGGGTAAGACAGTGAATGTTGCCTGCATGGGCTTTGCTAAATCGTTTGACAAGGTCCCTCCTGATGGGCTGGTTCAGAAGATTAAGTCACATGAAATCTATGGTGAGTTGTTCAACAGCATACAAAATTGGCTTGGTCATAGAAGACAGAGGATAGCTGTAGAGGGGTACTTTTCTGACTGGAGTTCTGTGACCAGTGATGTTCCATAAGGTACAGTGCTGGGACGTCGATTGTTTGCAATATATATACAAATGATTTGGATGAAAATTTAGGTGGTTTGATTAGTAAGTTTTCAGACGACATAATTCGTGGAGTTGTGGATAGTGAGGAAGGTTGCCAAATGATACAGTTGTATACATCAGTTGGAAAGTTGCATACAAAGATGGCAGATGGAGTTTAATCCGGCCAAGTGTGAGGTCAAATGCAAGAGGAAAATATATTGTAACTGGCAGGACCGTTTGGAGTATTGATATACAGTGGGCACTTTGGGTCTAAGTCCATAGCTCCCTGAAAGTGGCAACACAAGTAGATAGTAAGAAATGCGTAAGTCATGTTTGCCTTTGTCAGTTGGAAGATGGAGTATAAAAGTTGGCAAGTCATGTTGCAACTATATAAGACTTTAGTTTGGCCATATTTGTACGATTGTGTGCAGTTCTGGCCATCACACTACAGGAAGAATGTGGAGGCCTTGAAGAGGGTGCAAAAGAGGTTTATCAGGATGTTAGATAACAAGGTGTAGAGCTGGATGAACACAGCAGGCCAAGCAGCATCAGAGGAGCAGGAAGGCTGACGTTTCGGGCCTAGACCCTTCTTCAGAAAATCTCAGATTCTCCAGCATCTGCAGTTCCTGCTATCTCTTTATCAGGATGTTGCCTGCATTGGAGTGTATTAACTATAAGGGGAGGTTGGACAAACTCGGGATTGTTTTCACTAAGGTGTCACAGGTTGAGGGGTGACCTGATAGAAGAATGTAAAATTTTGAGATACATGGATAGGGTGGATAGTCAGAATCTTTTTCCAGTGTGGCAACATCAAAATCTAGGGGTGTAGGTTTAAGGTGAGAAGGGGAGATCTTAAAGATGCGTGAGACAAGTATTTTTTAACAGAGGCTAGTAGGTGCGTGAAATGTGCTGCCAGAGGAGGTGGTAGTAGCAGAGGCATTTAGATAGACACATAAACAGGCAGAGAATAGAAGGATACAGACCATGTGAGGGGATAGGATTAGTTTGGACTGGCATCATAGTCAACACAGACATGGTTGGCTGAAGGGCCTGTTCCTGTGCTGTGCTGTTCCATATTCAATGTATTTGCATTGTTCTTTAGTTCTGTGTATTTCTATGTAATAGTACCACATTTTCTGCACTCTATACAGGTCCTGTACTGTAGATTAATATGGAAACATAGAAGATAGGAGCAGGAGGAGACCATTCATGGCTGATCGCACAACTCAATAGCCTAAACCTGCTTTCTCCCCATACCCTTTGATCCCAAGTGCTATATCTAGCTGCCTCTTGAATATATTCAAGCTTTGGCATCAACTACTTTCTGTGATAATGAATTCCGCAGGGTCACCACTCTTTGAGTGAAGAAATATCTCATCATCTTCGTCCTAAATCGTCTAACCCGAATCCTCATACTGTGACCCATGGGTCTGGACACTCCCACCGTGGTGAACATCCACCCTGCATCTATCCTGTCTAGCCCTGTTAGAGTTTTATAAGTCTTTATAAGAACCCCCCTCATTGATCTGAACTCCAGTGAAAACAATCCTGACTGAGTCAATCTCTCCTCCCTGCCAGCCCCAGAATCAGCCTGGTAAACCTTTGCTGCACTCCCTTGAGAACAAGATCACTCTTCCACAGAAAAGGAAACCAAAACTGCACATCTGGGTGTGATGTTATATGTTTCCAAATTGTACATAAGTATTGCATGTTTTTACCATGTATATTAGAACTGCACATATCTGCACTGTCTTCAGTTCTGTGTGAGTTTGTACTAGAGGTTTATAGAACTCTTTTGATTTTGTACTTTTCAACTTACTGAATTGTACACAAGTAAGCTTTCTCCATTTACCTGCCTGGGCAATGCAAGTGCTTTCCTGATTATTTTCACAATGGCATCATGGTCATATTCAATCTTGCCCTTGGCCAATGTTCAAGTGCAACACAAGTGTAATTACAAGCAGGAGTGACTAGAATTCTAATACACTGTGTGACTCAGTATCTCACCATGTGGCTCCTGTGACTTATAAAACCATCGGTTCACCTCCAGGAATGACTTTAAGCGTGAAATCCAATGAAGAAACTGAAATCATCCAGCCCTGCACCTTGTTGTCTCGGATTCTCCAGCATCTGCAGTTCCTACTATCTCTGATTCAAAGAAACTGAGATACCAGTTTTGTATCATTTTACTTGTACTCTTCCAGTTCATATACATTCTCAACCTTGGACTTTGAGACATTTACATTGTTGGCGGCATATTTAAACATCAGCTGTTCAACATTTCAAAAGCTGCAAGTGAAGAAGTGGTCTTTATACCCAGATGCTTCACCATTCCAGGATAGAACCTGTCCCAGAAAGGGAAGCTAGCAGCCCACTTCAGTCAAATGGAGTTGGAGGTGCTGGTGGACAGGGTCATGGTGGAGAGAAGGGCCGTCTTCTGTTCTGTGGACCAGTAAAGGAGCCCATAGTGCCAGACCCAGCCAGCCTGCACACAGAGAGCTCCTCAGGTTATTGCCATTTCATATTCCAGGAGAGCCAGTGCCAGGGTGAGTGCCACCATCTTGTCTTTGCATCCTCAGACTCACTGTAACCCTGTCATTGCACAGTAACATCACCAAACCTAATGCTCTACTACTCTCACTATTACAAACAACATCTCCACTCAATGGCTCTCACTCAGTGCATCCTCCTAAACAACACTTCCTATTCTCTGCGCTTCCTTCTCACTCACTCTGGACACCTTGCCACCCCTGCTGCTCCCACACCACCACTAACAGCTCTTCCAATCACTTTCACCTCATTCAAACCCTCCTTTTGTTTCATTGTAGGAGAAACTATTACACAACAGCCACTGAAACAGCTATGACAGGTGGCAGTATGGACGACGTTCGGCTCCACACCTCCTCTGAGAAGATCTTCAAGATGTGTGGAGAGGACTGTGACCACTCATGTGGGAATGTTGGGGCCTCTTGCTGAAGGAATCCAGTGAGCTCATTATTCTGTGATGCACTGTTCACCTACCACTGTGAATGGATGTTTAAGATGCTGAATCTTCGACCTCTATTGCACAACTAATGTCTTTCCCTATGCAAGCACTTGGAACACAACCTCCTCCCTAAAGAGACCAACTCCTCTACCCATCAGCTTCTCCTCCACCTCTAAAGAAGAAGCCACGGATCCCTCAGCTGACGTGCCTGCAAGGTGTGTTCCTACACCACGAAGGACCTCAACCCCACTCCTTCCTCCTTCCTCTCAAGGTGAGAGGGCGGTGTCCAGATGGAAGAGGAATTACACACAAGTCTCATAAAAGCTCCCTCTCAGGACACTCCAGAGGTACTAGTGCCCACCAACTGCGCACCACTGGCCATCCCCAGTGCTGTAGAAGTTTCAGCCAAGGAGAGTACTTTAATATCTGGGCAGTACTGAGAGCATCCCCAAGGGTCATCTGCCCAAATCTTCCAGGCCACAGGCTTGATTACAAAGGAGGCCCATTCCACCCTGACCCCGGGTGGGTCCCCGGGTCTGCACATAGAGACAATGGGATGGCAAGGAAATAAAACACACTGAAGCTACACAGATGGCATTGGTGACACATTACTGTAAATACGCTTCACATCTGTAAATATTCAGTCATCACATACATGTCTGCCTGACTCATTTTAGATGTAGTGCCTGGTTAAATAACTACTAAAATTAAGCAGCCTCTTTATACATGTTCAGGAGGATAGAAGTTGAATTGGTGAAGCATTGCTCATCTGGAAGAAACCTCTTTGTCAGCAGCAGACTTTAAGGATCCTTCAACCCTTATGTTCGTGAAGATGAGACTTAGTGCTTCAATAAGAAAATTACTGAAGTCAAAGGAAATGTGAATGCTTTGTAATAGGTCCTTGCTTCCACAAATGTTCCATACTTTTCAAACTTCTCCTTGTGTGTGTGACTACAGGATCATTCATCAGTGTACACTTTTCTGGAGGAAAGGGTGCATTCTACATTTGTAGTCAACAAGGGAGCACACATTCCTTCAAGGATGGGTGATGACCAGTGCTCAAATACCATCCAGATTTGGCCTCATAACGCAAACATGTACATCATGCCCCACAAACTAAAAAACAGAAACTTGCTCCCCCCACTGTGAAAGTACTGGCAGCCATTTTCTTTCTTGTTGTGCAGTTGAGGGTTGCTGGAAGATGTCACATGCTCCTGACAGTGAGCTTCAGGCTCCACCTGATTTTGCCCCAACCCCTTTGTGTTAACATTGCTGTCAACACGATTAACTGTTAAGCTCCCCATCCACCCATTTTATTTAACGACTGTGCTCCTTTGACATTCAGACATGGGCATTTGAAGCACATTCAGTGTAGTTGTTGTATAAGTTGCTGGTAGATGCTGTTCCTGAATGATACATGCTATATTGACATAGCACAGTGCCATACAACATCATTTTCAATTTGACTGCTCACTGCTGCCAACCATGTCAAGCTGCCTATCTTTCTGTCTGTGCTAAAAAGCCAGAGATGCTGTGTGCCTGTAGGTTCTCAATTAAGTAGCATTGTGCTAAAAGGTAAAGCAAAACAGAGATGCTGTGAGTGTCCAAAAAAACACAAAGTGGGCGTGTAAGAAAATAATGTGTAAGATGGTTGTCCTTGTGCACAGAATGGCTTGGCAGAACATTGCAGTGTAAGGTGTCAGTAAGTTCCAAAACGCAGTGGTGAAGTGCTGGTGTCTGAGTTAGTCCAGGATGGACCATGATGACGGGGTGAGCTGGTGTTTTGCTGATGTAGACTTCCTTGGAGGAGGGTGAAAGTGGTCACTGCCTGTGAAGTGTGTAATGAAATGTTGGTGAATGGACTTGAACGTGGTGGCTCAGAGAAGCAAGCAGCAAGCTGCACTGGCCAAGCAACTGCTTTGACTTTCAACTCGGGAATTGGCACCATCTAATCTTTCACAAGTGCATGGGAGAATGGTGAACTGCATATACATGAGGAACAAACACAGAAACTGCTTGGAAAGCTCAGCAGGTCTGTGAAGAGAAATCAGAGTTAACATTTCAGGTCTGGTGACCCTTCCTCAGAACAGTTATTCTTTCAGTTTTTATTTGGCACATAAATGAGGCAAGGTTAACTCATAATGAGATGCAAATGCATGGAAATATGGACCTCCCTACTTCCCAGCAAGATTCTAATTGAGCTGTTGAAACTTTAAGCGTAAAATTGGACTTTTTTGTCTTAACGTCGCAAATTGGGTTTTTTTTCTCATTTTCATTGTATTCTGCCACATTTCTTGTCATTGCCCACACTGTTCAATGGCTGAGACACATCCACCCAATGTCCTTTTAAGAAAGTACCGAGTTATCATTGTAATCTTTACACAAGTCAAATCTCCAACAAACTCTGCCGTTGGATAAAATAAAGCTTAAGCCCTTAAGAAGCACAGCATTATCAACAACATCCCTCCAAATCTTGTCAATGAACTGGACAACATCAACCTTTACTAGCTGCAAACGGTGGAAATTGAAAGTGTCACACAAACTGCTCTTAGATAAATATTTAATCAAACAGCCCTGAAATGTCTTTTAAGAATGGTTGAAAGGACCTGATGTTCTGGCTGACACAATGCCAAGCATGCCTGCAATCAGATTTCGGATCTTGATTGGGAATGATGGTGTAACCATTTCACTGCCAGATGTACTAGTACATTTCCCTTCACACTGTACGTGGCAGTGAGAAAATGAGGGTGGATTCCTGTCACCACGCTCCCTGCATAACGAATGTCAGAGTGAGCAGCTGCTGGTGTAGACAGCCTGACAGAATCAAAGGGAATATTTCAGGAAAATTCTGTTGGCTTCCTTTCAGCTAACAGGCGGACACAAAAATGCACTCTGGTAGCAACTTGCAGGTCTGCCATCAAATGGAATGCTAACGTTACATATGCAGAAGATATTGCAAATGAGGGATAAAATAAATGCATTGAGAGTCCACAGCTACAGATGTTTAGTACAGAAGAATCCTCTACAGAGTAACATTAATGACAGTCATGAGAAAAAAAGGCTCACTTCTAAAAAAGAATTTGGCTTTGAAATGGAACAGAAGGTGGATGCTCTAGTGAAATGATAAAACTCAAGCAGTGTTTTTAAATGTCAGTGGTATATATAATCAATTCCTTAAATCTACTCAACGTGTTATTTTTATATCCCTTACTCCCTCTAACTCATGCAATATGAACATCTTAAAATCTCAAGCTTGGTATTATCAAAACACAATTTCTAATTTTATCCAGTTCAAATATGTTCAAATTTAATGGGCTCCTTGTTCTTCACCTTGGTTCCTCATTGAAGAATTACTCCAGGTGATTGAAAAGAAGTCACCAAACTCTTCTTCCTAATAACACTATGATGCTTCCACTAGTAGGAGAGACTAGGACTGGAGGGCATAGCCCCTGAGTAAAGGGACAACTCTTCAGAACTGAGATGAGAAGGAATTTCTCCAGCCAGAGGGTGGTGAACCTGTGGAACTCATTGCTGCAGAAGTCTGCAGAGGCCAAGTCATTGAGTGTATTTAAGACAAAGATAGATAGGGTCCTCTTTAGTAAGGGGATCAAGGGTTATGGGGAAAAGCAAGAAAACAGGGTTGAGAAACATGATTGAATGGCAGAGCAGACTCGATGGGCCAAATAACCTATTTCTGCTCCTGTATCTTATCGTCTTATAAGTGAAGCTTATTGAAATAGAATGAACAGACTCATAGGCAAATCAGAAGAAAAAAAAATCTTTCTAAAGAGGCATGTTAAAGGCGTGGAGGAGGGGAGATTATTTGGCACAATGGCCTTTCATGTCCTGTCCATGTCTTCCTATTCCTATGTAAATGCAAGCAAAGCAATATTCAATATTGATATGGACATTCCATTTACTTTTCCAAATAGTCAAAAATACTGCAAATGGGGCCCATCATTTCCCATTTATTCTGCGCAACTAATTTATTATATTCAGAGCAGAAAGTTCCCACATTTATCCACCTTCTCGTATCAAATTCCACGTCAAGTATGAGAATTTATCAACACTGAAAAGGGGATAGAGCCAGTAAAAATCGAAGACATGGGCCGTTCACAAAATCAGGAGGCCCCCAAAACACTTTATAGGCAATTAAGTACTTTTAAAATGTAGTCACTGATGTAATTTGGGAAGAAACCAATTTGCCCGCAGCAAGCTTTCAAAGCTGTAAGCAGCAGGATGGAAATGGCTTGTTTATCTGTTTTTGTGATGTTAGCTGGAGGTTAAATGATGGCCAGGATTTTAGGATAACTCTTGCACTTCTTCTAAATTGTACCATGGAATTTTTACATCCACCTGAGGCAGCAGGGATAGCCTCAATTAAACATATCAACCAAAAGACAGTACATCTGGCAGGGTCTCAAACCCTCCATGCTGCACTGAGCTGTCAGACTAGATTTTGTGCTCAAGTCTCTGGAATGGGCCATATGCTCACAGTCTTTGACTCAGATGGCAGAGGTTTCTTTTATTTTTCCATGGCAAGAGCGCATTGTCGGCTAGACCAACATTTATTTCTTGTCCCTCATTGCCAGAGAGCATTTAAGAGTCAAACGCATTGCTGTGAGTTTGGAATCACATGTAAACCAGACCAGGTAAGCATGGCATACCCTTTCCTTTCCTAAATGATATTAGTGAGTGAGAATAAGCTGTGGATGTCAATGGGAGAAACTGGATAACATGAAACTCAAATCTTGATCTTGGAACATAATTGTGAATAAGTGATGTGAAAGGATAGAATGTTATTGGTTTATCTTGAAATCTGGAGTAATATTCAGCCTCTTTTTTTAAGTGTAAAGGTTATGAATAAAAGCTGGGCCATTCTCAGGTAAGTTTCCATTATATAAGATTTCATAAGTTCTCAATAATTTTATTCAATAAACAATTTTTATGATCCCAGTTGATTTATTACTGGACAAGCCAGATCTGAGCCTGAAATCTGGATTGATTGATCATATGTTGTTTCTTTTATATTAATGAGGTGGTCTCTCACTGAGACATAATCTTGCAATGGTGCTGATACAGTTTTAACAATAAAACAAAAGTTTATTATGCAAAAGGAATGGCAATAAAATATAATAGTCCAAGTTGTTTACATATAAAACAAATGCAAAGATTTCAAAATACATGTTAAAGCACAATCCCATTAATCTCAAAAGCACCCCTTTACCGTACTCACAGCATATAGTCATAGAGCTATACAGCGTGGAAACAGATCCTTCAGTCCAACTTGTCCACTGAGACCTTCAGCCTCCACCATTTCCTCTGGCAGCTCATCCTATACATGCATTAACCTCTGCGTGAAGAAGTTGCCTCTTAGGTCCCTTTAAAATTTTTCCCCTCTCACCTTAAACCTATGCCCTCTAGTTTTGGACTCTACCAGCCCGGGGAAAAGACCTTGTCTATTCACTGTATCCATGCCCCTCATGATTTTGTAAACCTCTGTAAAGTCACCCTTCAGCCTCTGACACTCCAGGGAAAATAGCCTCAGCCTATTCATCCTCTCCCTATAGCTCAAACCCTCCAACTCTGGCAACATCCTTGTAAATCTTTTCTGAACCCTTTAAAGTTTCACCACATCCTTCCTATAGCAAGGAGACCAGAACTGAATGCAGTATTCCAAAAGTGGCCAAACCAATGCCCTGTATAGCTGCAATATGACCTCCCAACTCCTATACTCAATGCACTGACCAATAAAATTCAAGCATACCAAACACTTTCTTCACTATTCCATCTATCTGGGAGTCCACTTTCAAGGAACTATGAACCTGCACTCCAAGGTCTCCTTGTTCAGCAACACTCCCCAGCACCTTATCATTAGGTGTTAAAGTGAGCACTGTGGGTCTTGCAGCTACTCCTGGAATTGTAGGCCTAGTTAAAGATTTATTATGATTTTTTTTTTACAGTTTTGCAGTTATTACAGTCATTATAGTTTACTAATATAAGATTATTTCCAAGTTGTTTCATTAACATTCAAATAAATCAAAAAAATCCACAAAAAAAGCGACCCTTCTTCAAATGGACTTTTTTAAAAACATTTTTTAAAGGGCCTACAGTGAACAGCTGAGTTTATTTTATTTTTAAATCAGAAATTAAAAATGTCTATATGTGATTTAGAGGGTTGTTTTTATATTGAAAAAGTTTGTTTCTTGAAAAAGCCAAACAGTTTTTTTTAAATAAGGAGTTGTCTTTTTGTTCCAAAGAGTCCTACACATGGTCAGCTCCAGAGGAGGTTTCTTCATGAATTTATTGAAGAGGAATCATTTCTATTCAGTTAGTCAGCTAAGTGTTGATTTTATTTAATTTTTATACATTTGATATATATATTTTTTTCCATTTTAATATTATTTTCTGGAGGTAATAAATGGTAGTTTAGTTTACATGTAAGGTGTGATTGAAACATCCTTTTTTTTAGGCTTATTGTTATTAAGGCCAAATAAAAGGTAGAGAGTGAGATGGCTATTAGATTTAGAAAAGTTATTACCCAGCAGGATCAGTCAGATAGATAGATGACTGTCAGGGAAGTTAAGAAGGTAGTTCAAAAGTCTCTGGTGGCTATTCCTCTATCAAATAGATATTCGGTTTTTGGAACAATTGAAGTGGATAGTGTCTCCGAGGAAAATGGAAGGGCTAGTCAGTTATTGGACACTTGCAATGATTCTTACGCTGGGCAGCATTTGACAAGATTTAACAGAATTATTGCAATAGGGGACTCTCCCGTCAAGGGCATAGACAGGTGATTCTGTGGCAGTGAGTGTAAATTTAGGATAGTTTTTGTTTTCCTTGTGCTAGGATTAAAGGTGTTTCTAAATGTTTCAAGCATATTGTTAAATGTGAGATTGAGAAACCAGAAATTATTGTACACATTGGTAGGAACGACATTTTTAGGGAAAGGATTAAAGCAGTAGAGAGTATGTTTAAGAGGGTAGGTAGAAGATTAAAAAATTAAACCTTAGTAGTAGTAATTTCTAGTTTACTCCTAAATGCCAAACTCAAGCGAGGGAAGGAACAAAAGGTTAAAGGAGATAAATCAATGGCTGTAGAGCTGGTGTATTGTTCAAGGATTCAGGTTTTTGGACAATTGGAATGTCTTTTGGGATAGAAAAGACCTGTTCAAAAAGGATGGGTCTAACCTAAACTGGAAAGAGACCAATATCTTAGCAGGGAGATTTGCTCATTCTATTAAGGGAGACTTTATATGATAGAGAAGATGAGTGGAGGAATTCTAAGTAGCAGTGTAAATGGAAGGATTAGTGGGATAGGTTCTGAATGTGAAGAGAGCATGTCAATTAGAAAATAAAGACAAGAGAGATTCAGAGTATGTGGTAACTCTAAAGAGCTAAATTGCATTTATTTCAATGCAAGGGGTCCTGCAGAACACAGGGCATGTTTAAGAACATGGGATTGGGACATCATAGCCAATACAGAAGCTTGACTGAGGGATGGACAAGACTGGCAGTTCAATTTTCCCGGCTTTAGATGCTTTAGAAAGGACAAAAAAGGAGGCAAGAAAGGAGGGGGGTGGCTTTTTTAATTAAGGAATACATTACTGTTGTAACTAGGGAAGATATTTTTGAAATATCGTCCAGTGAAAACATATGGGTAGAAATTACAAATTAGAAAGGGAAGATCACTTTAATGGGATTGTACTATAGCCCCCCAATAGTAAGAGAGACATTGAGAAACAAACATGTAGGGAGATCTCAGATATATGTAAGCATAATAAGGTTGTAATAATGAGGAATTTTAATTTTCCAAACATTGACTGGGATTATCATAGTGTTAAAGGCATGGTTGGTGAAGAATTTGTCAAATGTGCACAAGAAAATTTTCTTTATCAATATGTGGTTACTCCTACTGGAAAAGGAACAAAACTAGACCTTTTTTTGGGCAATAAGGCAGGGCAGGTGACTGAAATAGTAGTGCAGAACACTTTGGGTGTAGCAATCATAAGTCGACTAGTTTCAAAATGGTTACGGAAAAGGATAAGCTTTCCATAAAAGTTAAAGTTTTAATTGGAGCAAGGCAAATTTTAATGGTATGAGACAAAAGCTGTTCGCAGGTAAAAGGCTCAGTCGTTAGCACTGCTGCCTCACAGCGCCAGGGGCTCGAATTCGATTCTTGGGCGACTGTCTGTGTGGAGTTTGCACATTCTCCTTGTGTCTGCGTGAGTTTCCTCCGGGTGTTCCGGTTTCCTCCCACAGTCCAAAGATGTGCAGGCCAGGTGGATTGGCCATGCTAAATTGCCCGTCGTGTTCAGGGATGTGTAGCTTTGGTGGGGTTATCGGGGGATGGGTCTGGGTGAGATGCACTGAGGATCGGTGTGGACTTTTGGGACCGAAGGGCCTGTTTCCACATTGTAGGGATTCTATGATCTCTGAAAAGAATGTCTAACAAGTGGGGGGCATTCAAGAGTGTGATGACCAGAGTTCAGAGACATTTTGTTCCTGTTAGATTGAAGGGTAAGGCTGGTAAGATTAAGGAACAATTAATGAATAAAGATACTGAGATTTTAGTCAAGAATAAAAGAGAATCATTTTTTAGACATAGACAACTTGGTTCAATTGAATCTCTTAATCAATACAAAGAGTGTAGGGGTATTCTTAAAAGAGAAATCAGAAAGGCAAAGATGAGATATGAGATAGCATTGGCAGATAAGGTTAAGGATAATCCAAAGAGTTTCTATAAATACATTAAGAGCGAGAGGGTAACTAGAGAGAGGGTAGGGCCTCTTAAAGATCAAGGAGGTCATCTTTGCGTTGAACCCCAGGAAATGGGACAGATATTAAATTAATATTGTGCATCAGTTCTTACTGAGGAGAAAGAAATGGAGTCTACAGAATGCAGAGAAATAAACTCTGATGTTTTAAAAACAGTACATTACAGAAGAGTATGTTCGGGAGGTTTTAGAGAATATAAAAGTGGATAAATCTCCAGGACCTGATCTAATTTATCCCAGAATATTGTGGGATGTAGGGAGGAAATCATGAGACCCGTTGCAGAAATATTTGCATCATCTGTAACTATGGGTGAGGTACCGATACCTGGAGGGTGGCTAATGTTGTACCTTTAAGAAAGGCTGTAAGGAGAAACCAGGGAACTATAGACCTCTGAGTCTGACTTTGGTTCTGCGTAAATTGTTGGAGGTAATTATAAAAGATAGGATTTATGGACTTATAGAGAGGCAAATATTGATGAGTGATAGTCAGCATGGTTTTGTGTGAGGAAGTCGTGTCTCACAAACATGGCTGAATTTTTTGAGGAAGTTACCAAAAAGGTTAATGACGGCAGAGCAGTAGACGTTGTTTATTTGGATTTTAGTGAAGACTTTGATAGGGTTCTGCATGATAGACTAATTAGTAAAGGTAGGTTACATGGGATTCAGGGTGAGCTTGCCAATTGGATACATAATAGGCTTAATGGCAGGAGACAGAGAGTAGTGGAGGAGGGTTGATTTTTGGACTCAAGGCCTGTGACCAGCAGTGTTCCACAGGTCCTCTTTTGTTTGTCATTTATACAAATGATTTGGATGAGAATATAGAAGGTATGGTTAGTAAATTTGTGGATGACACCAAAATTGGTTGCATTGTAGATAGGGAAGAAGGTTTTCCAAGATTACAAAGGGATTACAAGGGTCAATGAGCTAAAAAATGGCAGATGGAGTTCAATCTCAATAAATGCGAGGTATTGCATTTTGGTACAACAAAAAGGGTAGGGCTTATACAATTAATGTAGAGCCTTGGGTAACATTTCAGAGCAGAGAGACCTAGGGTGCAAGTACATAATTCTTTAAAGTTTGCGTCACATATAGATAGGATGGTTAAAAAGGCATATGGCATGCTTGCCTGCATTTCTCAGTTCTTTGAGTATAGGAATTGGGACATTATGTTGAGGTTGCACAGGACATTAGTGAGGCCTCTTCTGGAGCACTGTGTGCAGTTCTGTTCGCCCAGTTAGAGAAAGAATATTATCAAGCTGGAGAGGGTTCAGAAGAGACTTACCAAGGTATTGATGGGTATGGAAGGTTTGAATGATAAGGAAAGGCTGGATAGGTTGGCACTTTTTCCAATGGAATGTAGGAGGTTGACAGGTGATCTGATAGAAGTTTACAAAATAATGAGAAGTATAGATGGAGTTGATGGTAATTTCCTTTTCCCTATGATGGGAATTTCAAAACTTGGCGGCACATTTTCAAGGTGAGTGGAGAGGGATTTAAAAAAGACATAAGAGGCAATTTAAACAGAGGGTGGTTTGCGTGTGGAATGAATTTCCTGATGAAGTGGTGGATGTGGGCACAATTACAACATTTAAAGACATTTGAATGGATATATGAGCAGGAAAGATTTGGAGGGATATGGGCCAGGAGCAGACAGGTGGGACTAGTTTAATTTAGGATTATGTTCGGCATGGGCTGGTTGGACTGAAGGGTCTGTTTCTGTGCTGTATAACTCTATGACTCTATTAAGTGTATACGTACTGCCCTGATTTGCCTTTCCAAAATGAAGCACCTCACATTTATCTGGATTAAATTCCATCTGCCACTCCTCGGCCCTTTGGTCCATTTAATCAACATCCCATTGTACTCTGAATTAATCTTCTTCACTCTCCACTACACCTCCAATTTTGATGTCATCTGCAAACCTACTAACCATACCTCCTATGTTCATGTTCCTATAATGTATATAAATGGTGAAAAGCAGTGGGCCCAGCGCCAATCCTTGTGGTAAACTGCTGGTCACAAGCCTTCAGTCTGATAGTCAACCCTTCACCACCATCCTCTGTCTTCTACCTTCAAGCCAGTTCTGTATCCAAATGGCTAGAGAAACAATTCCCTTCTCGAACATATCTATAGGGCTTAATATAAATATAGCTTCAATTTCCAGTCTTAAGAATCTAAATGCCTCTTTCTTAAATTTCATACAACTGACTTTGGATTTTCTCAGCTGCAAGTAATCCCTGCAAGGTTTTACCCAAATACTTCTAGTTGGGAGCTTTAAACCTAAACTCCTTACACTGAGTTAACTTATTCCTTAGCCTTTCTGAACCATCTCCTTCTGCCAGAAGCAACTGTTTTACATATCCAGGTTCAGCCACGACTTCCACAAAAGTTCCAAACTGAAACCCAGAAGCCTTTTTACCAAGTTATGGGTGTTTCCACTTCACAAAGAGAGAGAGAAAAAAAATCAATATCTGACCTTTCAAACTTTTTTTTAATACTCTCACAGGAAGTGGACATTGCTGGCTGGCTCAGTATTAATACCTATCCCTAGTTGGCCATCAGTGGTAATGACCAGCCTTCTTGAACTACTGCAGTCCATTTGATATGTGTAGATCCACGATGCTGTTGGGGAGGGAGGTCTACTGTTTTGATCTAGTGACATTGAAGGAGCAGTGATATATTTCCAAGTAGGCATTCTGACTGACTTGAAGGGGAACTTACATATTTACAAAATTGTTTACTCTGTTAACTTGCAAAATCTCTCCCAATGAAAACAAAACCCCATTATAGACCAGGTGCATGCTTCCTCACTGTTACTTTTAAAAGAAATCATGATGGCTACAGATATACATACAAGTTAATCTTTAAACTCCTTCACAACTACAGGCCAAATCCACATTACTAGTCCCATAGCCATGATCTAAAATAAATGATAATACATTATATATAAATCACACCTTAAATCACAATAGATTAAGGTTATTAGTAAGGGAAATAAAATTAAAAATCAGTGTAGCTTTTTTGGGTGGATTTCTGAGGTTAAAATTAATTGCGTGGCTGAGCAGATTGCTTTGTTTAACCAAAACAAAAATGCTCCATTAGTTAACAACAATATTCTTGATTTTAGAAACACAAAATATCTTAAAAATATACCCACCTTGAAAAGCACAAAGAGACAATTGCACAGCAGGGACAAATGGTCAAAACATCCATGTTAATTCTTACCAACCACAGATCATGTGTAATACAATTATTTATGAGGCATGCAGTAGGGATGTCAATATTTTTGGTATTCAATGAACCAGTGCTCTCTGTTTATTTCAGTGAAATGAAATCTGTATTACAGTCCCACATGATTGGAACTAGAGCCATATTAATTTCAGTTCATGTTGACATCCTGTATTTGAATTTTACTCTACTTGTGAAAGTAAGAATCCCAACTGATATTGTGTATAATGTCACAGCTATCCAAATCAATCATCACCTATTCATTTACAGGAACACAGGAACATGAGTAGGCCATTCAGCCTATTGAGCTTGCTCCACCATTTAATAGAATTGTTGCTGATTGAACACTTCAATGCCTTTTACCCACATTATCACAATCACCCATTATATATTGTGACCTCTGGTTCTAAATTTCCCATTGAGGGAAAACATCTCCCCTGCATCTACTGTGTCTATCCCTTTCAGTATTTTGTAGGTTTCAATGAGATCACCTCTTATTCTTTTACACTCTAGGGTATACAAGCTCAGTTTGTCCAATCTCTCTTCAAAGGACAGTTCTGCCATTCCAGGAACAAGTCTGGTGAACCTTCATTGCTCCCTTTATGGCAATAATATGTTTTCTTATATAAGGAGACCAAAACTGTACATAATATCCCAGGTGCAGTCTAACCAAGCTCCTATAATGAAGCAAGACTTCAATACACACACACACTCAATCCATTTATGATGAACGCTAACATTCCATTAGCCTTCGTAAAAGTTTGGTGCTTATCTTTAGTGACTAATTGACAAGGACACCCATGTCCTTTTGCACATCTACACTTTGCAACCTCTCACTCTTTAAGAAATACTCTGCAGCAATTCTTCCTACCAAAGTGGATAATATCACATTCTTGCACATTAAATTCCATCTGCCATGTTCTTACCATTCACTAAACCTGTCCAAATCCTCCTGACAATGGTTTACATTTTCATCACAACACACAATTTTGTTTAATTTTGCATCATTTCTGATTTTGGAAACATTACATTTAGTCCCATGTCCAAGTCATTGGCATATATTTAGAACAGCAAGAGTGCAAGTACTGATTCTTTTGGGATGCAATTAGCCACAGTGCACCAACACAAGAATGATCCAATTATTTCTATTCTGCTTTCTGGCTGTTAGTCAATCCTTAATCTATGCGAGTACTTTGCCTCCTATCCCTTGTGCTTTAATTTTGATAACCAATTTCTGTGTGCGGACTTCATCAAAAATCATCTGAAAATCCAAATGTATAATATGCATCAACTCCTGTTTATCTATTTTGTTTGTAATATCCTTCAAAAAACTTCAACAAGTTTGTCAAATCCATGTGCACTATGTTCAATCATATCATTTTTGTCCAAACGTTCATTTATCACAACCTAACATAGAAAAATGGAAATTAGATACAAGAGTAGGCCATTTGGGCCTCTGAGCCTGCTTTGCCATTCAATATGATTTGATTTTTGATTTGATTTATTCTGGTCACGTGAACCTGAATACAGTGAAAAGCTTTGTTTGCAAGCAGTACAGGTGGATCATTGCAAGGAAGGACACACAGATCATAGGATGCTTAGGCAGAGTGTGGCATACATGGTTACACTGCATGCGAGGGGCGGCATGGTGGCTCAGTGGTTAGCACTGCTGCCTCAGAGCACCAGGGACCTGGGTTCGATTCCACCCTCAGGTGACTGTCTGTGTGGAGTTTGCATATTCTCCCTGTGTCTGCGTGGGTTTCCTCCGGGTGCTCCGGTTTCCTCCCACAATCCAAAGATATGCAGATTAGGTGGATTGGCCACACTAAATTGCCCATAGTGTTCAGGGATATGTAGATCAGGTGGGTTATAGGGGGATGGGTCTGGATGGGATGCTCTGAGGGTCAGTGTAGACTTGTTGGGCCGAAGGACCTGTTTCCACACTGTAGGGATTCTATGATGATGAGATGCATGAAGCAAGATCCAACATTAACAAGGTCAACATTATTTGAAGTTAGAGAGTCTAATCAGACTAATAACAGCAGGGAAGAAGCGGTTCTTGAACCTGTTGATGTGTGTGTTCAAGCTTCTGCATGACTGAAAAAGGTGTAAGAGAGTATTACTGGGGTGGGAGGGCTGTTTGATAATATTGGCAGCCCTTCCGCAGCAACAAGCTGTGAAAACGGAGTCCATGGATTGAAAGTTGGCTTCTGTGATGGTCTGAGCACACAATCTTTTGTAGTTTCTTATGGTCCTAGGCAGAGCAGTTGCTGTACCAAGCTGTTATGCACCCAGACAGTATGCTTTTTATGGACGTACCGAATTTCCTAAGCTGCCTGAGAAAGAAGAGGTGTTGTTGTGCCTTTTTGACCATTGCATTTATATAGGAGTCCAGGACAGGTTGTCGGTATCATCACTCCTAAGAACTTGATGCTCTCGACCCTCTCAACCTTCACTTCATTGATGTAGATAGGGGCATGTTCTCCTCCTTTCTTTCTGAAGTCTTTTGATTCTTTTGATTCGCTGACATTGACAGAGAGGTTGTTATCATTGCAGCATGACACCAAGCCCTCTATCTCCTTTCTGTATTCTGACTCATCGATATTCAATATTTGATATCCGTCCTACCACAGTGGTGTTGGAGCAAACTTGTAGATGGAATTTGGTCAGAATTTGGCTACCCAGCCATGGGTGTACAGGGAGTACAGCAGGGTGCTGAGAATGTATGCTTGGGGGAGCTCCAGTATTGAGTGTCATCGTGGAGGGTGTGCAGTTACCTATCCTTATGGATTGTGGTCCATGGGTCAGGAAGCTGTGGATCCATTGGCAAAGGGCAAACCTGATTCCTAGGTCTTGGAGCTTTGAGATCAGTCTGGAGGGGATTATAGTGTGGAAAGTGAAGCTGTAATCAATGAGCAGAAGTCTGACGTAGGTGTCCTCGTTGTTCAGATGTTCCAGGGATGACTGCAGGGCTAAGGAAATGGCGTCTGTTGTAGACATGTTACATCGGTAGGCAAATTGCAGGCGATTGAGACAGGCTGGGAGGCTGGAGTTGATGTGGGCCATGATTAGTCTCTTGAAACACTTCATGATTATGGAGGTCAGAGCCACTTGACAGTAGTCATTAAGGACATTGCATGTGTTTTCTTTGGTACCGGGATGATGGTGGTCTTCTTGAAGCAGGTGGGGACTTTAGCTTGTAGGAGGAAGAGGCTGAAGATGTCAGTGAATACCTCCAGTGAATTGAGTAAGTATAATCATGGCTGATCCTATAATTCAATGCCACATTCCCACTTTATGCTGATACTCACTGATATTTTCAAAATCTAAAAAAAATCTGTCTCTTGCTTGTATATATTCAGTGACTTGGCCTCCAGTGCCTTCGTGGCTGAGAATTCCACGGTTCATTACTCTTTGAGTGAAGAAATATTTCCTCATCTCTGTCATAAATGGTCTGCCCTGTATCCTAAGACTGTATCACCTGGATCCTCCCTGCATCTAGTCTCTCTAGTCCTGTTAGAAGTGAATATATTTCAATCAAATCTCCTCACATCTTTATGAACTCTAGTTTATAGTCATTTATGAGAGTTTCTAGCATTTTCTCCACTATTTATTTAAGATTGATGGATCTGTAATTCTGTGTTATCCTTTGCTTCTTTCTTAAATTGTGATATTTGCAAGCTTCCAATCTGTCGGAATCATTCTAGAATCTTTGGAATTTTGGAAGATAATTACCAATGCATTGACCATCTCTATAGCCACCTCCTTCAACACTCTGGGAGATAGGCTTTCAGGTCTCATAGATTTATCAACTTTCAGTCCCATTATTTTCTCCAGTACAACCACCTTACTAACACTAATTTCCTTAAACTCCTCATTCTCCCAAGTGACTTGGATCTCTAATTCTAGGAGAATTCCTGTGTCTTCCATATTTAAAATAGACACAAAGTACTCATTAGATTTTCTGCCATTTCTCTATTCCCCATTATAAATTACTTTTGTTTTTAACGGACCCACATTCATCTTAGCCAAACATTACCTTTTAAGGTACACTGAGGAGATTTTACGGTCTATTTTTATGTTTTTTTGCTAGATTGCATTCCTTTCCATATTCTTCCTTTTTTGATCCACCTTTGCCATCATGTAACTCTGACAACTATTTGTTACCATTAGAATAAATTATAAATTTACCATAAAGACTTACTTGGATATGCACAATATAAACTTATCTTTATTTTCATTCAGTCTTATTTCTAAAGAAGAGATTGCAACTTGGATTTCAAGAAGGATCACAAACAAAAGGATGGTAAAATTAAATCAAGTCAAACAAAATAATAAGTTAGATAACAAGGTGTAGAGCTGGATGAACACAGCAGGCCAAGCAGCATCAGAGGAGTAGGAGGGCTGATGTTTCGGGCCTAAACCCTTCTTCAAAGGTCAGCC
>NC_063332.1:44876784-44922291 GCF_021869965.1 Rhincodon typus | reverse complement strand
GTCAGCCCTCCTGCTCCTCTGATGCTGCTTGGCCTGCTGTGTTCATCCAGCTCTATACCTTGTTATCTTGGATTCTCCAGCATCTGCAGTTCCTACCATCTCCAAAATAATAAGTTATTTCTTTTTCATTTTAAGCCAGTTAGAGGCACTTTGTAACAGCAGCTTCTCGCCAACTAATAAAATTACAGATTTCCTGTCAGTTCATTGTACCATATTTTTCACACTCAACTTCTCTAAGCTCTGTGTCCAGAATGAAGCCACTCCCTACTCTCTGTGCTCTATTTAAACTTGCTGCTTCTGCTTTCTGCATTGTGTTCCAGGTCCAGAATGAATCTACATATATCCAGGATTAAAAATTCAACATTAATCTATTACCACAATACAACAGAAGAAAGTGGAGCTGAGAAAACATCAGTGAATGATCAAATGGGCTCCATCACATTCACTTTGCGACTCAGTTTGGCCATATTCAAATTTGCTAACCCAGAAACTTACATTTCTTTACTTCTACTAAAATAAGAATTGATCTAATTCTTTTTTGAATGGTTTAAGTGAGTAAATCATTAGTCAAAATGGTAATCAGCAGATCAAAGATTCCATGCATGAAGACAACTGAAATTGCACCTTGGTATACTAATATACACACTTAATGGGTATTAATGGGTATTACTGAAATATTAGCCTTTTAAATGGAAATATTAACTAATTTTAGACAAACACATTCATTTTTTTACTCTAGAATCTCAAGGTATCATTTCAGACCTGTTATTCCTTCATGAAGTTAAGGTCCTGCCCTATGAAAATTATAATCATGCAATTATAAGCATGCATCTTTTGTCATAGTTAAGCAGAAAATAACCTTTCACTTGCCTGGCTGAACCAGCAAAACTCAGAAAAGCTAGTGTGCAGTATTAAAAACGCTGATGCAGCCCATTAAAGTTAGCAACTCAAAAAATATCTCTCAGTGAAGGTCTGTAAACCATGAGCCTTGCCTCAGGTTGGCTGAATTATTTAAGTTTCTTTTATTACATTGGATTTCAGGATTTGTTTTCGTATTTTGCAATCACGTTCTGTAATTCAGTTTATTATTTGTTTTGTGAAATCTGAAATTAAATGGCTGTTGGCAGGCTTAAGGGTGAAAAACATTTCTTGATTATGAATTAAAAATACATGCGCTGAATCTTACCAGAAAACAGCTAAGTGTAATTTTTGGCAATTTTCCATGGAAAGGTTTCTTTTCTCAGGGTGTTAAGAATTTTCTTGCACTTTTGTCCCAAATTTGCAGCATTAACCATGCACCATGCCTCTGTAGCATCCATTCATCCTGTTCTCTCAATCGCTGTAGGTGAACATTTTTGTCATTGTTGGGATATTCTGGGCTCCTTGGCACTCGGCTGTACACTCGGTTCAAGCATTGGCAGTCCAGAGTTGTCTTTCACCATGCACAGAGAGGGACATTAACATAAGCTGACACTTCTCAGGGCACAAAGGTGGCACACCACCATTCCATTGCACATACAACTGCACTTTCCTACACTACCACTCAGCCATGCAGATTACTGGCCACACCCCATCTTAAAACCCTGTCTTAGTCAGTTCTACTCTTTTCCATTGCCCCCAGCATCTTATCATTGTTCATTCTGAAGAAGGGTCTAGGCCCGAAATGTCAGCCTTCCTGTTCCTATGATGCTGCTTGGCCTGCTGTGTTCATCCAGCTCTACACCTTGTTATCTCTAACTATGACAGGCTGCCTGGTTTTGAGTTTGCACTGAGCAGTACAGCAAGACAGAAGTACTGTGAGGCTGTAAAGTGAGGCTGAGGTGGTAAAGTGTCAAAAGGAAGGACAAGGCAAGGCATGGAGCTGTGAGCATCAAAGTAAGCACAAAGTGAGCAAATGGTAACAGAGCGCACGAGCAGCCCTGAAATACAGCCAATCCAGGACATGCACACCTATCCCTACACATAACATGTCTCTGCAGCAACATTGCAATGAAAGGTGCTGGTGCACTCCAAAGTGCAGCATTGCAGAACAATACTGTATGTGGATCAGAGATATGTCATGATAATGCCTTGAAGCTGGTACCTGTTGGATGGTGATGTCTGTGAATGGGGGTGTGGGGTGTGAGTATCCAACTGCTGTCCATGGATTGTAGCCTGAGATGTTGGTTTCCAAGATGGAAGTCCGGAAGAGCAAGCAGGAAGCTGGAGTCACCAGGTAACCATGGTTTTACCTGTTTGCATAACTGTCAAAGTAACAATGTGTGCTGTATACAAACATGTATATTTGCTTGGGTTTTTTTTTCATTTTTAGCAAAAAGGGGCATGTTGTGTTACATCTTGTGGCTTGTGTACCTTTAAGACACATGCTCATGATATCACTGTCGTGTCATAGCACGTGACCTGAGAATATAAATGTCTCAGATACTGTCTAACCTGCTTAAAGTATGACACACTGCTAAAAATATACTGCTCTTGTAACCTAAATACTTAATGTGAGCTCAAATACTGATGTGTCTGTAAACAATATATTTGCATATAATAACTAGGTATGATAAATGTTGAATTTTTCAATACCAAACTATCCACACATAGTTTCTTATGAAATTAGGGATAACATAAGCATTGCTGCTTCAGATAAAATATCCTGATGGCTTACCCAAAACAATACTAGACATTTAAATTGCGGAACAAAAACAGGAATTGCTGGAGAAACTCAGCATGTCTGGCATCATCTGTGGGGAGAAAGCAGAGTCAATGTTGCAAGTCCAGAGACCCTTCTTCATATTAAACAATGAGGAGAGGTTGTGGACTCTTGGCTTGTATTCCCTCAGGAGTGAAAGAATAAATGGCAATACATTTGAGGTATTGAGGAGGATTAAATTGTTCGATAAGATGGATAAACAAAAGCTATTTCTGTTCACAGATGAATCCCAGAAATGGGGGAAATAGCATCAAAATTAATATTAGATTACTCAGAGGTGATGTCAGAAAATAGTTCTCCACACAAAGGAAAAGCCCTCTGGCTGCTCCTGATCTAGAGACAGTACTGTGAAGGAACAATTTCATCTCGGAGTTGTCCTCACCATTCTTCAGCAACTTGGCTTCCGGAAGTCTGAAAACCCAGGACATTGTTGTAAAGTTACTGTAAAGAGGCTGTCAATCTCTTTGGAAAAATTAAATTAGCAGCTCACCTCCTGAAAGCTGGTTGGCACCTTGCCTCTTGTCCCAACTTCATTGTTCAGACGACAAAGTACTGTGGACAATTTCAGCTTGTAATTCCAAATGCATTTTCAAAAAGAGGACTGATATGGCCAAAGGTTTGTGCGGATGTAATCAAGTAGCTGGAGACACCAATGAAATATAACATCAAAAGTGTCAAAGAAATTCCAAACAGAGTGGATCTCGTGTGAGTTCAAAGAACACAAGGGCCTGATGACCTCCTGGACAAGCCTCTCCCCTGCGGATTATGTCCAAAATTACAGCCATATTATGTGCTTTTCCCTGTGAAACATACCTAGGAACATAGGAACATAGTGGGTGCAGATAAAGTGGTTTAAGAAGACCAGCAGAATAAATAGACCAGTCACAATAAAATTGTAGGAATTGTCTGCATGGAGATGCATGGTAAATGGGACTGATCACCCAAAGAATTCCAATAACCCTCAGTTTACAGTTTAAAGAAGAATTAAACAGCGGAAAAAAAGAGCATAACAATGATGAATAGTGTCAGCTAAAATAATGGCATCTACTTTTGCTTTCAATTGCTGACTGACCTGCTGTGTACTTTGCTTTTTACTCACATTTCTAATTTCCAGAATAAATTGCATCCTGTTAACTTATTCACTTGCTACTCAGAATTGCAGATTACTTATTTCATTTTTCCCACTTTCAATTCAAAATCACTGGTGAACATTGAATTCTGATGTGGCCGTGGCAATGAGCTGCGCCCCCCCTCCGAGAAAAAATTGACTCTTTAACTCATGATTTATACGGACTACAGAATGCATGAGTATTCCATGAATGCCCAGACATATGCACCAGTCTTTGAATTAATGAGAAACAATTTTACAATGCCGATTATCTTGTTCATAATTTTTAATTTCCTCCAGCCTTCACTAGATTCAGGCAGTGCAGGATGAGGCAGCATTGGAATTGTAATGAGCCTCTTGTCTGCATTTATGTGGGAGGAATGTCTATCAAAAACATGGAGGCCAATCCAAGAATAAACCAACGCAAGTTCTTTTATGTTTGACACTTGTGGTGTTCAGTTGGAACACTTCCATCACATGGCTTCTTTGCTTGCCCTCTGTGCCCATTAAAAAGTTGTTTGCATAGCAATCTTATCAGCTATTTTATCTCTATTTGTTTTTGCTGGTTTCCAAGCAACACCATTGTTCAGTGGTAGGGATACACCATTTTAAAACAGAAATGATATGACATATAAAATACTAAGTGTGGTTACACAATATTAGCAGCTTACAGTATTATTAGAGGGTAACACTAGAACATATGAATTCAGAGCCAAAGTAGGCCATTTAGCATGTTGAGACCATCCCACTATTTGATAAGATCATGGCTGATCTGATTGTGGACTCAACTCCACTGTTCCGTCTTGCTCCCTTAACCCCTTGACTCCCTTGTCAATCGAATACATATTTAGCTCAGTGTTGAGTATATTCCATGACTTGCCTCCACTGTTCTCTGGACAGAGATTTCCACAGGCTAATAACCCTCTGCGAGAAAAAGATGATCATATCCATCTTAAATATGAGACTCCTAAATTGGAATTTGTGTTCTGTAGTTCTAGAGTCCCACTCGAGGGGAAGCATCATCTCAGCATCAGACTGTCAAGACCCCTCAGAATGTGACATGTTTCAATAACATCTCATTCAAAATCACTTCTCATTCTTCTTGATTCAATGGAAATAGGTCCAACATGTTCAATCTTTTCATATGAAATAAGTGCTTCATCTCAGGAATCAGTCTCTGAACCTTTTCAAATTCTTTCATAAGTAAAGAGACAAAAACTATACACAATACTCAAGATGTGGTTCTGAGCAAGGACTATACAACAGGCACAACACTCATTACTTTTACATTTGATTCCCCTTACAATTACTTGAGGATTTCAATGATCTTTAATCACTTGCTGTGCTAGCGTATGAACTTTCCATTTCTCATGCACCAGAATGACATGACCACCCTGTACTGTGGAGTTCTTCAGTTTCTCTGTTTAAATAATATACTGCTTTCCTTTTAACCTTAGTCTGGGATGTAATTACCTACTTAGCTGCTAACCTTATCTGTGTTCTCACAGCTGGAAATGGGTAAATCTTATAAAATGCTGATGTCAGAGAGCAGACAGTTGAGTTAAGTGGCAGGGTATGCTGTGTGGAGGATGCAGAGGAGCCTCAGTGTTATTTGGACAAGTTAAATAATTGGGAAAATATATGGCAGATGCAGTATAATGTAGATAAATGTGAGATTATTCACTTTGGTAGCAAACACAGGCAGGTAGGTTATTATCTGAATGGCAACAGATTGGGAAAGGGGGAAATGTGATGAGACCTGGGTGTCCTCATAAACCGGTTGCTGAAAGTAAGTGTGTGCAGGTACAGCAGGTGGTGAAGAGGCCAAATGCAACGTTGGCCTTTATAGTGAGAGGATTCGAGTACAGGAGCAGGAATGTCTTGCTGCTACTCTATGGGGCATTGGTAAGAGCACACTTGAAGTATGCCATGCAATTTCAGTGCCCTTATCTGAGGAAGGAATTTCTGGCTATTGACGGAGTGCAAAGAAGGTTTGCCAGACCAATTCCTGGGATGGTGGGACAGATGTATGGGAAAAGACTGGATTGGTTAGGACTATGTTCACTAGGGTTTAGAAGAATGAGAAGGGAACTGAGCTAGGTAGATGCAGGAAGGATATTCTTGATGACTGAGGAGTCCAGAACCTGGGTCAAAGTCAAAGATAAGGGGTCAGCTTTTCAGGGGAGAGATGAGGAGAAATTTTGTCACTCAGAGAATGGCGAGCTGTGGAATTCTCTGCCACAGGAGACTGTTAAGACCAAAACATTGAACACTTTCAAGAAAAATGTAGATATTGTCCTTAAAAGTAAAGGGATTAAAGGATATGGAGAGAAAGTGGGAACAGAGTATTGAGCTGGAAGACCAGCCATGATCATGTTGATTGGCAAAGCAATTTTGAAGAGCCGAATGACCTATTGCTGTTCCTATACTCTATCTTTCCATATTTCTATGAATTTTGTTGTAAAGTTTTGCTACAGATACAATATTGTATTGATTATACTATTAGGCAATTTAAATCAGTAATTCAGAAAATTTTGGAGGCATTTTTAGAGGATAATTAACCTAAAATGTGCTGGGTTAGCTGAAATGAAGTCACATGAAATTAAATGAAATAAGAAGGAAAGATGAAGCCTGGTGATGACCTAATGATTGAAAAGGTGACTGATTTTAAAGTATTTTTGTGTTATGCTGAAGGACTGTGTGTTTGTTTACATCAAGCCTTGTAACTCAGCAGTAACAAACTGAACAGTCACGGTAAATCCGGAAAAGCTGAAGTTTCATTAAAAACAGACATAGTGAATCAGGTATGACAATGTGGACTAGTTATCAGCTAAATTTGTGACTGACTTAAAACTCTGCTGTGTAAATATCATACGGTTGATTGAATGACATAACACACGAGCAAGCTAAAGATGAGGTCAAAGTTCATTAAAAGTAAGAGACAATCCACTTTCCAGGCAGACACGAGCAAGCCCTAATGAGTTAATCAAACTGATGAGGAAAACGTGACACGTTTGTGATGTTTGGTCAAACTAAACATTTGTCAGAAACTGGACAGTGTAAAAGGTTTGAATGCAAGCTTCTTTGCACAGAATTCAAATAAAAATACCCAGCCTTACAGCAAAGTTAGTGAGCTCGGGGAAAAGGTCGTCTGATCAATGGTTGAAAGTTGCGATAGAACAGGCAGATCACCTGTTCCCAACTGATCTTCAGACAAGTGTATCAAAAGGAGTTCTCTTATATCGTATGGGTAAAATTTTTGTAGTAATTTTTGTTATATACTCTGCTTTAATAAAGAACATTGTGTATATGCCGCTGTTAGAATTGCCTTGGGTTCTTGATATCCAGAATACTCCTGACAGATCAGAAAAAGTGGGAAAGTGTGAATAAAAGCCTGCACCAGGGAAAACACTTTCTGGGTGCATGTTGCTGTTGGATAAGGCATTTAAATAGGTCATTACATTCTGCTTAACCAAGAACTCAGATTGTGTTCAGCAGTGGACCTATTTTCCAACTCAGCAGGGTCACCAAGGTGAGTGTACAGTGAGGAGTGCTCCTTTTGTGAAACTAATTGGCTTGGAAGGCTTTGACCAGTGGAATTGAACAATGGTGAGGAGAAGAACTCTGCTCACGGCACTGAGGACTTTTAGTGCTTGACTTTTGCTAACCTTTTTTGACATCACTTTAAGCGTCTTACACGTCACTCACTTTGAGATCTGCATTGCTGCTGTAGTCTTTATCATAGCAAGCGACCTACTGAAGCTAAAGACCAACTATGCCAAAAACAATATGTCACAACAGCAAGAGCAACACCAGCAGCCTTCCCTTCAGACAGAGGGTAGAGGGAATGAACACCAAACCTGACTTAAAGAAAGCCATACCCTCAACACAAGGTCTCCCAGTAAAGGATTCGTTCTCTCAGCACATTGAGCACTGGTGCCTCAAGAGGCTCAGTCTTTCACCTCAGGTCACTGCTGACATATGTAGCCTGCTGGATTGGCCTCTGTTACAGTGCAGCAGGTGAACATATGTTGGTCAAAGTCATCAAGAGGCTGTCACTGGCCTGTCCCTGGGTCTCTGCTTCTTACCAAGTTGTGTGTTCACTTCTCCTGCAAGCAGAGAGTTACGAGCGTTCGTAACAGTTTGACTGAGTTGGAAGGAAGGGCAATATTTGTGGACGGTGATAGAAAGGTATGGGTGGGAGAGGCTGTATGGTGAGGGTGAGTGGTGTGTGTTGGCTGTCCAAATGGTGAGAGATAAATGAGTGGAGTTGCAAGGTATGTTAGTCGGAGGTGTACTATGCACAAGAATGGTGGGGAAGGTGAAATGTGGGGCTAGACAATTGAAATGGTTATAACACTCACTTTTCCCACCTGACTGAGGTCCTGAATCCTCTTCATGTCCTAACATCAAGTCGGGAGAGCATATTCCTATCACTGACCTCCTTGGGCAATTCCATACATCCTTGCTTGGTTGGAGAAATTCTCCTTCGGAAGCTCTTCCACAGCAGAGTCTCAGGGTAAGATCAAGAGACCCAGAGAGCAAAGGGATGGCATTTTCTTCCATGTATTTCAACAGAGAGGGAGAAAACTAACTTTGAGTTGAATTGCAAAGTTCTGTGACTCTATTGTGATCTTCCCTACACATTGTGATCTTTCAACCACAGAGTTAAATTCCAGTTCAGCAGCTTTTTTGTAATAATCTTGTATTCTATGTTCTTGAATAATCTCATATTCTAGTCTTGTCACACTTTATAATGGCACTCCTGCACATCAGCTCCACATAGAGACTTTTTTTTATCCAGAGGACTACAGCATTTTAGGAAAAGCATTGCCACATGATATATGAGTATGTATATCATTGATGTAGTAGAGATACCTCGACATGTGATCACGCATCAATGAGGACCTGAGAAAACCTTTATAAGTGAGAACATTGTACATATTTGTGATGGCCAAAAGCAAGCTCGACAGCTGATTTCATGTCAGTGATGATATACAAACTCTATAGCTGAGTAACTACTAATGATGATATTGGGGAACTCCTGAGAATGGGGAGGGGAATTTGGTGGAAAATCTGAGGGAGGTTTGGAGGCTGAGGAAAGCACAGTGTGAGGAAAATAGGGAAAAAAGATATTGGGCCTGAAACATGACATCTTGCTGTCTCACTCTGGAATTCCCATGGGTGGTTTTACAGGTCTCTCTCCAAATGTGCACAGTATCAGGTAAGGCAGTCACTGAGGGCTCAAGCTTCTCTCATTGTAGCATTATGAACTTACAGTAAATGTGTCAGCAGCAGTAAAAGGCTAGTGTGAATGGCAGCAACTCAGCAAAACAAGTAATTTGCACAAAATGCAATTTAGGAACCTGGGTTCATTGCATTCAGGCTAATTGAAGAGATAACTGGCTATACTAACCTTCAGTATTGTGTCCCTACATAGGCACATATATTCCACATCCTCTGAGTTTGGCTTCCTGTTCCTAACAGCCTGTGGAAAGAATGCTCCTTCCATGCTTTCACAGCTTCCACCAATAAGTGACATGTCCATAAAACTTGGAACTGTCTTCGCCCCCTCTCACATGCACTACCCTTCTTCTTTGGTATACTGAAGCAGATCTCCGCGGCGTTGGGTGGCTCAGCTCAGTTGGTCAGCTGATTTGCGATACAATGCAATGCCAACAAGGTTGTTCAATTCCCATGCCAGCTGAGGTTACCATAAACAACTCTCCTTCTCAATCTCTCCCCTTGCCTGAGGTGTGGTGATCTTCAGGCTAAACCACCACCAATCGCTTCTGAGAGAGCAGCCCCATGGTCCAGTAAGACTACAACCGACTCTACCTTTATCATTTACTGGAACCAGATATAGTTCCAACATTCCATCAAAAATTAAATCTATAGGATTTCTTCCCAAAGGTGTGCTGCTACAGGCTTTTATTGTTCATTCATGGGATTTGGATGTTGCTGGCTGGGCCAGCATTTACTTTTCATCCCTAGTCACTCTTGAGAAGGTGGTGGTAAGCTGCCTCCTTGACCCACTGCAGTCCATTTGTTGTACATAGTCCTGCAATGTTGTTGGGAAAGTTCCAGGATGTTGACTTAAGAACACTAAAGGAACAGTGATAATTTAAAACAAAGTACTGGAGAAACTCAACAGGTCTACCAGCATCTTTGGAGACAGAAACAGAGTTATTATTTCAAGTCCAATATGATCAGTCTCTGCTTTTCTCTCTCCGCTGCCAAATCTGCCAAGTTTCTCCAACATTGGTTTTATTTCAGATTTCTAGCGTCTGCAGTATTTTGCTTTCATAAGAACAGCGATAGATTTCCAAGTCAGGATGGTGAGTGGTTTGGAGGGGAACTTGCAGGTGGTGCTGTTCCCATATATCTACTGCCTTTGTCCTTCTAGATAGTAGTGGTTTTGGACTTGGAAGGTGCAGTCTAAGGAGCCTTGGTGAATATCAGCAGTGCATCTTATACATAGCACATACTGTAGTTACTGAGGTGATAGAGGGAGTCAATGTTTATGGATGTGGTGCCACTCAAGCAGGCTGCTCATTTTAGTTGTTGTCAAGCTTATTGAGTGTTATTGGAGCTACACTCATCTAGATAAATGGGAGTATTCCATCACACTCCTCAGGAGTGGACAGGATTTGGAAACAGGATGTTGAGTTATTCATGGCAGCTGCTGACCTGCTCTTGTAGCAACTCTATTTATATGGTGAGTCCAGTTTAGTTTCTGGTCAATGGTAACCCCCAGGATGTTAATAGTGGGGGATTTAGTGATGGTAATACTGAAGAATGTCAAGGGATGATAGCTAGATTCTCTCATTTTGGAGATAGCCATTACCTGGCAAGTGTGTGATGCAAATGTTACTTGCCACTTGTTTGTTCAAATCTGGATATTTTCCTTGTTTGTTGTATTTGGACATGGACTGCTTCAGTATCTGAGGAGTCGTGAATGGTGCTGAACATTGTGCAATCATCGGTAAACATCCCCACTTCTGACCTTATGATAGAGGGAAGGTCATTGGTGACACCTTCCATCACTTTACTGATGATCGAGAGTGAATGGATGGGGCATAATTAGCCAGGTTGTATTTTTCCTGCTTTCTATACACGGGACATGCTTGGCCAATTGTTCACACAATTGGATAGATGCCAGTGCTGAAGCTATACTGGCACAGTTTGGCAAAGGCAGTAGCAAGTTCTGGAACACAAATCTTCAGTACTGTTGCTGGAATATTGTCAGAGCCCATAGGTTTTGCAACATCCAACGCCTTCTCGATATCAAGTAGAGTGAATCAAATGGGCTAAAAACTGGCATTGTAATGCTGGGGACCACTGGAAGAGGCTGAGATGTATCAGTTACTTGACATTTCAGTATGAAGATTGTCACAAAAGCTTCAGCTTTATCTTTTGCACTGATGTATTGGGATTCCCCCATCACTGAGGATGTGGATGTTTGTGGAGCCTCCACCTCCAGGGAGTTGTTTGATTGTCCAAAAACATTAATGACTTGATATAGCAGGACTGTAGAGCTTGGATCTGATCCATTGGTTGTGGGATCGTTTAGCTCTTTCTATCATATGCTACTTATGCTGTTTGGCACAGGGGTATGTATGACACCTCATTTTTAGGTATGCCTCAAGCTAATCCTGACATGCTCGTCTGCATTCTCCAATGGAGTGGTGTTACTTTGACAGCATTTTTCAAACCTACAACTCAAACCATCTTGAAGAACAAGAGTAGTAGATGCATGGAAATACCAGCACCAGTTAGTTCTTTTCCAAGTCATTCACCATTCTGACTTGGAACAATATCAACGTTCCTTCACTGTCTCTGGAAAATCCTGGAACTCCCTCCCTAGCCGCACTGTGTGTGTACCAATAGTCCAAGAATTGCAGAGGTTCATGAAGATGGTTCACTACCATCTTCTCAAGGGCAATTAGTGATGGGCAATAAATGCTGGCCCAGCCAGAAATGCCCACATCCAATGAATGGATAAAAAAGAAACTATGACTGATGGAGCAAAAGACTTCGACAAGTGAGTACCTGTTGATGGTACAATGGTTCCAGTTCTGAGGAAGGGTCACCAGACCCAAAATGTTAACTCTGTTTTTTCCTTCACAGATGGTGCCAGACCCGCTGGGGTTTTCCAGCATCTTTGTTTTTGTTGTTGATGGTACAATGAAACCTTTTATGATTAAATATCCCTTTGTCATGGTGCAAAGGGTACAAACAGGTCAGTGTATATACTAATGATACAAGAAGAAATCTATTCACAAGGTTCGATCTGTCTAATTTGTCCACCAGTCTATCTATTATGATAGATTATTTGTCTGTTAAGGGGAAAGACGCTATGAATAGAATGATATTGAGTGGAGAAACTGTCAGCAGCTGTGGTGGCAACACCCTCAACAGAATCACTCTGAATATGTATCTTTCAATAAAAAGACTGAGAGATATTTTATAGATAGTATATTTCCCTTTGTTGATGGCAACTAGGAACAGTCTGTTTTAATAATTATTCGATGACTTTGTCTCTTCTGATTTAAAGATAGTACCTAATGTTAAGTAAGGGAAGTATTATATTCCCAGGAAAAAAAAAGGGCAAATACAAGAAACTTTGAAATGTAAACCGAAAGAACTGTGGATGCTGTAAATCAGGAACAAATACAGAAGTTGCTGGAAAAGCTCAGCAGGTCTGGCAGCATCTGTGAAGGAAAAAACAGAGTTAACATTTCGGGTCCGGGTTCTGAGGAAGGGTCACCGGACCTGAAACGTTAACTCTGTTTTTTCCATCACAGATGCTGCCAGACCTGCTGAGCTTTTCCAGCAACTTTGTTTTTGTTCCAAACTTTGAAATGTAACAGGATTATACACAGTTAATAACAATAATGATATGTTCTTTCCATGTTTCAGACTCTGTTTATGAAGTTTCATGTAGCATTTGGTTCCAATTAAATTCATTATTAAAAAGTTATCTTCTGAGAATTTCATGGAAATTTAATTCTACTTTCACAATTATTTTAATTACCTTCAAAATGAATACTGTATTTCAGGGGGTTTATCATTAATGTTACATGATTTCCATTGTCCCTTGCTTTTGTGTCAACTTAATTGTGATGTTGCTTTGTGCCTCTGTAAAATTGGGTGTGCAATTTCTTAGAATCTTGTGGCATTTATTAATATGTAGATTTGTGTTGCACTCCCATGCCCCTCCATTGTAATAACAAGAAAAAAATTAAATAATACAAGCAAAAATGTTTCGTTTGTACCTTTGGATCTGTAACTAGTGACAAGGCTGTAGTGCTCTTACTGCTCCCACACAGTTCAACATGCTTTCACAAATGTGTTCAGACAATGTGAAATGCAACAAACTTGAAACACAATACTTTTGAAAGTTTATCAAATGATGACAAAATGGAACTGAATCAGAAGGACTATGAGCGTATAAACCTTTAACTGTTCATTGCCCTCATTTTATTTCTGAGTTTATGCATTCTATTGATTTAGGCACCAAGTAACAGAAGTAGTATTTTTTTCATTCTTGCTCACAGGATGTGGGCACCTCTGGCTGGGCCAGTATTTATTTTCTATCCCTTGTTGCCCTTGAAGCAGTGGTGTGGTTTTTTTCACTCTTTTACGTTTACTCTTTCAGAACTTGCAATTTTCAGTGAGATTCTTATTATTTAGGATAGTTTTTTTTGCTGTTTGTTCTCTGAAACTTTATTATTTGATGCTTCTCTGATTGAACCATATCTGACAGTGACCTGCTCACTCTTTAAACCCATGTATATCCGACATCTGCTATCATCTATGCAATTTGAATTTTGCTATCAATTTCTAGGCTTATGCTTCTCGTTAAAAGCAAAATGGAAAGTGTTGCTTTTTTGTGACAAAATGCAGATGAATTGAGTCTGCTGTTATTACAACATTATCTGATGTAAATATCAGTTCATTAGGAATCTTGGAATGATTCCCTGCAGTTTGATTTGGCTGACTTTAATCTCTACATGAGTCAGTAGATTAGAAAGCATTTTTATGTCGAAAGAGGAATAAAATGCTCTGAGGTTGGTATTAACTACAGCACAACTGGCATATGATGTTGGCCATGTAGTATTAGACTGGATTATTTTTCTATGGCCTCACTGTGGTCTCACTCACACATGTAACGGCAGTGTGAACCTTGTAAAGTATTCAATCATACCATGAGATTGGGTGTGAGTTGACTTTGCAACAATTTGTATCAGGAATTTGAATCTAACATTTCTCTCCCAGTGAGCTGATATCAGATTCGCTATTGCAAGTTTGTCATTGTTTTAAAATGCAGCTGTAGTACAAGCTGGAAGGATAAATGTACAGAGACAAATGGAAAGTCATTTTCTCGTTAAAGCTATCAAGAACAGGACATGTTGATTTATAGAAAGTTATGAGTCCATGCATATTTTGGGCAGCTTGAAAATTCCACCATTAGCATCTCCACGTTTTAAACTATTTAATCACTCATTTACAAAATGTTTTCTGCATTTTATTCTAAGATGATATGCTCATTTGGGTCAATCGTGACTACATAAATCACTTTTGCAACCATTACATTGCCACAGAAAAATTCATACTTATTACTGTTAATATCAACCTGCTATTTACAATCATGCTGACTGTGACAGATCTAGTTTAAAATCACCAATATAGTTCAGCCTGTTTTAATCAATTATTTATGGTTTATACTATCACTTTTGGCATTGCTGCAATGCAATTTGGAATATGCATCAAGAAAATAATAATGGTGGATAATGTCAGAATGCAATCCTTCTAGAACTAAGTAAAACATCACACTACTAGGTTTATGTATGGTACACAATAACCTCAGGTGAGGTTGATGTAAAATTTATAAAGCTTCCAAATGGAAATATTTCACATGTAACTTTACTCTTAGGAGGAAGTTGATGCTCCTGTTCACAAATTACCAGTTGGTAAGGGTAATCTTTATCCCGACTCCTGAATTATGCAATTTCTGTCGATCTGATGCTTTTCATCAGTACTGAAAATGGTTCAGAATTAGCCTATTAAAACTGATATTTTGGATGCATGTTAAAGTCATAGAGTCTTAGAGTCCTACAGCACAGAGACAGGCCCTTCGGCCCAAACTGGTCCGTACTGACCAAAATGCCCATCCATGCTAACGTAATTTCCCTGCACTTGGCACATAACCTTCTAATCCTTTCCTATCCATGTATTTATCCAAATGCCTTTTAAATGCTGTTAATGTACTCGCCTCAACCACATCTGCTGGCAGCTCATTCCATATGCGTACTACCCTCTGTGTAAAAAAGTTGCCCCTCAGGTTTCCATGTATTCTTTTCCCTCTTACCTTAAACTGATGCCCTCTAGTCCTTGATTCCCCAACCCTGGGAAAAAGACTGAATGCATTCACCCTATCCATGCCTCTCACGCTCTTCTACACTTCTATAAGATCCCCCCACCCCTCTCAATCTCCTATGCTCTAAAGAAATAAGTCCTAGCTTGTCAAACTTCTCCCTATAACTCAGTCCCTTCAGTCCTGGCAGCTTTCTTATAAATTCCTTCTGCACTCTTTCCAATTTAATAACATCCTTCCTATAGCAAGATGACCAAAACTGAACGTAATACTCCAAGTGTATTCTCACCAACGTCCTGTACAACTGCAACATAACTTCCCAACTTCTATACTCAGTGTCCTGACTGATGAAGGCCAGTGTGCCAAAAGCCTTCTTCATTGCCCTGTCTATCTGTGATTCCACTTTCAGAGAACTGTACACCTGAACTCCAAGGTCCCTCTGTTTCACTACACTCCTTAAGGCCCTACCATTCACCATGAAACTCCTACCTGGATTTGACTTTCCAAAATGCAACACTTCACACTTATCTATATTAAACTACATTTGCCATTTCTCGGTCCACTTCCCCAGCTGATCAAGATCCTGCTGTGATTTCTAATAACCTTCCTCACTGTCCACGATACTGCCTATTTTAGTGTTATCCGCAAACTTACTAATCATGCCTTGTACATTCTCATCCAAATCATTGATATAGATAACAAACAGCAATGGGCCCAGCACCAACCCCTGAAGCACACCACTAGTCACAGGTCTCCAGTCCGACAAGCATCCTTCCACTATTACTCTCTGCTTCCTACCACTAAGCCAATTGTATATCCAATTTGCCAGCTTTCCCTAGATTCCATGCAATCTGACCTTCCAGAGCAGCCTACCATGTGGAATCTTATCAAAGGCCTTACTGAAATCCATATAGACTACGTCTATCCCCCTGCCACCATCCACATTCCTGGTTACTTCTTAAAAAAATTCTAACAAATTTGTGAGGTATGATCTCCCACGCACATAGCCATGCTGACTACTCCTAATCAAACACTGTCTTTCCAAGTGCATGTATATCTTATCCCTCAGAATCTTCTCAAATAAATTACCTACCACAGATGTTAGGCTTACTGGCCTGTAATTCCCGGGTTTTTCTTTGCAGCCCTTCTTGAATAAAGGCACAACATTCACTACAGAATTCTGTTATGGAATTCCATTGTTGCTGTTTAAAATGTAATACAATAACCCATTGTCAGGTCTCTTAGATCCGTATTGCATATTGTAGGTATCTACCTGAGAGTGGTATGTCAGTATCAAAGATTTTTATTGATGTTAAGATCAAACCAACCAGCAATCTCCTATGATGACAATGGATCCTAAAATGAAATGCAATTCTGCGTGATACGTTCTAATAAACTTGTTGATGTCGATCTATTTTGTTTTGAATGTTCATTTTATGTTCAGAATGTTTTGGAATATAAACCCTGAATGGAAGGAAAATTTATTAGCGTCGTCACACAGAGTGGTCATAAATGGACCACATTATAAACCGATGTGCATAAGCAGGGAATTTGGCAAGCACGGGAATTTGGTGCAGAGAAGGAAGAGGGATTTTAATCCTCCAATAATGCAATGGTTTGCACAATTTTACACCTAGACTACTTGAAACAATAATAGGCACCACACTTTAGAAAGGGCACAATGGCCTTGGAAGGAATTCTATTTAGATTTACTGGAATTATGCCTGAACTTCTAGATTTAAGTTGCAAGAAGAAATTGCAACACTAAAGTTATTCTCCTTGGAATTTAGAAGGGGTGATATGAACAAGATTTTCAAGATATTGTCTGGAACAGGTAGCGTAGATAGTGGGAAAATAGTCCAGTCTAGGGAGTCTAAGGCTCAGCAATGTAAACAATAGAGCTAGTAAATTAGGGAACAATTCTACACAGAAGCATAGTAGAAATTTGGAACTCTCTTCTGCAAATTGAAATTGACAATCCATTGTACATGTTAAATTTAAGATTAATAAATTTTTGTTAAGCAACATAGATTTGCAGAGCCAAGTTGCAAATCAGCCATGATCTGATTGAATAATAGAACAGGCTAGAGAGGCAAAAGGTCCTACTCTTACTCCTATGTGACTGTTTCTTTAAGCCTAAGTTATGTATTTCTCAATGCACCACATGTGTGTTGCTGCATTAGAGAAAGATAGAAGATGTGAGTTAATGTTAAATTAACCAATGTCACTTTAAGATATAGTTTATGCTTTCAATTGGTTACTCACAAACAACTTTTCTTCTAAAATTAACAACTGTTCTATAATATTAAGATGATAAAGAATGTTATTATTACATCACCTGCACTAAGTAAAGTCTGTCATGGGGTTCAACATTCCTGGAAAGCAATCAGAATGTTCAAAGAGATGTGAGATATGGTTTCAAAAGTTTCAACCTTTTAAACTCAAGACCTTGATGGTTCAAATGCTTTTCTTCCTCTCTCCTGAGGGGACAGACCGGTAATTGAAGGATGGTCTTTGCTTCTTTTCAAAATTGTTGACATGACTTGCTTGTGGTGGCATATACCCAAGCACCAGAGTAGTAACAGCATGGCAAAATACCAACATTTTAGATTTTTATTACATCAAATTGCCATGGATTAGGAATTTAAATTACCAATGTCCATTGAGGTTGTAAAGAATACAAGAAAAAGTAACTTGTTATTCCTGGCTTCTCCATTTGGACAGGAGGGATGAATTGTAATGAATGGAATATAAAAATGGGAGATTTGCTGGAATACAGTGAATACTTTTGGTCACCTTATCAAAGGAACACAATATTGGCATTTCAGCCAGTCCAAAGAAGGGTTACCAGGCTGATAGGTACGAAGAGACTGTCTTATGAGGGCAGGTTGAGTAGGTAGGACCTGTATTCATTGGAATTTAGAAGAATGAGAGGCAACCTTACTGAAGCATACAAGATTCTTAGAGCACTTCACAGGCTGATGTGGAAAGTTGTTTCCCCTTGCGGGAGAATCTAGGACCAGACATTGTAATCTCAGAATAAGGGCTCAGTCATTTAACACAAAGATGGAGAAGAATTTCATCTCTGTGTAACTGTAAAATTCCTTACTGGAAGGGGCTGTTGAGGCTAGTTAAGTATACTCAAGGCAGTGATAGATGGATTTTTAATCAATGAGGGAATTAAACGTTATGGGGAAAGACAGGAAAGTGGAGTTGCAAGTCACACAGTTCCAGGGCACTTAGGGTTGGGCAATAAATGCTGGCCTTGCCAGCAATGTCCACATCACATGAAAAATAAAATCAGCAGGTGATTTCTTTGCATGCTTGTGAGCGGTACCATGAGATTTCATAGAGTGCAGATTAAAGGGGACAGGACTGCTAAGCACATCCCACTGGGTTACTCCCTCTGGTGGCCTTGTCATGATGGTGGGACAGGACCTACTTTGTGATGATAATGGCTTTGGGATATTGATTAGAAGATACAATTTGGTGAATCTGACTAAGAATGGCTGTCGCTTGATAGTCTGAAGGGAAAGCTTTCCCAATTTTGGCAGGAGACCCCAGATGTTAGCAAAGAGAACTTTGCAGGGTTCACTGGTAGGGAGTGCATTTGTCATTGTTGAGACCTCACAGCACTCTTCACACAATATTTTAAAACAACCAAGAATTGTTAGTTTTATCTTTACTTTTCAACACACTTGTAAGAGAATCGTAATTCAACTTTAAACTGACTTGCATTCTGAATTTGTACTTGTTTGTTCACCTCTTGGTCGTACAGCATAGAAACAGGCCCTTCGGCCCATTGATTCCTTTGATTGTTGATGATATTTGTTGATTGAAATGTAGTTCAATGTTCAACAACAGATTGCAGATGTAAGTGTGGCATAGAGGAACAAAACTGCAATGGGCAAGAACACAGCCTTTAATCCTGGAGACTTGTTTTGAATTCAACCAAATGTCCTCTGTCTCCAGGTTGTAGGATTCCAAAATGAAATGTATCTGGGTATTTAGCTTTTAATCTCAAGAATTTACTGCTTTGGGTCAGGTAGCAGGTCAATGTAAAAGAATGAAACCTAACTTAGCTCCTGGTTTTAACAAGGTGAGATGGAGATGTGGGCAACAGAGCTCCTGTTGAGAGTCAGGTTGGCAGTTTAAATATGATGAGACTGGCATCAGCAGATTGAGCCATAGTTTCAAACTGAACTCTGGCCAACCAGGGCCTTTCAATGATTCATAAAGCTAAGGAAGGGAAGGAATGTTGGATCCAGGAAATAATTCTTTATCCACTTGTCGACAGGATTCTGCATTCTTGTTTCATCAAGTTGTCATCCATAAGTGTAAGCCTGCTCCTATCTTCTGACCTTCTCCTGACCTTCCATTTGACATCCCACTGGGTCCTCTGATCTTACACCACTTCTACCTCTGAGCTCCCTCCTAGCTTTCCTTTAGACTTCCCCAACAGCATCCAACTTCCTCAAACACATTTATTTCTTCACTGGCTGCTTTTCCAGTCAAGATGATGATGCAAAATCAGTCTGAGAGTTGGGTCACAGTCAGTTGAGGGGCTGGGGTAGGTTGCACATAATCTAGGAGGATTTTAGGAGTCAGTCCATATTGTTGTCAAGGCTGTGGGCAAATCAAGTCAAGGGGTTGGCCCCATTACATTTGGTTGCTGAGGGCTTAGTTACAATGAAAGGCAGCAGGCATATACAGTTGGATTGGATCTGGCAGTGTATCAGAAGGGGCTATCTGGAAGGTGGGCTCAAGCCAAGTCATAGTCACTCTGACCTTGAGTTGTGAAAGGTTCAGAACTACCAAGGGAATAGTGATTTCAATAGACGGGGGGGGGGGGGTCAAGGGGTAAAATAGACACATGATTATCACGTTAAAGGGCTCAACTGAAATGGGGGAGGATGAAGGGTCATCAGGTGCACAGACATCAAAACACAAGGGTGGACATGAAGAATCAGAGGGAATTGGGGGTAGGGGGTGTGGTCACAGGCAAACCCAGAACTCATTGATGAGAATGCAAAGTTTCAATATCATCATATTATTCCAAAAATCAACATAGCAATACCCAAAGCAGAGATAGTAGGAACTGCAGATGCTGGAGAATCCGAGACAACAAGGTGCAGGGCTGGATGAACACAGCAGGCCAAGCAGCATCATAGGAGCAGAAAGGCTGACGTTTCAGGCCTAGACCCTTCATCAGAAAAGTAATTGGAGTAAGTCACTACTTCTTTGAAATGGGATAGAGTTAAACATTGGAATGTGAGGCATTCTGAGAGGCGAACAGAGTCATTTAACAGTGCTTAAACAACACGTCTGCCTCCGATTCACAGTTAAGCAGAATCTCAACATTCCTCATCCAACAACTTCATTGCCTGATAAAAACTGAAAGAACTGCGGATGCTGTGGTAGTCTGTTGTACTAACCTCTACCTTGCAGAGGCTGAGTGCCAGCTCTCAGATACCTCCTCCTTTCTTCCCCTGGACCATGACCCCACCATGGCACATCAGGCTATTGTATCCACTATGGTTACGGATCTCATTTCATCCGGTGATCTCCCCCCATCCACTTCCAAGCTAATAGTCCCCCAACCCCGCATAGCTCGTTTCTACCACCTGCCAAAAATCCACAAACAGGACTGTCCAGGTAGACCCATTGTTTCAGCCTGCTCGTGCCCCACAGAACTCATCTCTTCCTACCTTGACTCAGTCTTCTCTCCCCGGTCCAATCCCTGCCCACATACATCCATGATTCCTCTGATGCCTTACGCCGGTTTCAAAACTTCCAGTTTTCTGGTTCCTGCCACCTCCTCTTTACCATGGACGTGCAATCCCTTCACACATCCATTCCCCACCAGGAGGGTGTTAGGGCTCTCCTCTTCTTCCTGGAGCAAAGACCTGAACCATCCCCACCTACCACCACCCTCCTCCTCTTGGCCGAGCTCATCCTCACCCTCAACAACTTCTCTTTTAACTCCTCTCATTTTCTTCAGGTAAGAGAAGTTGCCATGGGTACCCGCATGGGCCCTGGTTATGCCTGTCTCTTCGTGGGGTACATGGAACATTTCTTGTTGCAGTCCTATTCCGGCCCCCACCCACAACTCTTTCTCCGATACATCGATGATATCATTGGTGCTATTTCCCTCTCTCATCTGGAATTGGAATACTTCATCAATTTCGCCTCCAATTTCCACTCTGCCCTCACTTTCACCTGGCCTATCTCTGACTCTTCCCTTCCCTTCCTCAACATTTCTGTTTCCATTTCTGGGGATAGACTGGTCACTAATATCCATTTCAAACTCACTGACTCCCACGGCTACCTGAACTATACATCCGCATACCCTGCTTCCTGTAAAGACTCCATCCCATTCTCTTAGTTTCTCCGTCTCTATTGTATATGTTCAGATGAGGCCAATTTCGATGAGGGAGCCTCCAAAATGTCCACTTTCTGACTGAGGATTCCCCAGCTCCATTGTCGACAGGGCCCTCAATTGGGTCCGACCCATCTCCCGCACTTCAGCCTTCACCCTTTCTCTTCCCTCCCGCAACGGTGATAGGGTTCCCCTTGTCCTTACCTATCATCCCACCAGCATCCACATCCAGAAGGTCATCAGACGCCACTTCCGCCACCTGCAGTGAGATGCCACCACCAGACACATATTCCCTTCCCCTCCCTTGCCCGTCTTCCACAGGGACGGTTCCCTCCGGAACACCCTGGTTCACATGTCCTTCACTCCCAATACCCTCCCACGGCCCTATGGCACCTTCTTTTGTAACCGTCGAAGGTGTAACACCTGCCCATTTACCTCCTCCCTCCCCACTATCCAAGGGCTCAAACATACCTTCCAGGTGAAGCAACACTTCACCTGCATTTCCCTGAATCTAGTCTACTGCATTCGCTGCTCATAATGTGGTCTCCTCTACATTAGGGAAACGAAGTGTAGACTGAGTGATCGCTTTGCAGACATCTACTTTCTGCTCGCAAAAAAGACCCTGAACTATCTGTTGCCTGCCACTTTAACACACCACCCTGCTCCCTGGCCAAGATTTCTGTTTCTGGCTTGCTGCAGTGTTCCAGCAAAGCTCAGCACAAGCTGAAAGAACAACATCTCATTTTCCACTTGGGGACCCTGCAGCCCTCCAGACTCAATATCGAGTTCAATAATTTTAAGGCCCAAACTCTCCCATGTCCCAGCCCCTTGCTCCACACACCAGGCCTTGTTATCATATAGCCTGCCATAACACTATCAGTTCCCATTAACAACTACTCACCCTCCCAGCCGGATCATTATCAACCCCTTTGTCTGTCCAACTGTTCTTCTATGTCTTCAGGCTCTATCCTATCGTTTACTCCCTACCCCATCACCCTCCCTATTTTCTGCATGTAAACTGAGGTTTCCACAGCCACCATCAGTTCTGAGGAAGGGTCACCGGACCTGAAACGTTAACTCTGTTTTTTTCCTTCTCAGATGCTGACAGACCTGCTGAGCTTTTCCGCAGCTTTTGTTTTTGTTCCAGCTTCGCTGCTTGCCCTAGGGAACTCAGGAAATAAGAAGAGATGTCTTGAAAAGAGTCCACTTTATAGAACAGGAGGTGCTGAAGGTCTTAAAATGCACAATGGTAGATAAGTCCCTGGGCCTGATCAAGTGTATCCCAGGATATTGTGGGAAGTTAGGGAAGTAATTGCAGTGCATTTGCAGAGATATTTGTATCATCAACAGCCATGGGTGAGATGCTGGAAGACTGGAGGCTGACAAATGTTGTGCCTTTATTTAAGAAAGGCTACAAGTAAAAACCTAGGTACTATTGACTGGTGAGTCTGATGTCAGTAGTGGGTAAGTTGTCAGCAGGGGTTCTGAAAGACAGGATTTACATGCATTTGAAAGGCAAGGACTGATGACATATAGCCAGCACAGCTTTGTACGTGGGAAATCATGTCTCACAAACTTGATTGTGTTTTTTGAGGACATGACCAAGAAGACTGATGAGGGCAGAGTGGTAGAAATTGTCTACATGGACTTTAGCAAGGCCTTTGACAAGGTCCGGGATGGTAGATTGATTAGTAAACTTAGGTCACATGGGATTCGGGGAGAGCGGGCTAATTGGATACAAAATTGACTTGACGGTTATGGTAGAATGTTGTTTTTCAGACTGGAGGCCTGTGACCAACGGTGTTCCACAGGGATCAGTACCAGATCCACTGTTGTTTGTCAGTTATATAAATGACTTGGATGAGAATATAGGATACATCGTTAATAAGTTTGCAGACAACACCAAAATTGGTAATTATAGTGGACAGTGAAGTAGGTTATTTCAGAGTACAACAGATCTTGATCAGTTGGGCCAATGGGCCGATGAGTTTAATTTAGACAAATGCGAGGTGTTGCATTTTCGTAAGACAAACCAGGGCAGGACTTACACAGTTAATGGTTCAGGGCCTGGGGAGTGTTGTCAAAAAGAGTCTCTTAGGGGTTCTGGTACATAGTTCCTTGAAAGTGGGATCACAGGTAGACGAGGTGATGAAGAAGCCATTTAGCATGCTAGCTTTCATTGGTCAGAGCATTGAGTATAGGAGTTGGGATGTCATGTTATGGCTGTACAGGACACTGGTAAGGCCTGCC
Source organism: Rhincodon typus (assembly GCF_021869965.1). NCBI lineage: Eukaryota > Metazoa > Chordata > Chondrichthyes > Orectolobiformes > Rhincodontidae > Rhincodon > Rhincodon typus. The sequence continues at coordinate 44,898,473 of NC_063332.1, read as the reverse complement.
ATAGGTAGAATATTATTAAATTGGAAAGGGTGCATAAAAAGTTTACAAGGATGTTACCGGGACTGGAGGGTTTGACTTATAAGGACAGGCTGGATAGGTGGGGCATTTTTTCCCCTGAGCATAGGAGGTTGAGGGCTGACCTTATAGATGTTTACAAAATCATGAGGGGCATAGAGAAGGTGAGTGGCAAGGTTTTTCTCCAAGGGTAGGGCAATTCAAAACTAGAGGGCATAGGTTTAAGGTGAGAGGGGAAAGATTTAAAAGGGACCTGAGGGAAAATTTGTCACACAGAGGGTGGTGCATATATGGAATGGACTGCCAGAGGAAGTGGTAGATGGCAGGTACAATTACAAACTTTAAAAGATATTTGGTTGGGGACATGAATAGGATAGATTTGGAGGGATACGGGTCAAAAGCAGGAAACTGGGACTACTTTAGTTAGAGAAACCTGGTTGTTATGGATGAATTGGACCAAACGGTTTGTTTCCATGCTGTATGACTCTATGACTCTATGTCCATGCCCAGTGTCCTTGAAAAGGAAGCAATATATTGTTCATTGGCACACTTGAAGTCTGCTGCACCTATTGGGCACTGTAGGAGCTGGAGTACATTATTAATCTCAAACAAGACATTTCATTTTAAATTTTGTTATTTTACAGTTTGTACATTTGCTATCTTTTACAATGAACCTTCAAGGGACTGGCATGCTTTTGTCAGTCTAATTGGTTTATTTTATTTAATTTGATTTAATTTGACTTAACTGTTTTTAAAGTGGCTTGAAAGAGCTTCTTCACACCATTCAAAGTTATACTGTCACCACAAATGAATGCTTAGGAATACATTGTGCCCTAATTGCCATCTTGTGATCTCTGAGGTCAACAAGACTCAATGGAATAAAGTGCATTCATCCAAAGCCTTATCTTCCCACTTGATAAAGGCAATACTGCGCATCTTGTTGGTTGAAGATGCCATTTCATGCCATTTCACTCTGCTTAACTGGACAATAAGCCTACAGCAGACAACAACTGGGTAAAAGTGAACATCTATTCACAATGATGCAGTCTATAAGCAATGCCTGAGCACCCATGCTATTGATATGATGTCAGAATGTTTTCTTCTTCCTCTTCCTCATGTTGCAACCAGGTGCAGGCCTGCCTTTTGTAGCTGGGCTGGACCGTGCCTGCTGTCTGGTACACCCTGGTAACATTGGAAACTTGGAGGTTCTTGCCTGCTGTCTTTGGGCTACAGAGTCCCACACTGCAAGAGTACCCAGACCAGGTACAGCCTCACCCTCCTCAGCTTGGGCTACTGAAGGCACTGAGGTCACAGGCAGTAGGGAAGTGAAGGGGCAGGGCAATTCTGAGTATTGTGAGAAGAAGCTGCTGGTGTGACATTCTCCCTGTGGGGGCCTGTTGGCACCACCTTGTCTCCTTGAGAAGTGAGGCATATGGAGTGGGGCTGAGTTACCATGTCCCTGAGACACGTTACCATTGATGCTGAGGACCCATGGCTAGAGTGAGTGTTCTGCTGGACTGGATCTCCAAGGCAGGCACTATCCTTTCCATGGTGGCAGTGGGGAGGTGATTGTGTCATGGTGCTGTCCCTATACTCGTGATCCAGATCATGCTCTGGGGTCCTGAGATTAACTCTCACCATACCAACTCAAATTTTCCAGTTCAAAGCAGCCCACTTGATTGGCATCATATTCACTCCCTCCACTATTGATGCTCAGTAGCAGCATTGTGTACTATAAACAAGATGCACTGCAGAAATTCACCAAAAGTCCTTAGACAGCATCTTCTGGACCCATAGCCACTTCCATCTGGAAGGACAAAAGCAGCAGTTATATGGGAACACCACCATCTGCAAGTTCCCTACAAAGCTACTCACCATCGTGACTATATCAGCATTTCTTCACTGTTGCTGGGTCCAAATCCTGGGATTCCCTCCCTAAGGGCATTGTGGTCTATATACATCATATGGGCTGCAGCAGTTCAAGAAGGCAGCTCACCCCCACCTTCTCAAGTGAAACTAGGACAGGCAACAAATACTGGCTCAGCCAGTGACATCCACGACTAACAAGTGAATTTAAAAAAACCATGCACTCACACAGTGGAGTCACCACAGTCGTGAGAACAAAGGACTCCTCCATCTTTTGCTCCACCAAGGACCCTTTGGCATTGCTGCCTGATGTTCCCCAGCCTTTCTCTGCAGATTAACCATATCACTTAGAGCTGAGTTCACAAGCGCATCTTCTACATTGGGCTCAGCAGGTCTCCGATCTCTGGCAGCCCTCTGAATTTCAGAGACCTGGGGCAATCCTTTCCCCACTGGCTGTGGGCACACGTCCATGACGTGTTCACCAGATTGTGCCACCCAGTTTAATGGAGCTTGGGTATCTACTGAGGGTGAAAGACTCCAAGCTGGTGGAGGGTACAAATGAAGATTCTTCCCAGTGAAGGATCCTTGGAATTGGTGCTGCTGCAAAGGGGCTGAGCCTTTTTCTCATTGAAGATTCCTGGGTGCTGCTGGTGTCTTTCGAAGGTGAGAAAAATAATTCATTGATGAGGTTGGAGAAAATCTTATGCAATGCAACATGTTGACTTTGGGGCTCAACTGAGAAGAGCAGATGACATCTTTACTTCCTGGGCTACTGGTGAATTGATGTCTCCCTGTCACCAACAGGAATGGTGCTGAACTTCCGGTTCATCAAAGGGGATGAGGCATTTGATGCCGACCACAACAACATGCACCCTGCCCCCCCAACCCCCACCCCCTCACCATGCCACCCATCTTGGCCCTCTAGGCCTGGGTTTGGACCAGCTTCCTGAGATAAAGAGACAAATTGAGTGTGAAAGGAGCAGGACCACGTGAGCTGGTGAGGAGGCAGTGCAGTGGGCATGAAGGGTTAGTCGTTTGAGAAGACGAGGTCATCTGATGTCAAGGCTTGTGGTCCATCACTCTTTGCCAGAGATGTGTGCGGTAGCAGAATGAGACTGCATGACGGCATTATGAGTGTGAAGTAGCAGATGTACCTCTCACACTTGCAGCAAATGGGAGATCACGGAGTTGTTTTTTGTGGCACAGTCTGCTGCCCCTTTGTGAGGACCAACAGCATTTACCTGGGCCACCATCTGCACCCAGGCTGGGTGGCTCTGATGTGTTGGTCCCTGGTTTCATTGCCTGGGATTTTCCTTCTTTCATTACTTCGTCCAGAAACATGTGCAACTTTCTATAAAATGGCAAGCCAACAGGGCTTCTTGGCTGACATCTACCCTGCTGTAGGAGGCTGTGGTCAAGTTCCTATCTTGCAGCGTCTGAAGTGGGATTCAGCTTGCTATTATGCATGGCACCAAATCCCTCCAAGCCCAAGGCCTTGCCAGTGACCAGAAATTCAGGTTCGCTTGCCATGAGCTTTGACAAATAACTTGCACAAGCATCACATTTGCATTGATAATGTGCTGGAAAGTACATAATTGTGTGAGAGAACTCAGCTGGGGCATTGGCAGATATGACACCATCTAACATGCTATATTCCAACCATCAAGACTGTGTTAATCTCCTGAAATTCCTCATGACTTACCGTGTATTTTCATTATTTGACTTGAATTAACACATTCAACCAGGAAGATAATAGGAATGGCTTGGATGAAAAGATCACATGATCTTCTGGGGCTTGTGCAATTTTGTGTTCATTCACGTTCATACCTCAAAACAAAGAGGAATGATCAGGACTAATCAAAACCAAAAATGGTAAAGGTTGTGAGCTACAGAGCTTGGCATCCAATTTCTGATAGGTGCTCCTGTTGGATGAAGTTTGTTCAAAAAGGTTCAAATAACAAAGTCATCTTTTCCTCTTTTTTGAAGACTTTCTGATGCAATATTCTTCCATTTACAACACTCTTTAAAAAATCCATTGAATCTCTACTGTTCCACTCACTCCATTTGAATTTGTAAACTGTCTTTATATCTTGTTCATGCATATTATTTGGGTTTTAGCCTTAATTAGCCTTAATGAGAAGCCATGTATTTATTTAGTTTCATGTGTATCATCATTTCCAGTCCATACTAAATCATATACAGCAGCTGTCCTCAATTTTGCTCGCAGCTATTTCGAGGAACAATGACTCATCTGTATCAAGTTTCTTGTGTTTTCACCTCTTCAGGTTTGGTTGCCCCTGATCTGTTTATTTTAATTATATGATACAAAAGTTCTTGATTATTGCACTAGAATTTACTTTTCCTCTTGGTCTCTCAGGGGAAGTTACAAATCATAGAACATTACAGCACAGAAACAGGTCATTTATCTCATCAAGACTGCAACAGTATTTTTCTCCACATGAGCCCCATAATCTAACCATCCACTGTGAAGGCTTTGACAATATAAGAGCTTAAGAAATAGGAGCAGGAATAGGTCATATGCCCCCAGAGCCTGTTCTGCATTCAGCAGATCATGGTTAATCTTCTACTTCAATTTCTTTACTGTACAATAATCTGGATGTTTCAGATTTTTTTTATTCATTAAAAGGATGAGAGTGTCTTTCTTTTAGGCAACATTTATTACCCATTCCTATTTGCCCAGAGGGCAGTTGAAAATCAACCACATTGCTGTGGGTCTGGAGTCACATGTAGGCCAGACCAAGGAAGGATGGCAGTTTCCTTCCCTAAAGGGCATTAAGCAACCAGATGGGTTTTTCTGATACAACAAGGTGCAGGGCTGGATGAACACAACAGGCCAAGCAGCATCACAGGAGCAGAAAGGCTGACATTTCGGGCCGAGACCCTTCATCAGAAAAGGGGGAGGGAAAGGGGGTTCTGAAATAAATGGGGAGAGAGTGGGAGGCGGATAGAAGATGGATAGAGGAGAGGATAGGTGGAGAGGAAACAAACAGGTCGAAGAGGCAGGGATGGGGCCAGTAAAGGTGAGTGTAGGTGGGGAGTTAGGGAGGGGATAGGTCAGTCCAGGGAGGACGGACAGGTCAAGGGGGCGGGATGAGGTTAGTCGGTAGGAGATGGGGGTGCGGCTTGAGGTGGGAGGAGGGGATAGGTGGGAGGAAGAACAGGTTAGGGAGGCGGGGACGAGCTGGACTGGTTTTGGGATGCGTTAGGGGGAGGGGAGATTTTGAAGCTTGTGAAATCCACATTGATACCATTGGGCTGCAGGGTTCCCAAGCGGAATATGAGTTGCTGTTCCTGCAACCTTCGGGTGGCATCGTTGTGGCACTGCAGGAGGCCCAGGATGGACATGTCGTCTGAGGAATGGGAGGGGGAGTTGAAATGGTTCGCGACTGGGAGGTGCAGTTGTTTATTGCGAACCGAGCTTAGGTGTTCTGCAAAGCGGTCCCCGAGCCTCCGCTTGGTTTCCCCGATGTAGAGGAAGCCACACCGGGTACAGCGGATGCAGTATACCACATTGGCAGATGTGCAGGTGAACATCTGCTTGATGTGGAAAGTCTTCTTGGGGCCTGGGATGGGGGTGAGGGAGGAGGTATGGGGGCAGGTGTAGCACTTCCTGCGGTTGCAGGGAAAAGTGCCGGGTGTGGTGGAGCTGGAGGGGAGTGTGGAGCAGACAAGGGAGTCACGGAGAGAGTGGTCCCTCCGGAAAGCAGATAAGGGTGGGGAGGGAAAGATGTCTTTGATGGTGGGGTCGGATTGCAGATGGCGGAAGTGTCGGAGGATGATGCATTGGATCCGGAGGTTGGTGGGCTGGTACGTGAGGACGAGGGGGATTCTTTTTTGGTTCTTATTGCGTGGACGGGGTGTGAGGAATGAGTTGCAGGAGATGTGGGGGACACGGTTGAGGGTGTTCTCGACCACTGAGTGGGGGATGTTACGGTCCTTGAAAAACGAGGACAACTGAGATGTACGGGAGTGGAATGCCTCATCCTGGGAGCAGATGCGGCGGAGGCGAAGGAATTGGGAATATGGGATGGCATTTTTGCAGGAAGGTGGGTGGGAGGAGGAGTATTCTAGGTAGCTGTGGGAGTCGGTGGGCTTGAAATGAATATCGGTTTCTAGGTGGTTGCCCGATATGGAGACAGAGAGGTCCAGGAAGGGGAGAGAGGTATTAGAGATGGTCCAGGTGAACTTAAGGTTGGGGTGGAAGGTGTTGGTGAAGTGGATGAACTGTTCGAGCTCCTCGTGGGAGCACGAGGTGGCGCCGATACAGTCATCAATGTAATGGAGGAAGAGGTGGGGTTTAGGGCCAGTGCAGATACGGAAGAGGGATTGTTCCACGTAACCTACAAAGAGGCAGGCGTAGCTTGGGCCCATGTGGGTACCAATGGCCACCCCCTTTGTCTGCAGGAAGTGGGAGGAATTGAAGGAGAAGTTGTTGAGGGTGAGGGCGAGTTCGGCTAAGCGGATGAGGGTGTCAGTGGAGGGGGACTGGTCGGGCCTGCGGGACAGGAAGAATGGGAGGGCCTTTAGGCCATCTGCATGGGGAATGCAGGTGTAGAGGGACTGGACGCCCGTGGTAAAGATGAGGTGTTGGGGACCGGGGAATTGGAAGTTCTGGAGGAGGTGGAGGGCGTGGGTGGTGTCACGGACATAGGTAGGGAGTTCCTGGACCAAGGGGGAGAAAATGGAGTCTAGATAGTTGGAGATCAGTTCGGTGGGGCAGGAGCAGGCGGAGACAATGGGTCGACCAGGGCATTCAGGTTTGTGGATTTTGGGAAGGAGATAGAAGCGGGCTGTGCGAGGTTGGGGAATGATGAGGTTGGAGGCCGTGGGTAGGAGGTCACCTGAGGTGATGATGTTGTGGATGGTTTGGGAGATGTTGGTTTGGTGCTCAGGGGTGGTGTCATGATCAAGGGGGCGGTAGGAGGAGGTGTCGGAGAGTTGGCGTCTGGCCTCAGTGATGTAGAGGTCAGTGCGCCATACTACAACTGCGCCTCCCTTGTCCGCGGGTTTTATGGTGAGGTTGGGATTGGAGTGGAGGGAGCGGAGGGCTGCATGTTCTGCGGGGGAGAGGTTGGAGTGGGTGAGAGGGGTGGAGAGGTTGAGGCAATTGATGTCTCGACGGCAGTTGGAGATGAAGAGGTCAAGGGAGGGTAGGAGGCCTTGGGGTGGTGTTCAGGAGGAGAGGGTGTGTTGGAAGCGGGAGAAGGGGTCAGTAGAGGGAGGGTTAGGTTCACGGTTGAAGAAGTAAGCTTGGAGACGGAGGCGGCGGAAAAACTGCTCTATTTCCAAGCGTGAGCGGTATTCGTTGATCTGTGGGTGGAGGGGGACAAAGGTGAGCCCTTTACTGAGGACTGACCGTTCGTCCTCAGTAAGGGGTAGGTCTGGGGGGATGGTGAAGACTCGGCAGGGCTGGTTGCTATTGTGCCCTCTGGAGTTACTGGCTGTGGAGGCTGTGGGCGGAGCGACGTCGGCGTCGGCTGTGGGTGGAGTTGCGTCGGTGTCAGCGGTGGGCAGAGTTGCGCCGGTGCCGGCGGTGGGTGGAGTTGCATCGGCGGTGGGAGGAGCGGGGTAGGCGGCGGCAGTAGCGGTGATGGTAGTCGCGCCTTCAGTGTCGGTGGCAATGGCAGCGATGGTGTTCGCTGTCCCGGAAGTGGGGAACCCGGCGGTGGCGGATGTGATGTCATCTGTGGGTTCCCCGATAGTGGCCCTATGGCCAGTGGCGGCGGACCCATTGTGGGGAAGGTCCTGGGTACGGCTGGGGATTTGGGGGGTGGAGGAAGCCCGTTTTGGGTGGTAGGCACCAGTAAGTTTACTGTACTTACGGTTTTTAGTGTCCAATAAAGCTGAGTAGAATTGAGAGTTCAGGTTGTGGATCCTACGAAAAATAAAAAACAGGAGAGGTCCTTTGCAGGTCTGAGAGAGGGAGGCTCTGAGCTCGGGTAGGCTTGATTGTAGTACCAGGAGATGCCCGCGCATTGCTGCAAGTGTGTGTTTGAGGAGTCGCAGGGAGAAATGCTTCTGAAGGATCTCAATGCCATGAGTGTAGATATTGTCTTGGCAATGGATTCATAATCATCACTAGATCATTAATTTCAGATATGTGTTGAATTCAAATTCCCCCTGTTGCCCAGAATGTTATCTTGGTCTTGGGATTAACAGTCCAGTGATAGTATCACTAGGCCATTGCCCCCACCCCCCCACTATCAGTCTCTGTTTAGAACTTGATTTTGCTGTAGTAACGAAGGCAAAACTGTTAGTGTTGTAACCTTTGCCTGAATTTTTCCTGCCCTTGAACAATATGAACATTGGCGAGTCAGTTGGGAAAATATGGCAAGATTGGAAAAATGAGATTCCTGAAGGTGAGAAAAAATATTTGATTTTCCACGTGATGTTTGAATGGTGAAAGAAGAATCTTGCTAGTGAGCAGTAAGAGGCCCATTTCCATGTATTAACAATTCAGTATAACCTACTTTCATCTCCTTTATATGCAATCTGCTGTTCTCCCCTGTGACAGAGAGAAACTAGATATTGGGATTTCCCACCATGATATGTTGAGTATGCACCTGGCAGTTCAGCTCGCTGTTCTCTGGACCTCCATCATGTCCAGCATCCCAGGGAACATTCCATGGACAGCAACCTCCTGCCCCCTTCCTAGCATTGGACTTGCACCTGCCTCAATACATCATTATGGTACATCTCTGGTCACTTGGGACAGGGACATCTACTTCAATACCGCACTTTGGAGTATTGCAATGTTGCTGCTAGGCAGCTTTACATGAGGGACAGGTACATGGATTGGAGCCAAATGCAACTCAGGGCTTTTTGCTTGGTCCCAGAACCCTTTCATTTGGCAACAACTTAGATGCTCACAGTAACTTCAATACACCACCCTGTTCTCTGGCCAACCTCCCTGTCTCAGGCTTGCTGCAGTGTTCCAGTGAAGGTCAGCGCAAGCTGGAAGAACAACACCTCATTTTTCACCTGGGGGTCCTGTAGCCCTTTGGACTCAATATCGAGTTCAATAATTTTAGGACCTAAACTCTCTATGTCCCAGCCCCCTACCCCACACACCAGGCCTTGTTACACATGGTCTGCTATTACACACCACCCAGCGTTAGCCACTAACAGTCCCCATTAATAGCTATTCACCATTTTAGCCAGATCGTTATCCACATCCCCATCTATCGTTTACTCCTTATCTCCTCCTTCCCCACCCTATCTTCTGCATATAAACTGACATTTTCCTTGCTACCTTCACTTCTGATGAAGGGTAACTTGACTCAAAACGTAACTCTGATTTCTCTCCACAGATGCTGTGAGCACTGCTGAGCTTTTCCAGCAATTTTGATTTTTGTCTTTGCTCACAGTAACAAAGAACAAAGAACAAAGAACAAAGAACAAAGAAAATTACAGCACAGGAACAGGCCCTTCGGCCCTCCAAGCCTGTGCCAATCCAGATCCTCTATCTAAACCTGTGCCTATTTTCCAAGGATCTGTATCCCTCTGCTCCCTGCCCATTCATGTATCTGTCTCGATACACCTTAAATGTCGCTATCGTGCCTGCCTCTACCACCTCCGCTGGCAACGTGTTCCAGGCACCCACCACCCTCAGCGTAAAGAACTTTCCATGCATATCTCCCTTAAACTTTTCCCCTCTCACCTTGAAATCGTGACCCTAGTAATTGAGTCCCCCACTCTGGGAAAAAGCTTCTTGCTATCCACCCTATACCTCTCATGATTTTGTAGACCTCAATCAGGTCCCCCCTCAACCTCCTTCTTTCTAATGTAAATAATCCTAATCTACTCAACCTCTCTTCATAGCTAGCGCCCTCCATACCAGGCAACATCCTGGTGAACCTCCTCTGCACCCTCTCCAAAGCATCCATATCCTTTTGGTAATGTGGCGACCAGAACTCTACGCAGTATTCCAAATGTGGTCGAACCAAAGTCCTATACAACTGTAACATGGCCTGCCAACTCTTGTACTCAATACCCCGTCCAATGAATGAAAGCATGCTGTATGCCTTCTTGACCACTCTATCCACCTGCGTTGCCACCTTCAGGGTACAATGGACCTGAACACCCAGATCTCTCTGTGCATCAATTTTCCCCAGGACTTTTTCATTTACCGTATCGTTCACTCTTGAATTGGATCTTCCAAAATGCATCACCTCGCATTTGCCTGGATTGAACTCCATCTGCTATTTCTCTGCCTAATTCTCCAATCTATCTATATTCTGCTGCATTCTCCGACAGTTCCCTTCACTATCTGTTACTCCACCAATCTTAGTGTCATCTGCAAACTTGCTAATCAGACCATCTATACCTTCCTTCAAATCATTTATGTATATCACAAACAACAGTGGTCCCAACACGGATCCCTGTGGAACACCACTGGTCACAGTTCTCCATTTTGAGAAACTCCCTTCCACTACAACTCTCTGTCTCCTGTTGCCCAACCAGTTCTCTATCCATCTAGCTAGTACACCCTGGACCCCATGCAACTTCACTTTCTCCATCAGTCTACCATGGGGAACCTTATCAAACTCCTTACTGAAGTCCATGTATATGCCATCTACAGCCCTTCCCTCATCTATCAACTTTGTCACTTCCTCAAAGAATTCTATCAAGTTGGTAAGACATGACCTTCCCTGCACAAAACCATGCTGCCTATCACTAATAAGCCCATTTTCTTCCAAATGTAAATAGATCTTATCCCTCAGTATCTTCCCCACCACTGATGTCAGACTCACCGGTCTATAATTACCTGGATTATCCTTGCTACCCTTCTTAAACAAGTGGACAACATTAGCAATTCTCCAGTCCTCCGGGACCTCACCCGTGCTCAAGGATGCTGCAAAGATATCTGTTAAGGCCCCAGCTATTTCTTCTCTTGCGTCCCTCAGTAACCTGGGATAGATCCCATCCGGACCTGGGGACTTGTCCACCCTAATGACTTTTAGAATACCCAACACTTCCCCCCTCCTTACGCTGACTTGACCTAGAGTAATTAAACATCTATCCCTAACCTCAACATCCGTCATGTCCCTCTCCTCAGTGAATACCGACGCAAAGTACTCATTAAGAATTTCACTCATTTTCTCTGACTCCTCGCATAACTTCCTTCCTTTGTCCTTGAGTGGGCCAACCCTTTCTCTAGTTACCCTCTTGCTCCTTATGTATGAATAAAAGGCTTTGGGATTTTCCTTAACCCTGTTTGCTAAAGCCTTAACCCTGTCTTGTCTTGGCTTTTTGTGCATTGCCACATCAATCAGAACTAATAGGCTCACAGTATTTCTGTCTTGCCTTGCCTCTTTGGGCAGACACAAAGCCAAGTGGCTTTACCAGCAATGATCAGTCAAGAGGGTGTCATGTCACTGGAAGGCAATAAGTTATGTCAATCTCTCACCTGCACCATGTATAAGAAGGAGACATACTACATTTGCTTCAACCAAATGACCCGTGTCTGAAAGTCTAAGGGGAGCGGTCCTCAGTAAAGTCAAGGGGGACTGTCATCAGTGAGGGGCATGGACAGAGTAAGTCAAGGATATTGTCTGATGTCAGTCTAGGTGCTTGAACGTAGCCAGTCAGTTCGCTTGCAGCAGACAGGGACAGGGGTTCCAAATCATTACTGTCTGAGGAGTGGATCACAGTCAGTCCTCAACAATGAAAAATTTTATATGAAGGAAAGAATAGTGCTCCTTTAGACACGGTTCATAGATGGTAGAGCTCTAAGAATGGGTATCTCGTGTAGCTTGATTCTTGTAGTTCAGTTGATGAGACAAGTGATGATGGAGAGTGGGTGTACATTTACAAATGTGAGCTTCTACTTCTCAAATTATTTTATTTTATATATGATGGTGTGGGTGTTGCTGACTAAGCTGATTCTTACTGTCACTTCCTAATTGCCCAGACAACAATTCAGAGTCAACAACATTGGCGTGGGTCTGGAATCACATGTAGGCCAGACCTGGTGAAGATGGCTCATCACCTTCCCTAAAGGACATTAGTGAACCAGATAGGTCTTTGTGGCAATCAGCAATGGTATCATGGTCACCACTGGCTAGACTTTTAATGGAATTCATGGGGATTTGTTCCTATGCCCCAGAACATTACTGTGGGCTTTGCGTTTCTATTCCAGTGACATTACCACTGTGCCATTGCCTCCCCTTAATTTCAGCTATGCCACATAAAGTGTCACCCATGCCATCCAAATGACCTCAGAGCCTTTTCCTTTTTTGTTTCTTCCCACTATGCATATCATGAAGGGTTATTCCTGGCTGGCAGTGATTGACTTGGTGCACAGCTTTGTTTTAAATATGGCACTTGAAGTAGAAATCCCAGAGAGTCCTGGTAATGGTAATTACTTCTGGAGCTTACGAGTTTATGATAGCACTAGAATTGCGCCATCAAGTTGTGGTGTATGAGTAATGAGGTGAGCAGTGGAGAATTGTGAGAGATAACCTGCTAAAGCACATGGAGAGAGACCATCGTGAACTTGCCCGAAATTTACTTTGAACTGATTTTTGGTAAAATTCACCCCCATGAATCCGCCGATTCTAACAGTGAGTTTGGATTCTGCAATATGCTCAGATTACCATCCGGAAATTGCTGTAAGTTATCCAATGTTCGTATAGATGGTGTGCTTTTTGAAGTCCTCCCAAAGTGCCATCTCTAATTAATCATTGCACTTCATAAAGACTTTCACCCTTTAAAATTTACACTTTGTTGAATTAGGTGTAACTGGGTTTTTATTGGCACACTAAGTTAATGATAACTGCTAAACATCCTTGCTGACTCTGATGAGCAAATATTGAATTTGTGCAATGGCCAGTTTGATATAAAGCTTCATATGTTATTTTTAAGAAAGTAATTAAAAATGTATTTTTATCTCTAGCTTAGCTTTTATCTAAGTCCAATCATGTATTGCTATTCGATGTTTGAAATGATAAGCGATAAGTTTTCAGTTGCTGTCTATGGGAATATTTCAATGTGATTGGCTGCTTACATTGCTTACTAACTCTGCTGGATTTATTACAAATGAAAAAAATGCATAAAATGTGAGCCTGAAATAGGCAAAGGAATAGGGTAGTGCTGTAATTTTCATATTCCTGAAAAGTACTTAAGATTTTTTTCACTAGAAACAAAGTGAGGAGAATATTGTTCTTAGAATAGCTAGCCTAACAAGGAGCCATGGACAAATGAGGCCTAGTGGGATAGCAACTGGACAGATACTTAAATCAACAACTATACTACAAAGCTATGGCAGACTTTTCATTTATCTTTGTTTAATTAAGATGTCTGCTGAAATAGATACGTTAATTAGTGTGTGGAAGTAGAATAGAAGTTACCTTGGTGAATCAATCCATGGTTCAACATTTTGATAACTAATAAGAAGACTGGACCAAATGCTATTTATGAGCAAGCTTGTTAACAGGTTTTATGAACAGCCTTAGACATAAACAACTGGTCATGGACAAATGCAATTAATGAAACTTCTTGAGAGCTAGTCTGAAGGCTAGAGATAGAATTGTTCTTGGGAGAATGGAGTGAGGAAAGAATGATGTAAGACTTAGTTAAATGAAGGCAGATGATATGTACAAAGGCTCAAGAAGCTAACAGCAGGTGAATGACATTAAAATTCTCCAAACCAAGGTTTCAACAAAGATTTCATTGTTTTAAAGATATTTTGAAATAAACTAAGTCTTTATGGTGCAAAATGGCCTTGTTATTAATCTAACTCCACCCGAAAAAAAAAATTATAAAGTAAGAGCTCTTGAGAGATTTCAGTTTAATAGGTGGTAGAGAGATACTCCTAAGGGTAGTTCCATGCTCACATCCTTGATTAGTTTGAGAAATTGTCAGGGACTAAGACACCTGGAGGAAAAGTGGAATAAGAAGAAAAAAAGGAGCTACCTATGTATGCCAGACATCCTGCCTGATCTCGACTGATGCTTGCTACTGGTCTTATGTTCTGCTGCATCACTAGTGCTATATCCTGTTTCGAACTTTGACTAAACTCCACATAGCCATCCTGTTGGTTGCAGTTGACCCTGATTGAAAGACTAAAATAACCACAGATGCCTGGAGATTCCCTTGACTGGGCACAAGATTTAAACTCCATTAGGAATGGGAAAGTTTATATCACAGACATTGCTTTATTTTTGTGGGAAGTTTGTCTTGAGATCAAACTCGAGCATCATTATTTGCTTCTGACCACAACATCTAGGTCCAAAACTTAATTTTATAGGTTTATAAGCTGTTTCCTTGGTAGTTTAACTCCCATTACTGTAAGATTCATATTTTCGTTAATAATCCATCCCACTTTCCTTCAAATTCAATTCATTTAAGACAATTTCCCTCAATTTGAATATATTAGAAAAATTCATATGAATAATGCTGTATGGCCCATTTTATCTTATCCCAGCAGAATGCCAATCTTTTTATCTTCTGTAATAGCTTTACCATCTCTTGATTAAATTTAATGTTTAGTTTGAAGCCTGGCATTTATGTCAACTCAAAGAAATTGCACTGATACTCCAGTCAAGATTCTATGCTGAGATCTTTGGATGGGGTCTAAATTACACCCGTATAACACCGAGGCAAGAGTTAACAATCATGGAACGTATTGTTCATTTTTACAAAGAATTCCTCCTAAATTTCACCAAACAATAGGTATGTGCCTAATAGTCAGCAGTATGCATAATTGTTATTTGATATAAATTCTGATTGTTTGGAAATCCTACTTGTATAATATTATATTATGAGATTTAATAAATAATCCTAATTTATAAATTGCCCTAGATCATGGCATAAACGTTGGCTTTTAAGCTTCAAAAATCCTTTCCATAAACAGTAATATACCGAGTATAAAATGCTAATTTCAGTAGAAGTGGTTGCCATTTTGAAATGTGAGAAATAAGGTTTGTTTGTTGATTGTGTTTATTTTGCAAACTTTTCATTTAATTTCATGGGAATTGGTGGGGTAATTGGTGTGCGACAGAATTTGAACCTGTTTTGACTCTCATAGCATAGGTGTAAAATGTCAGCAATTTTCACAAGTAACAAACTCAATACTGAGTTGCCTAGGGCCACAGCAAGGAAAACCTGAAATACTCATGTGAACTTTACAAACTAAAAGTAAAAGCAGTTTTGAGTGTATGTACTGTGCATGTTGACATAGCTGATGCTCATACATAATGCTTCTAAAAATGTTTCCCATTATAAAATCCATTTACTTACCAAAAATAGAGTATTTCAGTTTGAGTAGAATTTGACAAATGTACTCTGTAAACTTATTCACTCATTTTTGGTACCAAAATCCTTTGTAACTGAAGTATGTGATTATAATTAATGCAAATTACAGTGAATGGTTAAACCTTTATCACATTTCCTCATCTCTACTGGCTGCTTAAGAGCGCAGTAACAAGTACACGTTATTATTATAAAGAGGAAGTTGCAGTGGCTTAAATGTAATCCAAGTATAATTCTCATGTGCACTTTATAGAAACTCCAAGTCCATCCCATTGGAGATGCCTCCTAAGCACAATCATAGCATTGATGGAGAGAAAGCACCATAATTCAAGCACCACAGAGTTACCATTAGCCAATGTGAACTCTTGCTTCATACAGAAAAGGCCACAAAAGAAAGAGGTGCAAAATTCTTTTCTAAGATGTTGTGTTGATGACAATGAAAATGCCCAGATAATTTTGATTGAATAAAAGTGAAAATCAGCGTTTTCTTGATGACATGTCATTATCAGTAGTGTAGATTTTGTTTTCCATATTACCTTTAAATTGCTTCGGGATTTGTCAAATAATGTAAGAATTTAAAACAATTCAATTTCTCTGCTTGTACTTACTGGCATCGTCTGGCTACCGTGTAAGGCGTTGATGGCTGCCTGGGCTTCTGCATGTGCGGAAAATTTCACAAATGCACATCCTGTGGTGGGGAAAGAAAAGGACAGACTGCTGAACTGTAAAGACTGTAGCTTCTTGGGATATACTGGAGACGCTTACCTCAACACAAGCATCACTCTTTAAAAAACTGTTGGAAAACGAGAGCTTTTACAGTCATCGATAACCAGTAATAAATAAATATAACAACCAGAAGTTAGTAAATTAATTGACCAGTGTGTTATTAACCTAATTTCTTTACATATGCTGTATCGTAGCACTCTGAGAAAATATTTAATCAGTCCAGTCTAGTTCTGCTTTGCTGAGGTGCAGGTAGCTTTCAATAACAAAATAAATCCTGAGATTAAATTTTAATATTTAGCACATCATCTGGTATATTCAGACTTAAAATTAAGTTTTCATACTGTATAGTTTATATTTTTAAGTAACAATGTGCATTATCTTTCCTGATGAAAATGAATACCAATTTCACTGCCTGATAAAATGTCAACAACTAAATACGTTGATGATCACACCTTCAACTTTGAATTTGGAGAGTAATGCCACCACTCATCATTATTAAACGTAGATCACAGTTTGACAATAACAGTCTGAGCTGTTCTTAAATTTTTGCTCTTTTGCTGCTACAGTTGAACACCACTGATTCTATCTAATGCACAATGTTAGGTTCATAGTAATTCATTAGATGAGATAAGGCTTTGAGTTGAGAGTTCAGAGTCCATATGGAGTATTATACTTTGTGAGTTGGTTCTTCATTTGGCTTCGCCATTGCACTGTCAATCAAGTCTACATTGTTAATGGTCAGCATTTCATCTCATCAGCCATTGCTATGCCAATCTGAAATGATAAGATGACATCTATATCGGGCAGAATTTTGTGATCATTCTCTGTTGACGTCATTACAGTTCCCCCAAAATAAATGTTAAAATAATTTATAAAACACTAGTGTTGCAAGCAAATGTTCCTAAGGAATGATTCCAAGCATCCAGAAATTTATTTGAATAAACAAATAGTCTCCTGACAAATAATGCTATCATTTGACAGTTGCTCAAACTTGCTAACAAACTCACTCAAGGGACTGAGAGAGTTTTCAGGCACAGTTTGTGAAACTTTGACTGTCAATAAACTTGCCTTAGCTTAGGAAGTAGTCTTTAGCTGGCTTTTTTTATTATGGAAGCATTTGTGATTGAGATTTCCAAGCCTGCGTGGTATATTAACTAAATGCAAGAAATGTGAATGAAATCATGGTGAAAGATGCAGAGAAAAAGGGAGGGAAAAATCAATTAGTGCGTGGGGACTGTGAATGAGGACAAGATTGGTCTCAGACATGAATTCCAGCATAACTGAATAATTTAATGCCACCCACTGTCTATGTTCACATATTCTAAATTCTAAAAAATGCGTGTTTTTCAAGAGTGGCAAGGAGGAAAAGAAACTAATGTTGGAAGCTTTGCTCAGAAAGCTGATGTTTCTGAGGACGATTTCATGTGGATAATGTTTTTGATAGCTCTTAATTGCAGCTTTTGTCCAACAAACGAAAACTGTCTTTTTAAATTTGCAATGTAAAGAAAAAGTTTCTAAAGCACAACCATCTAAAACTGGTCTTATCCTTAGTCATTAGTATATCTTCTGACAGTTTATATTGGGTTGTCAGATCCACTTCACTTTCTGCACAGTGAATATGTCATTTCAAAGATCCA
Source organism: Rhincodon typus (assembly GCF_021869965.1). NCBI lineage: Eukaryota > Metazoa > Chordata > Chondrichthyes > Orectolobiformes > Rhincodontidae > Rhincodon > Rhincodon typus. The sequence continues at coordinate 44,880,954 of NC_063332.1, read as the reverse complement.
TCAAAATGAATAATAAGGTCTTCAATTATCCTAACCCATTCACATTAGAAGTATTAAAAGCACCACATTATGACATCAAGCTCCATTAACATCCCTGAGCCTTTTGTAGTGCCATCAAGATATTTTTGCACAGTCAATTGGAAACAGAGGAAACATTAACTGAGCAGAGCATAGTGTGGTCAATAAGTTTTACCAATCTTTATAAATGCCCTCTTAAATTAATATGCATCGGATGACTCATGCAAGTGACTGCTGCGCTAATGTAGGACACCTATGCTTGTTTGTTTCAGGTCAGTTGTTGATCCCTTTTACGCTAATATATAACCACAGGAGTAAGGGGAGAAGGAGGGAACTGCAGTTCGATAACAGGCATCGGATAGAAAGGTGACTCTGTGACTGTGGGCTAAGCAGCAGGAGGACAAAATTATCCGATCCTTTGCAACTGCAGGTGCTACCTGTTTCTTTCTTATTTCTACATTTGACTTTGTAGCAATTCTCTGAGGTAAGGAATATAATTCTCAGAAACTAACCTCACCCCAGCCATCCTCACACAGCTCACAAGGATGATGTGAGCATTCCAAGATCAGGTAAGAAAAGGCAAGATGTTGGTTTATTTTCTTGTCCAGCTAGGCTGACCTCATGGATCAGAATACTAAAATTAAGATAATAAGGCAGTGAAGGAAAGAACTGCAGCATAGATTTATGCATTCATAAGCTTCTTTTTGCAAAGACATACATCACAAATAGGCAACCCAAACCCGAAAATAGAGCAAAATACTGCGGATGCTGGAAATAAGTCAAAAAACTAAAATGCAGGATAGACTCAGCAGACTCAGTAGCAACTGCAGAGAAACACACATTTTCAGATTGATTTTCTTTAGTACGATCTCCAAACTTAACAAGTCCCAATTTCAGGTATTCCTATTTATAGGAACACAAGTGAATCTCAGGTTAAAGTTCATTCCCTGCATACAATGAAACACACATTGTTAAGTTGCTAAGGTATTAATTTGAAGACCTGTCCAAAGCAAAAACCAACAGATCTCAATAAAACTGATTGTTCATTCCAAATTACAGATTTGAGATAAGAATGATCAGTATACCTAGACTCATTAGTACCAGAAAGACATTTTTAAGAAACCGTTTTTATTTATGAAATAGTGTAGTTGGAGACATCAAAAATTTAAGGTGCAAATTTTATTTTCTAGAAAGTAGTGCCCCTTTAACTGAGGCACAATTCCATTCTTTAGGTTAGCTCAGGAATGAGAGTCATGGGAACTAGCTGTAACAAAATGGGATGGTTGCTTTAACAGGGCGTCAGTTTGCTTTAATGTTGAGAATTTCTTTTAGGAAAATGCATTGTTGGTCTGAGGAAGGAAGAGGGCAGGATGCTTACATTCATAGTTTGACTGTTTCATTGATATGTAGTCTTTACTGGAGTGTGTAGCATTTCCATGGCAATCTGTAAGGGTAACATTCCTAACATGAAGCCTTCAGTCATATTTGCAATCTCTGAAGAGTAGAATATAATGCTGCTGAAAGCAAGGGATATAGAACATTGATTGGCTCTTGCAGGGAATTGTTTGGCCAGGATCTCACAAAATACTGTCATAAGAAAGAGACCGTGAGGATGTACTGGCATGGATAGAGAATTAGCTAATGGGCAGGAAACCGTGGGTATGGATAATGGCTCCTTTTCAGATTGGTAATCTGTAACCACAAGCATTAGTGCTGGGACTACAACTGTTTACAATATATAATAATGACATGGAAGAAGGAAGTGAACGTATTGTTGCCAAATTTGCAGATGAAACAAAAAAAGATGTGAGAGGAATACAAACAGTTTACAGAAAGATTTTGATAGGTTAAATAAGTTGGTAAAATGATAGCAAATGGAGTATAATGCTGGTAAATATGAAGTTGTTCATTTTGGAAGGGAGAACAAAAGAACAGAATATTAATTAAATGGAAAAAAAACTGCAGAAAGCTGCAACACGAAGGGACTTCGGGGTACTTGTACATGAAACACCAAAAGTTGGCATGCTAGTGCAGCAGGTAATCAAGAAGGTTAATGAATGTTGGCCCTTATTTCAAGGGGGCTGGAGGACAAGAGTAGGAAAGTCTTGCTGCAACTGTAAAAGTGCTTGTGAGGCCATATCTGGAATAAAGTGAGCAGTTTTAGTCTATGTTTTTGAAAGAAAAATATTTCACTGCAGGCAGTTCAGAGAAGGTTCACTACATTGAACTCAGTATGGAAGGATTGTCTTACGAGCAAAAGCTAAACAGGTTGGGACTCTACTCTCTGCAGTTTAGAGAGGTGAACTCATTCAAGGTTCTTAAAGAACTTGACAGGATAAATGCTCAGAGGAGGTTTCCCCTCATGGGAAAGTCTAGAACCAGAGGGCATAATCTCAGAATAAACGGGTACCTATTTAAGACTGAGATGAGGAAGAATTTCTTCTCTCAGAGAGTTGGGAGTCTTTGGAATTCTTTGCCACAGAGAGCTGAGGGGACACAATCGTTGTGTATATTTAAGGCTGAGATAGCTAGGTTCTTGATCAGTAATGACTAGAGTAAGATTAGGGCCGGTCAAGGACAGTAGTGGGAAGTTGTGCGTGGAGTCCGAAGAGATAGGAGAGGTGCTAAATGAATATTTTTCGTCAGTATTCACACAGGAAAAAGACAATGTTGTCGAGGAGAATACTGAGATACAGTCTATTAGACTAGACGGGATTGAGGTTCATAAGGAGGAGGTGTTAGCAATTCTGGAAGGTGTGAAAATAGATAAGTCCCCTGGGCCAGATGGGATTTATCCTAGGATTCTCTGGGAAGCTAGAGAGGAGATTGCAGAGCCTTTGGCTTTAATCTTTATGTCGTCATTGCCTTCAGGAATAGTGCCACAAGAATGGAGACTAGCAAATGTTGTCCCCTTGTTCAAGGAGGGGAGTAGAGACAACCCTGGCAATTATAGACCAGTGAGCCTTACTTCGGTTGTGGGTAAAGTGTTGGAAAGGATTATAAGAGATAGGATTTATAATCATCTAGAAAGGAATAATTTGATTAGGGATAGTCAACACGGTTTTGTGAAGGGTAGGTCGTGCCTCACAAACCTTATTGAGTTCTTTGAGAAGGTGACCAATCAGGTGGATGAGGGTAAAGCGGTTGATGTGGTGTATATGGATTTCAGTAAAGCGTTTGATAAGGTTCCCCATGGTAGGCTATTGCAGAAAATACGGAGGCATGGGATTGAGGGTGATTTAGCGGTTTGGATCAGAAATTGGCTAGCTGTAAGAAGACAGAGGGTGGTGGTTGATGGGAAATGTTCATCCTGGAGTTGTTACTAGTGGTGTACCTCAAGGATCTGTTTTGGGGCCACTGCTGTTTGTCATTTTTATAAATGACCTGGATGAGGGCGTAGAAGGATGGGTTAGTAAATTTGCGGATGACACCAAAGTCGGTGGAGTTGTGGATAGTACGGAAGGATGTTGCAGGTTTCAGAGGGACATAGATAAGCTGCAGAGCTGGGCTGAGAGGTGGCAAATGGAGTTTAATGTGGAAAAGTGTGAGGTGATTCACTTTGGAAGGAGTAACAGGAATACAGAGTACTGGGCTAATGGTAAGATTCTTGGTAGTGTGGATGAGCAGAAAGATCTCAGTGTCCATGTGCATAGATCACTGAAAGTTGCCACCCAGGTTGATAGCGTTGTTAAGAAGGCGTACAGTATGTTAGGTTTTATTGGTAGAGGGATTGAGTTTCGGAGCCATGAGGTCATGTTGCAGCTGTACAAAACTCTGGTGCGGCCGCACTTGGAGTATTGAGTACAGTTCTGGTCACCGCATTATAGGAAGGATGTGGAAGCATTGGAAAGGGTGCAGAGGAGATTTACCAGGATGTTGCCTGGTATGGAGGGAAGGTCTTATGAGGAAAGGCTGAGGGTCTTGAGGCTGTTTTCATTAGAGAGAAGAAGGTTAAGAGGTGACTTGATAGAGACATACAAGATGATCAGAGGATTAGATAGGGTGGACAGTGGGAGCCTTTTTCCTCGGATGGTGATGGCTAGCACGAGGGGACATAGCTTTAAATTGAGGGGTGATAGATATAGGACAGATGTCAGAGGTAGGTTCTTTACTCAGAGAGTAGTAAGGGCGTGGAATGCCCTGCCTGCAAAA
>NC_063332.1:44847695-44876384 GCF_021869965.1 Rhincodon typus | reverse complement strand
AACTTTAAGGGCATTTAAATGGTCATTGGATAAACATATGGATGATAGTGGAATAGTTTAGGTTAGATGGGCTTCAGATTGGTTTCACAGGTCGGCGCAACATCAAGGGCCAAAGGGCCTGTACTGCGCTGTAATGTTCTATGTTCTATGTAAGGGAATCAAAGGTGTTAGAGAAAGAGCAGTAAAGTTGCCTGAGTAAGGTCAGATCAGCCATGATCTTATTCAAAGGTTCAAGGGGCTGAACAGCCTGATCTTGCCTCTATTACTTATGGTCTTATGGGTTTATGGTCTTAGGACCTTGATGTAGGACTTCCATGCCCTCACAACTGCTCTAGCCTGGGCAGTAGTAATAGATATGTAGACAGTGCACAGCAGCACAAGCAATCGGAAAAGGACAGATGGACAACAAGGTGCTACTCAAAATGATTCATCATTATCCATATCATTCTACTGCTCAACGCGAAAAGAATCCACAGTGCCAGAAGGCAAACAGAACCAAGAAATACCACAACAACTCAATAGGTACCTGCAGTTGAAGGCATGTAATCTAATCCTATGGAGAGACATAAGGAGACACCCTTATCCCAGGATGTATGGAGCAAATCCAATTGTCACTTCCTTCCTATTTTGGTAGCACTAAGGGAAGCATTTGTCTAATTAGTCAGAGATCCTCATCATACATTCAGTTGAAGGAGAAGAAAATATCAACAAAGCTGCATACAAAACACTAATATTTCATTAACAAATTTTGGCCGTTTGTAGCTCCATTATTATTCTGGGGTTTCCCCTAGGCTTTAAGCTTGGCCCCTACTATTTCTCATCTACTTGTTGTCCCTCGGGGAAATCATCTGAAAAAAATGTCAGTTTCTGCATGTACATTGACACCCAGTTCTATCTCCACCACTGACTTCTCCACTTAACAGACTGCTTGTCAGACATTCAGCGCTGGATGAACAGATATTTCATCCAACTAAACATTGGAAATACTAAATCCATAGCCTTCTGTTTCAGGTGCTAATTCTGTTTCCAGGACACTAACTCCATCTGTCTGACAACTGTTTAAGGCTGAAGTGAACTGTTCACAGCTTTGGTTATATATGTGAATCATATTGAATGAACTTCTCACCACATAGCCACACCACCACAAAGAACACCTAATTCCACAAAAAAAAAAACGACCAAAGAACTGCGGATTCTGGAAATCTCAGCACATCTGGCAGTGTCTGTGGGGAGAAAGCAGAGTTAATGTTTTGGGATCCTTCTTCAGAATACTAACTTTAACTTTGTTGAAATACCTGAGTCTGCCCAGCCTTAGCTTACAGAATCAGAGAATCACATAATTAATATGGTGAAAAAGGAAGCTATTCAGCCCGTCATGTCTACATCAGCTCTCCAATAAGTATTATGACGTGATGCTGTTTGCCTGCCTTTTCCTCATACTCTTACACATTGCTTCTATTCAAATAATCATCTGATGCCTGCTTGAATGCCTCTATTGACTTTGCTTGCACAACATTTGCAGGCAATGCATTCCAGACCCTAACTACTCACTGTGTGATAAACTTCTTTTCTCATGTTGTATTTGCTTCATATGCAAATAATTTTAATCCTTTTATTACAATTTCAATCCTTTTATGAACAGGAATAGTTTCTCCTTATCTACCCTATCCAGGTCTCTCATGATTTTGAAAATTTCTGTCAGATCTCCTTTTAGCCTTCTTCTCTCCAAGGGGAACAGTCCAGTCTCTCTAATTCAATGTCATAACTGAAGTTTCTCATTCCTGGAACTATTCTTGGAAATCTCTTCTGCACTCTCTCCAGTGCATTTACATTTTTCCTGTGATGTGACACACAACACTCCAGCTGAGGTCTAACAAGTCTCTGATACAAATTCAACATTGACTCCTTGCTCTTGGGCTCTGTACCTGTATCAATAAAGCCAAGGATACTGTATGCTTTATTAACTGCTTTCACATCTGCCCTGTCGCCTTCAATGATCTGTGTATATATACACCCAGATTCCTTTACTCCTGAATCCCCTTAAGTATTGATCCCTGTATGTTATATTGTCTATTCATGTTCTATCTGCCAAAATGCATAACCCCACACTTCTCAGCATTGAACACCATTTGCCAAATATCTGCCCGTTGCACCAAATTGTCTATGTCCATGTGGAGTTCCACAATGTGCTCCTTACAATTTGCAATACTTCCAAGTATGGTATAATCTGCAAATTTTGAAATTGACCCTTGCACATCAAGGTTTAGATCATTAATATAAATCAGGAAAAGCAAGAGTCCCAACACTGGCCCTGGCAAACTCCTTTACAAACCTTTCTCTAACCCAAAAATATTGATTGACCATTACCCTCTGTTTCCTATAATTCAGGTGATTTCATATCCATGTTGCTACTGTCCCTTTTATTTCTCCTTTATTAATTCATGGGATGAGGGCATCTCTAACCATTGCCCATCCCTAATTGCCCAGAGGGCAGTTAAGAGTCAACCACATTGCTGTGGATCAGGAGTCACATATAGGCCAGACCAGGTAAGGACAACAGTTTTCTTCTCCAAAGGACATTAGCAGAGCTGATGGATTTTTCCGACAATCGACAATGGATTCATGGTCATCATTAAACTCTTAATTCTAGATATTTAATGAATTCAAATTCTACCATTTGCCATGATGGGATTCGAAGCCCCCAGAACATTATGTAGGTCTCTGGGCTAATAGTGCAGTGATAATACCACTAGGCCATCACCTTCCCTGTAACTCCCCTGAGTTCTAACATTTCTCACAAATATGTTGTGTGACACTCATTCAAATGCCTTCTAGAAGTCCATGTACATCGCATCAACAACATAGCCCTCATTAACACTTACTGTTATCTCTTCAAAACTCCAGCAGGTTAGTTAAAGATCATTTCCCCTGCAGAAATCCATACTAACATTTCCAAATCAAGCCACATTTTTCCACGTGACTAGCAGTTTTATCCCAAGTAATTGTTTCGGGAATTGAAAGCTTATCATTGAAGCTAAACTGATTGGTCTGTAATTGCTGGGCTAATCACTTACAACCTTTTTTGAACAAAGGTGTAAAGTCTGCAATTCTTAGCTCTGTGGAACCTCCCCAAATTCAAAGGAAAACTATAGCCATAGATTATGGCCAGTGCCTCTACAATCTTCACACTCACTTCCTTCAATATGTATTTCATCTGGTCCCAGTTGTCAACATTAAACTTTCTCCTTATCAATGTTGACTCCTACCCTTCCAGTGACAGAGCTTCCTACTATTTTGCTCCCTATTTTGCTCTATTCCTTCTTCTAACATCCTTTTACGATAAATAGGGGGTCAGTTCACTCAGTAGGCTGGATGGATAGCTTGTAGTACAGAGTGATGCCAACAGTGTGGGATCAGTTCCTACACTGGTCAAGCTTACCATGAAGGACTCTCCTTTGCAACCTCTTCCCTTGCCTGAGGTGTAGTGACCCTCAGGTTTACCCACACCTGTCATCTCCCTCTCTCTGTGTCTCTAATGAGAGAGCAGCCTGATGGTTTGGTCAGACTATGGTGACTTTACATTTACGGTAAATGTATCAATATCTTCATTATGTTGGCCACCAGTCTTTTCTCAGATTTCCCCTCAGAACGCTTTGTACTCCTCTTGATTCTCAATTGTATTCTCTACTTGACACCTATCGTAAGTGCACATTTTCATCTACATTTTAGTTTCTATCTCCTTTTCTATGTAGGAAGTCTCGGACTTGTTTGCCCTTCCTTTTGCTTTTGGGGGAATATTCTTTGACTGTACGTGAACTATCTCCAGTTTGAAGATAGTCCATTGTTCAGCTACATATTTTCTCATCAACCTCTTGTTCCAGCCTATGTGGTCTAGCTCTGTTCAGGGACCCCGTGAAGTTAACTCTCCCCTCATTAATTATTGCCTATTATCCTTTTTTAAATTATCATCCTAAACTTTACAATACCCTGATCACTGTCTCCTATATATTCTCCTGCTCATATTTAATTTACTTTCTGCTGAAATTTTTATCCATGCCTTTATTACTTCTGTCCTTGTTTATACCAAAGTATTTTTGTCAGCCTCCTACATTCAACACTGTAAACTTAAGATTATCTAAAACTCAACTGTCCATGTCATAACTTTTATCAAGTCCCCTTCATCCTTTTCTCTTGTGTTCACTACATGAACTCCTGCCAAGTAACCCCTGCCACAATTTAAAAATTCTTATTCTTTCTTTCAAATCACTCCCCTTTAGTATCTCTGCAATTTCTTCCAGCTTGTAAACGAATGTTGTCAAGATAAACATTGCTAATTAATAAATACAGCCACACAACTTCTTTTATATTTCATAGGAACACCAGTGCATCCCCAGTTAAAGTCCATTCCAAGCATAAAATTAAACAATTAATATGTAATTAAAAAGAAGTGGTGTTTGTGCATTATCAAGGGAGTGGTAGCTAAGATATTAATTTGAACAATTATTCAATGCAAAGTTGACAGGACTCAAACCTTTGAGACAATACAGTGTGAAGCTGGAAGAACACAGCAGGCCAGGCAGCACCAGAGGAGCAGGAAAGTTGACATTTCAGTTTGGGACCCTTCTTCAGCATCTGCAGGTCTTGCTATCTCAAACCTTTGAGATATCTGTGCTTTTCTAATTCTGACCCCTTGGGGTGTTCCCGATTTAAATTGCTTTACCGTTCACAATGCCTTTATCTGCCAAAGCTCTAAAATGGGAGTTGCCTGCCAAAACCTCTTCATTTCACTAATTCTCTTTCCTTCTTTTAGATACTTGTAATACCTATCACTTTGATCAATTTTTTTGGTCGTCCACAGACAGGATAGTGCCTAGATTTTGTAGTGGTACTGCTGATGAAGCTGTCAGCACATATATTCCTTATTTCAGTGAAATTCACAGCAACTTTAGAAATCCACAGATAAGCAGCTGAATGGGGAAATTCAGAAGCTGCATTTCATGACTCTATGCTTCTCCAGACATTGCAAGGCCACTTTAAAAAAGTAGCATCTTGTTTAATGTTTAATGCTGTACTAAATTCACCACAACTGTCTCAGCAATAACAGCCATACATACATATTTAAACAACAGCTCCACATAATAGCACATCCTAAGGTGCCTTCTAAGGAGTATATGACATCAAACCAGGTAAAAATATTTGGTCAGAAGACTAAAAGCTCAGTTAAAGAGGTGCATTTAAGGTGTGTCATAAAAGAGGGAAGTGAGCTAGAGAGGCAGAGATGTGTAAGAAGGGAATTTCAGAGTTTTAGGCTGAGGCAACTGAAGACACAACTGCTGTACCTTGTGCTTGAAGCCACACACTGAGAAACTAATCTGGAGTATGTCTCAGCTGTCTGTGCATACACTGTCCCTGAGATTATTTGCTCCTCTTATTTTTTTCCTTTATTCATTCATGGGATAAGGGCATCGCTGACTAGGCGGTATTTATTGCCCGTCCCTAATTGCCCAGAGGGCAGCTAAGAGCCAACCATATTGCTGTGGGTCTTGAGTCACATATAGGCCAGACCAAGTAAGGATAGCAGTTTCCTTCCCCAAAGGGCATTTGTGAACCAGATGGAATTTTCCAACAAGTAACAATGGATTCGCATTAGACTCTTAATTCCAGACATTTATTGAATTCAAATTCCAACATCTGCCATGGCGGGATTCGAACTCACGTCTCCAGAATGTTAGCTGGGTCTCTGGATTAACAGTCCAGTGATAATATCACTAGGCCATTGCCTCCTTTCTAAGTAAGACACTTCAACTCCTCATATAGTGGAATGCTCCTTTATTTTTAACACTGTATGTTAGGTTATTAAATACTGTTCCCCAGTGTAGTGTCGAAGACCTCTCTCTTCTCATTCTAGACTGATGTCTTCTCTCTTACTGATTTCAGGGTCATCTGATCATTAACATCATCATGATTTACTTGATTACCCCCTCTCTCTCTCTCTACCACTCCCCACCACCCCACCCCCAAAAACAATTGCCTGTACTTTGGTTAACATTGCTACAGTCATTTCCTTCCATTTACTTATATGGTTTATGTCATCATAAACATCACTGTTATCATTGTTAATGTTACCATTATTATCAAAACTGCTCTTCCCAATTTCAAAGACCTACTCTCAAAGGTTCTATAACTCTGACTGGACATCCCAGTCTGGTTTGCCTGAGTTCACTGCTAGGGTGATGGAGTTGTACTGTGCTTGGAATAGTTGTGCCATTGGGTCCACCATCTGATGCAGCATAAATTTGGCTATCCCACATCCTGCGATAATCATATTCAGCCTCACTTCTTAACTCAAGTGAGATTTTCTCCTGAATCTCCTTTCAGGCGTTCTGTCAAAATAAGGTCTCAGTTGATCTGTTTGTCTGATATCTGTGGCTTTTGACTTCCTGCACCCTAACTAGAACTCCTGTCTTGGCTTGAAGGTTGACACAGTTTTCTCCTGTGTCTACAGTTGTACGAACTCCGCTGCTCTTAGCTGTGCTTTTTTCTCTAGTTCTTTGACATTCTCATGGTCTTGAGAGATCATGTTTAGTTTGAGGTTGTATTCCAAAACTTGTGCACCTGTTCTCAACCTCCTCTCCATCAGCAATTTCACTGGAGAATACCGATAGGCTTGGATAGAATGGACATGGAGAAGACGCTTCCATTAGGAACCTGACGGCACAGCCTCAGACTGAAGGGTCAACCCTTTAGAATGGAGAAGACAGGGAATTTCCTCAGTCACAGTGCCGTTAATCATTGAGTGTATGTAAGACCAAGATAGACAGATTCTTGATTGGTAAGGGAATCAAGGATTATGGGGGAAGACAGGAGGCAGGGATTGAGAAAAATATCAGCCAGGGTTGAATGGCAGAGCAGACTTGATGGGCCAAATGGGCCATTATGCACCTATATCTTTTGTCTTATGGTCATATAGTCCTTAGTTTAATGGAGAGTTGCCATTAGGTTAAAATTAATTTGACTTTTAGTCCAGTTGTTAGCCAGATATAGAATCATGAACTCCCTATTCAAGCTAGCTGTGAAAAGAAATTAAACCAATGAAAAAGGTTTACATTTTCTCTAGAGATATAGGTAAAAATTAGATGAAATGAATTGTGAAATGGATCACGTATGATTTATTTGAATGATGGAATTGACTCGATTGGCTGAATGGCGTACTGATGTTCCTACATATCTGTACTGATTGGTACACTGCAGAACCCATCCTGACTCCTGCTAAATTGAGAAAAACCTTGAATTCAATTTCCCTTGGATAACTGGGGAGAAAATAATATTGGCAAATGTTCCTGCTCATGATGGCTATCCAGCGTGAAAGTATACACATGTGGCACGGTGGTAATGTGCCTAAATCTGAGCCAGGAGGTTTGGGTTTAGATGTCAACTGCTCAAGAGATGTGTAATGACATTTCTGAACAGGGTGATCAGTAAATATCTACACATGAACATGGGGAACACCCAATCCATGATGCCAAGTATTGTTGAGCAGCGTATGATTGCTCACTGTCAAGGCATGGAATTAAAGAATGTCCATTGAACATGGAGATGCTTGTAGGATTTTGGCCAAGAAGGGTTTGTCAACTTTGAAAGACACAGAGGGGAAGGGGAAATGAAGAGAGTACACCCATGATCCATCAAATTGCTGAGAGGTATTCAACTATGGCAAATAGAATGGTTCCTTTGTGTCAGGTAAACTTCTTCATATGCTCTACTGGTTGATTATGGCCCTTTTGCTTTGATTTTAATCATTAACATTTCCCTGTTCTGAGATAAGAATGCCCTTTTAAGTTTTTTGTTGCTTTGTGAAACAACAATTCTTTCACAGTCAAAGGCAATAGAATAACATTGTTTAAATACTAAAGAGAATGTATTTGCGTCATCAAGTAACTCATCACTATTCCGAGGCCTAGTTTAAATCACATCCTGTTGCTGTAAGAAAGCTGTTAAGTTACTAGAAGGCAGTTGTTTTTACACTCAAGCATTGCTGTCTTACCTTTGCTATTTCCATCAGGCCCTCGAAGGATTGTGCATTCCTCAATGTTACCGAAAGCTTCAAATAGTCTGCGTACGTCCTCCTCCGACTGTTGCTTGTTCAGCATGCCCACAAACAATTTTCTGTCTTCTGGAACAAAAGTTAAAGGTGCTTACCAAATCCTTGCTGGTTCACACTATGACATTTAGTAATATCTTTGTGTTTACCAAAAAAAACTCTGCATCTCAAATATATCTATATTGTCACTCTTTACCATTTTGATTTGGGAAATATTCACTTTAAAATGTAGATGGTGTGACCATTTCTGTTTAATCATATCAAATATATCTGCAAATTAGTGATTTCTCCACATAAATATATTAAATACAGAAAAAGGCATTCGCAAACAAAAATGTCATTTTTGAATAAATTATAATGCCTGTTTGATGCATTTTAAGATAAGATAAGATAAGTGTAAAGCAATTTTTTTCTTGTCTTGATACTGAAACACGGACTATTGTTTGGAATTTACAGTAGTTATGATTTGAGTTAAATCCTTGTGTTTGTGTACCTTACATTCACAAAGGAAAATGCATTTCAGTAATTCAATTTCTGCTAACTCATTTAATGCTTAGGTTCACTTTTCTATTCTGTCTTAAGATGGCAGCAGTGCCCACATATGTAGACAGACTTGTAAAGGCAGTAAAGGAGTAACAGATCCACCCTTGACATTAAAGGACATTTCCCCCAATCTCTTTTCAAATTAAGTAACACTTACATTTTGTTTACTACTTATTATTACTGTCAAATTTCTGCCCTTCCCTAGTGGCCTGAATACTGTCTCACTGACACCCTTCAGTGACACGTTAACTATTCAGTATGACCCTTGGCAGCGGTTAATATAAGGCAGCTTGATCTTTTATTAGTTTAGTCATTTGATGTGAGTTTTGTTGTCTAGGCCTGCATCTGTTGACCATTGTTACCTGTCCTTGAGAGTCTAGGGGCATCACAGCCAAACCTACTTCTTCGGGGCCCACTCACATGCATTTTTATACTGAGGCAGCTGGAAGCCAATGTTCTTTCCAAGCTGCTCTGCTACATAGCAGGATGTAAATATGTTACCCCCTTCAGTTATCATGCATGCATGGTCATTAAAAAAAAAATTATAGGGCTACACACTGTTGAGGATTGCCCCAAGTGATCTTTCCTCTCCCAAACCTGTGGGTGTTAAGGCAAATTAAGTCATTGTGCTTTTATTCCTGTTCCACTTCAAGTTAGCTGACTTTTATAGACTGAGGAAGAAACTTGAGTCTTTCTGGTCACTATTGTTCATTTGCTTAATAATAGAAAACCTGAAATGAAGCACTGAGAAATTTCTTTTCCTGTGTCATGCTGGTCTGTTTCCAAAGTTGAATTTTCCTGGAACAGGTTACTGGCCTATTGACAGAGGCTGTAATTTAAAACATATCACACTGTATTAGGCATGGTTGACCATGAGATTCTCCTGCTCTTAGCACTGGCCATTGGTGTAATGGAAGGATTTACAGATTGATAATGAACCTGTTTGGCTCTACTACCTATGCATTTTCCATAACCATCAAGTCTTGGAGTTTCTGGCTGAGAAGCAGAAATGCTACCATCGTGTTGCAGGACCTCCTCTCAATAGGCATCTACCACAGTTATGTTCATCAAAGTAGTTTTTAATGCCTTGTATCTCGTTTCAATTTGAGTCTTTGAACGTTTAGAATCGATCAACTACCGTTGTCAATGCACTAAATGTGCAAATTGAGATGTTCACATTTTCACTATTCATAGATTTTATTTTTACCTCCATTAATTCAACATATATATGTAACAATATACTGTGATTTTCTGAAGTTCTCTCTCTCCTTCACATTAGAAGGCAAATTTCACAAGTTGAGATGTGACCAAAGAGTGAGAAATCAGTGAACCTGATTTGCAAAACAATGCATTGGATAATTGGCAACACTAGAGATGACCTCTAAACCGGAATTTTGGATCTGTACAGCAAGCGGATCTTCACAAAGTATATTTTGAAGGCAAGAATGTGACAGTTTGGCCAAACTAACTTTTGTGTAAATTAAAATGCATTTTCAATTCTTCCACTATGCAAAAATAGGTAGAGCACACCCTGCACATGAAATTGCTATCTCACAGCACAAACTTTCCGCTCCAATGTGCTCTGAAATCATTTACTTTACCTACCAATTTAAGCAAACCCAATTTTTTTTTCACTCAGATTCACAAATGAACCCACAGTCACTTTATCAGATATACTCTCCTTCAATTCAACCACACAAATCCAGTTACTGCAGGGAAATTAGAATTGGACAGAATACTTAAAGAAAAGCACTGCATATACCCCTAACCACAGCTGGAGCTCTTTTAATGCGTATATGTCCCGCAGCTTATTTCAGTTAAATTACAGTAGTAAGGAACGGCATGTAATCAACTAAATTTGCATTAATGGTAATGAAGTGTACATGAAACAGATGCAATTGAATAAAATAATGTAACAACACTGTAACAATTTTATAATAATGAATTAGTAGCAGCTTCTGCACTAACATCATTGAGTCTGATTTCTGCATCTCCGACAGTGGTGTAAAGCCTGGCATTAATTATTAATCATTTTACAGATATAAAGTGCAAATTTAATGAGAAATTAGTTTTTACAGACTCTTTATATATTTTGCCACAAGTAATGTACAACTAAAATATATATTGTGACCATGACTCATGATATGCAAGCTCAGTCAAGTATTTATATGTCCAAAGTCAATTGCTATATTTTTGTCTGGAGAAAATTCAACAAATTTGATAGAAAACAGCAAAGATTTTCTTCCTCTTCCACCTTTCTTTCACTGTTTGCTTTTCTGCTGTTTTCTTTCTGTGTTTGAACTAACCTCAAAGAAAGCCAAAAAACAAGAGAAATGAAGATCAGCATGTCTGAACTAGGGACTGATTCCAATGACCAGTGTGACACTCCTTCACTTTCTTGAGCTATAATCTTTGGAGATGGATTGTTACAACAAAATGAAGCTAGACTGTAGTTACTCCTCTATACTAGAGGAAGGGCAACTAGGGATGAACAATGAATATTGGCCTAGCTACTGAAGTCTACACAAAAATATTAAAAGTTAGTCTTGTCATATTAAAATAGGCAATGTCAATGCAGGCGATCATATTACATTTTGTCAACATAGTAACACAATGGTTAAAGAGATGCCTTGATTGAAAATGTAATTGAAATTTTTTTTATCAAAAATCAAAATCATAGGTTTGTATTTATTGTTGGCTTACAATATTCACTTATTCATTTGTTTTTTAACTTGTGCTGTAATTGGAGTCAAAGGAATAGAAAATCCTTTCTGTTATGAATCTTTCAATGGTAATAAATTGACTCAAATTTGACACTGGTTAGCACTCAAAACAGAGTTACTGCTTCAATGCTCCTGAATCTTTAGGTTATTCTAGTACTCTAGCATAATACTTCCATTTCACTTTTTATAGTCTTTCTAAAGACCATTCTCAAAAATATACAAACCTTGGACAACATAGCACTACAGAGGCATAATATTGGCAATGTGACTGAAAATGCTAAACTAATTTCAGTTGGATTCTCCTTACCCAGTTTCTCTCCTCAGTGTTTCAGGTACATTCCATTGGCATCAATAGTCCACTGGATGAACAACCATTCCTCATGTGAACGTAAACAATGAGTACCACCAGACTATTTTCCAGTAAAGGGCATTACTACCAAGCTGGATCAGGTCTTAATTTGTGCATTTTCAAATGGCCACTGGCAAAGTAACTGACTGGAAAGAGAGAAACAGCTTTCCTATTCAGTCAGATATTTAATCCTCATATTCTGAAACAAAAACTGAAATTGCTGAAGAAGCTCAGCAGATCTGGCAGCCTCTATGGAGAGAAAGGAGAGTCAATGTTTTAGGTCCAGTGACCCTCTTTTTTCCTGTATTCTGTTTCACCACAGCTAACAACATGGATATCTGGTATGCATGTAAATTGAAGGTATACAATAATCCAAAAGATTTTTCTCTTAATAACTTGTCCAACTTTTGCTCAGTTGTTTGTACAGAAAGTTTTTTTTCCTTTAAGGATTGGCAAAGAAAAAAAATCAGAACAATGACACTGGAAATTGCACTGCAATAAGTATTAATACATTAATTTCATCATTTCTGGCAGGATTGGATACAAAAATTTGCCTTGACAGACTTCTGTTGATCTGCCGTTGTGAATGAGTCCTCAGTTTATGTTTTAAATGTCAAGTGATAATGCACCAACGCTGTTGGTCCTGGTAAGACCAGACTAAGTTCATCTTTACTTAAACTGACTTTCCCTGGCTTTTCAATATTTTTCTTTTCTTGCATGGTACAAGTTAATGGTTCTAAATGAGTTAACATTGCATTGCATTAGATCCACACAACCTGATAACATTACACTATCTTTGTGTGGACAAACAGTTAATCTTGCTCAAGGCCCTGATGGAGATAAATTTGATATTACCCAGCTCCTGATGATAGAAACTGAAAGAACTGCGGATGCTGTAAATCAGAAACAAAGATGCTGCCAGACCTGTTGAGGTTTTCCAGCAATTGCTGATGATAGAAATTTTGCTTAACTAGATAATATTATGATGCAATAAGCAATATCTAGTTATGTAAGGAAAAGGGTCTCTTCTTGTTAAGACTCTTCAGGAATTTATCCTGTACCACTCATAATTTGATAGGCTAATCAATGCAACATAGAGAGGAAGATTGGTGTCCCAACTTCTCACTGACAGTGGTTGGTACCCAAAGACCAATACAACATCATGTAACAAATCTAAAAGGCATCAGCTGTTAATGTCTGGCTTGCCTTAATTTGCTCTCCCACTTTTTCTTTCTGGATACCCTTGTAAGAGTAAAGAAAATAGTTGGGACTTATTGCATAGAGCCAGACCCTTGACCTGTCTTGTGGAACAGTGCATTGGGTTGCCAGGGTGCTAATATGCCAGCATTGCACAATCTTAATTTTTGATCTTGCCTGTGACATGATCGATCTCAAGAAACTAAACTAAAGCTGCAAATATTTACAGCTACTTCAATAGAAAGTGAGAAAACCCATTAGCAGTTTCAATCTAAGAGCAACTTAGAGGAAGTTTTTTTCTTTTGTTTTACTTCCTATAGGTGGCAATTTAGGTTACTACTGATTATACTCATCACACATCAAATAGATTGCAATGTCAAATTGTCATGGTTCATATTTATGTCTCGTGGACTTTCAATGGCTGATAAGCATGCACCAGTTTCCCTCTAGCAGGTTAGGTCTTAATTTGCCTCCTCTACCTGCTGGTGTTAAGGTGACTTCATACTAAATGTACAGCAGGCATGATAGAACTTTATGAAATAGATGTACAATTACTAGCAGAAAGCAGGTGCAAGACTGAGACTTAGAAATACATAAGCACATTGTCAATCTCTTTCTGTTCCTCCTTTGCAGCAACATTTCTCTATGCATTTAGCCACTGTCAGCAAAAGATAATGAGTAACCACCATAAACTTTCCAATGAACACCACAGTTTCAAGCAATAGGACAGACAGACCTGGTGTTATGCTGCTGAGCTGGGTAAGAACATTTCAACTGATGATTAGTCTCCAAAGGCTGGACTCTGTTTGAAACAAAATGCTACAGGAGATGGACAAGCAAGTAGGTACCTTGGCAGTGCTTCCCCTTACATCACTCAAACCCCTCAAAGGACAGCTGATTTATTTGTAAAAGTGTAGCTTCTTATTTCAATAAGAGATGAGGTTTCAAGAGGCTTGAGATTAGTTATTTATATTAGCAGAAAATTAAACAGGACAATTAACACATCATTACTTACAGTTTTGGCAGGGAATTGTGAGACTGCAATTTGTGAGAAAATAACTTACATAAACTTAATCGGCATTAATAAGAGGCATTAAATATTTGCATAAGCACCAGTAGTGCAATACTGAGCCATTCAGAGGTGGAAGAGCCCTTTTTTTGGGTAACTTAGCTGATTTCAGCAATGTTCTTCTTTGCTCTAAGGCGTTAACAACAGGATGTTGTTAAAGTCAAAGGAACAGTCGGCAGACTTTGAGATAGCAAGAACTGCAGATGCTGGAAGTCAGAGTCGAAACATTGTGGAGCTGGAGGAACACAGCAAGTCAGGCACATCAGAGGAGCAGGAAAGTTGACGTTTCGGATGGGGACCCTGCATCTTTGATTATTGCCCTGTGATTCCAGTTTTAGGAAGTCATTGGTCTTGGTTTAATTGTGATATCATCTATCATATAATAGATGATCACTTCGTCAAGCGACCGCAGAACTACCAACATACTAGAACTTTGTGAGGCAACTGCTCAAGGAAAGGGGCATATTACTGGAGGAAGAACTGAGGAGGAGGAGTTGGGACTGTTCAAAAACTTTTTATGTTTTATTATAGTGTACTTCTCTTGGCATGATTATCATTTTGGAAGCACTTACTGGTCCACTGACTGTTGATACTGATGGGTAGAAAACACTCCTATATTTAATGTTTTAGTGAGAGTCTGGTCTCTGTGATTGAGGAAACAAAGAAACATAGAAACCAGGGGCAGGAGTAGGCCATTCAGCTCTTAGCCTATTGCACCATTCAATATAATCATGCTCGATCATCCAACTCAGAACCCTGTTCCTGCTTCCGCCCTTACCCTTTGATTTCTTTAGCCCTAAAAACTACATCAAACTCCTTCCTAGAAACATTCTAAGTTTTGGGCACAACCACCTTCAGAGGCAGGGAATTCCCTAGGCTCACTACTCTCTGGGTGAAGAAATTTCTCCTCATCTAAATGCAAAATTGCATGTGTCCTTAACTTTTGATCCCTGGTTCTGGACTCCCCAGTCATAGGGATCATCCTACCTGTGTTTACACTGTCTAGTCCTGTTAGAATTTTACAGGTCATTATGAGATGTCTCCTCACTCTTCTAAACTCCAGGAGAACATAGTCCTAACTGATCCAATTTCTCTTCACATGTCAATCTTGACATTCCAGGAATTAGCATGGTAAACCATTGTTGCACTTCCTCCACAAACAGGACATTCTTCCTTAGGTGGAGAGACAAAAACTACGTACAATACTCTATGAAACTATGGAAGACTGGATCTTGAGTCTTTTACTTGGTCTGGAACATATTATCCTCCCTTGAGCTTTTGATGAAATGGGAGTTTTTAAAAAACTTAGGCCAGCATTTATTGCCTATCCCTAATTACCCAGAGTGTTACTACATTACTGTGGATCTGGAGTCACATGTAGGCCAGACCAGGTAAAGATGAAGGACATCAAACAATGATACAGGCTGTTTTTGACAATCAGCAATGGTTTCATAGCTGTCATTAGACACAATTCCAGATTTTTATCAAATTCAAATTTCAGCATCTGCCATGGCAGGATTCAAACTCAAGTCCCCAGAACATTACCTGAGTCTCTGGATTAATAGTCCAGCGATAATACCACATGGACATCACCTCCCTGGTTTAATATTAATGAGGTGAGTTGTGGCACTAACAAAGTGTTTAACAAGTGTTAATCCCTGTCAATTAGCACCTCACTGCTGCCTAGTGAGAACCTCACCATACCACTTGTAGCGAACATGAAAGATGGAGCAAGATGGTTTTGATGTTAAGATGGATCTTGCCATACTTTTTGCCTGATAAGGCCGCATGTCTTACAAGAGCCCAGTGTTGCTCAGACCCCTACAAGGTTCTACCTAATTTATTTCCAGAAGACTTGCAGAAACCTCCTTCCAAGTAGGGTAGATCAGTGTTGCGCAGTCTTTTCTCAAAATTCAGCATCCTGGCTTTTCACAATTTGTGTCTGTAGCACCTTCAATGTGACAGATTGTCTCCTTTGTTTCTCATTGTCTAGCATCACTCAGAGTCCTAAAGAGGTTGTCTGAATGGAGTATTGCACCATTTTATCCTAGGTCTGGAGCACCACACTTAGTAATCTTATGCAAGCTGCCATAGCTCTTGGAACAAATTATTCAGTGATTTCGGCTTGAATCTGCATGGTTTTGAGTTTAGCAAGCAGTCTTTCATACGCAACATTATTAAATGGTCTTTGAAAATCTAGAACACAATATCATTCGGGTTATTATACCAAAAAAGTTTAAAAGAAAATTTAGAGGCACAAAACAATTTAGATGTATCACTGTTGGCAATCATTCACTAATGAGTATGATTGTCCATCAAAGAAATTCCATGTCACTGGTCATGGGATCGGTGGGTTCTTGTATGATTGATCAGCCCAATCCGAGGGCAGCATCTCTGACCACACATTAGGCAGATGAATATAGATACGCACAGAGGTATATAAACACCCAAACCGGCCACAGATTTTAAGAATGCTGTCAGGTGGTTTACAGCTGTAAGACTATTTTGGATACTTTAAAGTAAAGTGTACTTCACAGTGTGGTGACAACATTTAATCATTTGTCCCATTTTCTTTTGAAAACAAATGAAAACCTACTATGGAGTTTAACTGCATTAGATTTTATGCAAATATCATCAAAACTTAGTGCAGTTATCAGAGCAGTCATTTTGTAACAATTATTGCATTATGCATGAAAATGGAACAATGTAGTGGGAACATCAGATGGAACAGAATGAATGATGAGATAACGGTAGAAAAATGATTTCTGACAAATATGCTTACTCACCTAACTGTACATGTCTCACTTGCTGGGTTGCTGAGGTGTTTGGAATAAGGTTTTCCCTCAAACAAAAGCTCTTCTGTGTACCGTTCTGCAAGTTGATTTTTCTAAATAGTCACTACTTATTAGTGCTATTGCAAAAAGGGAATGGAAATGTACAAGACTTTTACTGGTGTAAATTATTTAGTAATATTTTATCGGATAATGGGAGCAGACCAATTACCAGAGTAGATTGACAATAATGACATTTACTGCTGTGTACTGCAACTTCATCACCATTATAAATGTTCTGAGGACACAGTAGGTAAATCTTCTATAAAAAACAATTAAAACTATTCATTACATATGCCATTTACCCTCCTGATAATTAAAGAAGGAAAAGATGGCTACAATTAGCTTGATTTGTCTTTGGACTTCACTATAAAGTATATGAAGGTGGAGTGGTCAGCCCTTGACTGAAGGAGCTGCTTAGATGAATTGCAATGGTTTCAACCACAACACAAAGCAGAATTACTGTCCAGATGAACATTATCTGTTGACCGAACAATGTGCAGGTAGCACACATTATGACTGGCTTGTCGGTGAATGTAGGAGATTTCCCATAGTGCAGATCTACTAATTCA
Organism: Rhincodon typus; assembly: GCF_021869965.1. Lineage (NCBI taxonomy): Eukaryota > Metazoa > Chordata > Chondrichthyes > Orectolobiformes > Rhincodontidae > Rhincodon > Rhincodon typus. The sequence continues at coordinate 44,858,999 of NC_063332.1, read as the reverse complement.
GTTCAAATTAATTATAACTGGAAAAGATAGCCTACATGTAGCTCATGTTTAACTAATGACTACAACATGTAAATATGCTCAGGATTTTTTAAGAGGGAAAATATTATTATGCAAAAATATAATCATACCATCAAGTCGGATAAAAATTGAGGCAAAACAGGAAGTTATGATCAGGTGATTTAAAAAACTGAAACACAAAAACTCAGAAAATAAGAGCAGGAATATGCCATTTGGCCCACTCCACCTTCCAACATGATCTTGGCTGGTAAATTATCTCATTTGTTTTTGAAAACAAAAGAAAACCTATTATGGAGTTTAACTGCATTAGATTTAATGCAAATATCATCAAAACTTAGTGCAGTTATCAGAGTAGTCATTCCCTTTTTCTCTCCATGACACTGTCAGCCTCTAGAAGTCTATTTATTTCTTTCTTAAATTTATTCAGTGACTTGGGCCTCTGTGGTAGAGAATCCCACAGTGGGTGCGTGAATAAATTTCTCATGTCAGTCTGAAGTGTTCTACTTCATACCCTCAGACTGTGAACATTTGTTCTGGGAAGCATCATTCCTATATTCAGTCTGTCCAACCCTGTTACAATTTTATATGCTTCCAAGGGATCCCATCTCATGCTCCTAATCTCCACTGCATACAAGCCCAGTTGACCCAATCTGTCCTCATACAACAAACCTGCCATCCTTGGAAATGAGCCTGGTGAAACTTTGCTGCACACACTGTACAGCAAGTATTTGTTTTCTTAGGTAATTGTATGATTAAAGATTATTTAAGGAGAAGAAAAAAAAAAGAGTAAGCAATGCTCTGGGAAAAGAATGAATTAGTGTAGTTAGGCTGTTCTGATATCAACACATTAAAAATAAAGAGAGCAGAACAACTCAGAAAACAGGTGTCTATAGTTTACTTGCACACAAAACCAGTGGACAAATTAAATAACATTTGCTGAACTTGAGTGAAGAGTATCATTTGATGTTATCATAAAAGAAAACTGGATCTCAACAGTTGTCCATTCTGAGTCACTGTATTCTTACCTTTTTCTGTATGTTTTCTGAGCTGTCAATAACAATAATTGAAGTATTCCATGACAGCTTGCTGCCCTGGTATTATCTTTTATCATCTTCATAATATCTATCCCAGCTACCACACTGTGTCCATAACTGAAAAGACATTAACTGCCTCAAATTAATCCATGTGATTAAAATGAGAATCACAAAAGACAAAGGTCTTTCACTCTGATGAAACTTGCCTTCAGTTAATCCCTCTTTACCATGCTTAAAAATTCCATTTCCTTCTTTGAAATGGAATTATATGGTATCTAATTTAAATTCCAGATTCAATATCTCTTGCACCTTCTCCCCTCACAATCTCTGATTACATTCTTCATTACTTTATTGTGGCTGCCTTGGCAACTTTCCTGATTGCATTAAAATTCAGTAGCTCTTCAACTTTCCCCCTCTTTTGGTTTATTACTGTACTAATTTCCTTTCATATCCCTGCTAGATTTTAAATTAATGCAAAATTCCACCAGCACATTGTGAAAACAGGTCCTCCCCCACCGCCATCAAAAGCTGGAATTGTGCAAGAACACTGAAGAGATTAGATTGGCACGCGAACACCCACAAAAAAATTATGCAGAATTAATTTTTTCAAGGTTCTTAACATCTGAAAAATTACATTTTCTTTGACTATACTTCTGAAAAGATTAATTCAGCAGGTTCCTACAACTTTCTTTTGTGGAATGCATGCCTTTCTTTTAGATTATTTTACAATATTAATGCATTTTTTTCTGCAGGTATGGGTCATATGTAGAACATTTTCTGGGAGAACTACCAAGTTATAGTTAGCCTGGAGATTACAATTCTCAATCAGACACTTAGTGTTCCTTTACCTGATTGAGGGCTTGAACTTTGTAGAGTTTCCATTCTATTACCGACAACATTAAATAACTTTTGACACACACAGTATAGAATTGTATAAGCAGCTAAGGCCATTGAGGTGTACAGTTTAGAAAGGTTTAAGATCAGGTAGATACATTTCTGGTAAGGAATGGGTAGATATGGTGATCTATCAAAAAGGAGCTCTGCAAGTCATTTCCCACATTACTTTTGTCCACTACTCAAGATTATTATTTTCACACTCTTGAGAGTGTCTCAAAACTGATTGATTAACTGAATATGGTAAATTCAAAGGTGTGGTCTTGAGCTTGGAAATTACTGACAGCAATGATATCAAATGAGCTTTTAACATTAAACATATTTCAATTAGATTCTGGTCTCTTTTATTTTCATAGAAATGCTAACTCATCACAATAAATGGGTTAATGCTTTCCTTAAAATAGGGAAACAATGTTGATACATGTGCATTGACAACTCATAAATTAACATTGCTCACAGTAATTACCAGGCCATAATAATTGACTTTATAACCTGGATTGTATTATTTGACCCATGAGAGCACTCTTACAGGAAATTAGTTTCTAGTATTTAACATCACATTACTAGTTTAAACCCAAATGGTTTTTCATGAAGTACTTGTAAATTGCTGGGCAGATGTTCCCTCCGTACCCCTTTCACCTAAACTATGAAGTATTACACCTCAGGAAGCCACTGTACACTAGGACATTCCTTTCAGTTATTGTATCAGATCATCGTGGCATGATGCCTGAATGTTCTGCAACACATTCCATTTGATTGAAGCCTTTTGTCATCAAACACATTTGTGCACAGTTTTATAACATGAAATGGCAGAGTTTCATGCAAACAAGTAAGAGCTAAGGAGAATGAACAGAAGGTGTTACGTTTTATGTGACACAAAAGCTGGTTACATCTCTTCTGTAAGAGGGAAAGATTTTGTTAATTCATGTTTCTGTCTCTGATCAGTAGTATTCTTCATTTGATATTCTTGTCAATGAAATAGCCATGAATCAGGAGTAGAAATTGAATCTATGGATACCAAGCTGCTGATGTTATTGACCTTTTGCAAAAAAAGGAAAATACACTATCTTTCTCTTTCACTCTAATTTTCTTCCTTTTCCCTTTCTTCAAGGTGCAGACATTTTTGGGGTCTAGCTGCATCTTTGTGACTATTCTGTATTTGATGGAGTTTAGAAGGATGAGAGGGGATCCCATTGAAACTTACAGATACTGAGAGACCTGGATAGAGTAGACATGAAGAAGATGTTTCCACTAGTAGGAGAGATTAGGACCTGAGGGCACAGCATCAGAGCAAAGAGATGATGTTTCAGAACTGAGATGAAGAGGAATTTCTTCAGCCGGAGGATGGTGAATTTGTGGAACTCTTTGCCACAGAAAGCTGTGGAGGCCAAGTCATTGAGTGTATTTAAGACAGAGATGGATAGGTCCTTAATTAGTAAGGGGATCAAAGGTTATGGGGAGAAGGCAAGAGAATGAAGTTGAGAAACATATCAGCTATGAATGAATGATGGAGCAGACTTGATGGGCCAAATGGCCTAATTTTGCTCCTATATGTTATAGTCTTATGGTCTTCTTTACTTATTAACAGGAAATGTTGACAGTGCTTTTAATTACCATGGTCATCACAGAATAAAGCTGTTCAATCATTCCCCAAGTGTAAATTTTAAGGCCTGGGTGCAAGGCTGCCTGTCATAAAGGCTGATCCTCCTGCAGATGCTGTGAGATTTCCAGTCCATTTTAACAACTGATCCTCACTTAAATGCAGCAGTTAAGTAGCCTGCTCAAAATGACCATGCCTTGGCTGTAATAAACCTTTTGTTACAGTAAACAATTTCTGCACTCAAAGTTGAATCTTCACCATATGCAGAAATCAGAGGTAAATTGTTGATTTCTAATCAACAAATACTGGCAGACCTTAAGGCCGTTCTTCTGTCACACAGCTAAGTTCCATTTTGCTTCTGCTCTTATTGATCAGATCATCCTTAGGAAACACCATTAAAGTGACTGCCAAACCTTTCCTAACCATTGAGAAAAAGCAGAAAAAGCAGTCACCACTTTTCCTATTCCTCAGTCTTAGATTATTGAGGCCAATTGTATTATCTTCCAAATTCATTTTGGCTGACACCAGCTAACTCAACACATACCAATAATCAAACCTGGGACCTTCCTGATTGGTACAGCAGAGTTACACACCAGATGGTATTGCTGCAAACCTGGATCCATCCAAGTTGCTTTTTGGTTAGTAGCATCAGTTACTCCTATATAGAGAATGAGACATTTACTTTGAAAGGATCTGATACATTGGCCACTATGTGCTTACACAATGACACAATACAAACATTTAATAATGGTATCCCTTTGTAAACTACGCTGAATATTTCTGTCTTTGTACCACATTCAACTTTTTTAAAGATTGACTAAAAATTGTTCAAAATGTAGTTAGATAGAGAATAGATAGTAAGATGAAAATACAAAACAACAGTTCAAATCAGCTACAATGGTAGCTTCTTGTAATAATTTGTTTAGAATATTTTAAGGGATGTGGGCATTGCTCATTGGGCCAGCATTTGTTACTCATCCACACTCACCTTTATTTGTTGTGCATTGAATACAGGAGTTGGGATGTCATGTTTCAGCTGTACAGGACATTGGTTAGGCCACTTTTGGAATACTGTGTTCAATTCTGGTCTCCCTGCTACAGGAAAGTTGTTAAACTTGAAAGGGTGTAGAAACGATTTACAAGGATGTTGCTGGAGTTGGAGGGTTTGAGCTATAGGGAGAGGCTGAATAGGTTGGAACTATTTTTCTGGAGAATCAGAGGCTGAGGGGTGACCTTATAGAGGTTATAAAATCATGAGGGACATGGATATGGTGGATAGCTAAGGTCTTTTTCCCAGGGTGGGGGAGTCGAAAACTAGAGGGCATAGGTTTAAGGTGAGAGGGGAAAGATTTAAAAGGGACCTAAGGGGCAACCTTTTCATGCAGAGGGTGGTGTGTATATGGAATGAGTTACCAGAGGAAGTGGTGGAGGCTGGTACAATTACAACATTTAAAAGGCAGCTAGATGGGTATATGAATAGGAAGTGTTTGGATGGATATGGGCCAGGTGCTGACAAATGGGACTAGATGAATTTAGGATAGCTGGTCAGCATGGATGAGTTGGACTGAATGGTCTGTCTCCATGCTGTACAACTCTACGACTCTATCTCTAATTTCCCAAGAGATGGTGGTAATGGGCTGACTTCTTGAACTGCTGCAGTCTGTATGGTGCAGGTAGATCCATTATTTTTGACCCAATGACAGTAAAGAAAGAGTGTCCCAACTCAGCATGTTGTATGGCCTGGTATTGAACTTGCAGATGCTGGTGTTGCTATGTATCTGCCACCCTTATCTTTCTCATGTATCTTATGGTATGTACACACTGCTGCCACTTTGCTCCAATGATGGCCGGACAGAATGTTTAGAGTGTTTTGGATAGGATGCCAATCAAGCAATGTGCTCGATGTTGTTGAGCATCTTGAGTATCGCTGGAACTGCACTCATTCAGGCAAGTGGAGAGTATTTCATTACATTCCTGACTTATGCTGATGAATGAGGGATAGGCACTGAGGGGGAGCATGAAGTGAATTGCTCTCACAGAGCCCCCAGCCTTTGTCCTGCTCTGTAACCACAGTACATTGCTGCACCAGTTTCTGGTGATCCCAAGATGTTGATGGTAGGGATGCAGTGATGGCAATGCTGGTGAATATTGAGAATGGTGAAATTCTTGTTGGACATGGTGATTGCTTCACACTTGTGCAGCACAGTTATTACTTGCCACTTATCAGCCCACATCTGAATGGTGAGCAGCTCCTGTATGTGGACACGGTCTGTTTTAGCCTGTGAGGAGTTGCAAAAGGTGTTGAACAATGAACTGTTAACATCATCACTTCTGATTTTATGATGGTGGGAAGGTCACTGATGAAGCAGCTGAAGATTGCTTGGCCAACCCTGCAGAACTTCTGCAGAGATGTCCTGGACCTGAGATGACCAACAACCATCATCCTTTGTGACAGGAATGTCTCTAACTGTGGTGAGGTTTGCCCCTGACTTCTATTGACTTTAATTTTGCTAGACCTCCTTGATGCCACATTCTGTCAAATCCTGCCTGCTGTTGAGGGCCGTCTCTCTCACCTCATCTCTGCAATTCAACAACACTGTTCACCTTTAAGTCAAAGCTATAATGAGGTCAGGAGTGAAGTACAACTGGTGGAACTCAAATGTGTATTGTTGCGCAAGTTACCACTGAAAAATTCTGAGATAGTAAGAACTGGAGATGCTGGAGTCAGAGATAACACAGTGTGGAGTTGGAGGAACACAGCAGGCCAGGCAGCATCAGAGCAGCAGGAAAGTTGAAGTTTCTTTCCTGCTTGTCTGACACTGCCTGGCCTGCTGTGTTCCTCCAACTCCACACTGTGTTATTACTACTAAGTAATTGATGCTTGTAAGCACTGTTGATGACACCTTTGCTGATAGTCAAGCATGAATTAATGGGGCAGTAATTTGCTAAAAATTAGATTTGTCCTGCTTTTCGACAACAGAATGTACCTAGGAAATTTTCAGCATGGTCAGATAGATTCCAGTGTTGTGGCTGTACAGGCATAGTTGTCTAGTGGTGCAGCTCATTTTGTTAGCACTGCAGCTGAGATGCTATTGGGTGCCCTAACCTGTAGTGTAATGAGTAAGTTGTTTCTAGATACGACATGGAGTGAATCAAATGAACTTAGGACTGGCATCTGTGAAACTGGGGACCTGAAGTGGAGGCTGAGATGTTAACTTACTCTGCATTTCTAACTGAAGAGTTTTTTTTACGTCACATGCTTCAGCTTTGTCTTTTACACAAACATTCTGGGCTTTCCCATGAGGCTGAGGCTATTTATGGAGCCTCTTCCTTCAGTTGATTACTTATTTTTGTCCAGCACTGTTTATTATTGGATGTGATGGGACTGTGGCGTTTTAATGATTCATTAGTTATGGGATCACTTTGGTCTATCCATTGGCAAACTGCTTCTGTTACTTTAAATGTAATCCTGCATTGTGGCTTCACCTGATTCTGCATATTTCCTTTAGATGTGCCTGCCCGCTGTTTCTGGCATACAGTCCTGCACTCTACATTCATCCAGAGTTGGTGGTAGTGGTAGAGTGAGGGGTATGCCATGTCACTGATGACCCACACCTAATGGGATGGCGGACAGGAAACTGGAGTTAAGACAACAATTCAGATCAGCCATGATCTTACTGAATTATGCAGGAGGCTTGAGGACCCAAATTTAAAATGCTGTCATGTCTTCATGGCAGCCCCATTTTGAGCAGCTGGATCATGTTCTTAAACTATCTAATTTAGCACAGTGTTAGCTCCATCCAACACACTAGGCTGCATCTTCAGTGTAAGACTGTACTTTGGCTCCACACGGACTGGGCTGTGGCCATTCCTTCCAATAAAACCAGGAAGAAATGCAACATCAAAAGGTTGATTGATGAGGGTGAGAATAAAGAACAAAGCACAGGAAGAGGCCCTTCAGCCCACGATATGCTGAGACATGATGCCATTCTACTAAAAACCTTTTGCCTCTCTGCAGTCCGTATCCCTCTATTTCTTGCCTATTCATGTATCTGTCAAAATGCCTCTTAAACGTTGCTACATCCTGTGGCAGCGCATTCTAGGCACTTACCTTTAAACTTTCTCCTTTTACCTTAAACCTATGTGCACTTGTAATTGACATTTCTACCCTGGGAAAAAGACTCCAACTATCTATTCTATCCATGCCTCTCATAATGTTGTAAACTTCTATCAGGTCACCCCTCATCCTTCCATGTTCAAGTGAAAACAAACCAAGTTTGTCCAATCTGTCCTCATAGTTTATACCCTCCAAACCAGGCAACATCCTGGTTAACTGTTTCTGTACCCTCTCTAAAGCCTGTACATCCTTCTGGCAGTGTGGTGACCAGAATTGTAGACAATATTCCAAATGTTGCCTAACTAAAATTCTCAACAGTTGCAACATGACATACCAATTTTTATACTGTCTTCCCCAACCAATGAAGGCAAGCATACTCTTTGCCTTCTGGACCAACTTGTCCACTAGTGTTGCCCCCTTCAGGGAACTATGGACCTGCACACCTGGATCGCTCTGTATGTTGTAGCTACTAAGGATTCTACCATTTATTGTATACTTCTCTCCTCCATTAGATCTTCCAAAATGCATCACCTCACATTTGTCCAGATTAAACTGAATCTGCCATTTCTCCAGCCTGTCTATACCCTGCTGCATTCTCCAGCAATCTTCCTCACTAGTTGCAGCTTCCCCAATCTTTGTGTCATTTGTAAACTTACTAATCAGGCTACATACATTCTCCTCCAAATCATTTATATGTATTACAAACATCAGAGGTCCCAGCACTGAAACCTGCAGAGCACCACTGGTCACAAATCTCCAGTCAGAAAAATTCTCTCACTACTCTCTATCTTCTATGACTAAGCCAGTTCTGTATCCATCTTACTACCTAACTTCAAATCTCATGTGACTTCAGCCTTCCTTGAGGGACCTTATCAAAGGCCTTGCTAAAGTCCATATAAAGTCCAACTGCCATGCCCTCATCAATTATCTTCATCACTTCCTCAAAAAGACTCAAGCAAGTTTGTCAGACAAGCCTGTGAGATCAAGTAGATTTTTACCTTATTGCTTATTCTTTTACCAGATGCTGCAGGTACTTTGGAAGGTAATGTCCTTCATAATGTGGGTAGATCTCGATGCTACTCAGCAACTCAACATGATAGCAGCAAAGTCACCATGCAGAATGCGTTCAGTCCCCTTGGCTGCCTCAGGCTTTCTTCCATGTAGTATCAATGTAGAGGTGTGCTGAACTTATCATATAGAGGAGATGGTGGTGCTGTCGGTTATAATCAGGTTTCCTTGTCCATATTCGACCTGAGCCACACGGTTTCATGACATCTAAAATCTATATTGACAACAACTCTCCTGTAGCTGTATTGCACTAGGCCCCAAGCTCAGGTGGATCTGCCCTACAGATGAAATGCTGGTGATAGAGTCTGGAGAATTGAGCGTAAGCTATGATTTGGTGAGTACGAGTATGCCAGATTGTTGCATGACTGGTATGAGGGATAACTCTCCCAATTTTGACAGAAAAGCCCAGATATTAGTAAGGAGAATTTGGCAGGGGTGACCGAGCAGGGGGTACAATTGTTATTTCCAGTGAATAGGTTGAAGTTGGATGATACATGTGGTTTAATTCCTTTACAACTAATCTGCAGCTGTTCGTTCCAAATGAATGGCTCACTGGGCGACTGCTGTGGGACTGGAGTCATATATTAGGCCACACCAGGTATGGACATCAGATTTACTTCTCTCGTGGATGTTAATGAACCAGATATACTTTTATGGCAACCTGATAGTTTCACAGTCACCATTGCTGGAGCTATCCTTTCATTTCAGGATTATTAATTGATTAAATTTAGGTTTCACCAGTTTGGAATTCAACCTCACCCTCTCAGATCATTAGACCACGTTAAGTACTATTACCACCGTGCTACTAACCTCTGACAATACAAAATAAAAACCACTTTCACATTTGCATTATAACTTAACTTTCCCGCCTAGGGCATGCTTTTAATTGAAAGTACTTGTTACTTGTAGATGATGCTATTATAGGTATTGCTATTGTTAAGTGTGATATACTTTTCTCCCATAGTCTGTGCAACACATAATGGTTGCTTTTTTATAGGGAAATCTTATCACCCCAGTATTGTATAATCTAGCCTCTAGGTTCTCACAAACCGCTTGAAATATTTTCTGAATTTATTTTTCATTCCCTGTGTTTTACCCAGTAACAAATCTTTACATTAGATTTTTTAATTCTATGAAAAGAAAACTTATTACATTTAGTTCTGAGGAAGGGTCACAGGACCCGGAACATTAACTCTGATTTTTTTCCTCACAGATGCTGGCAGACCTGCTGAGCTTTTCCAGCAACTGTGTTTGTTCCTGATTTACAGCATCTGCAGTTCTTTTGGTTTTTATTACATTTAGCCATTGACTTTTCATTTGTGTGACTTTTTTCATCCTAAATCTGTTTCAAAAGCCTGGATTTGGAATCAAAGTTATTGTCCAGGTTCTGTGACTGTGAACTAAATTTTGTTTATATAGTTTGATTTCCTGTCATTATTCATTCATTCATGACATGTGGTGTCATTAGTAAGGCCAGTATTAGCTGCCAACTTGAACTGCTGCAGTCCATGTAGTTAATGCTTCCCTACAGTGCTATCAGCGGGGAGTTCCAAGAGCTTGACCCAGCAATAATGGAAATGTAATATTTTCTCAAGTCTTTTCCCAGAATATATTTGCACCAGTCAGTTGCATTGATTGCGTATTTTCCTTTAAATTCCAACACTTTCTAAATTTTCCTTAAATCCTTTTGAAAATAGAAAATCTGAAAACCTTATTAAGATAAACTTACATTGACCACTTTGTTTAAAAATAAGGAAATTGAAAGAAAAGGAAAATAGAATAAAATATTTTAATATCTGATGTAATTTTATGTTGTGGTCAATTAACTTGACAAAATACACTAAGCCGACGGATTTATGGAGAAATTGAGATTAATGAGAGTTAGAGAGGAGGCAGAGATTGCTCTTTCTTCATGCTAATATCAGCGTAATTTTTAAAAAAAACAGGAAGTTACGGTCAGTTTTATCTCACATATATTTTCTTAATACATTTTGGAAAGGTGAAGTTCCTGCTTGTTTATTGCTATATGAAAGAGAAAAAATGACTGAAAAGGGGAAGAAGGGAATAGGAGTTGGTCATTCAGCTCCTTTGGGCCTGCTCCAGCATTATGGACATGAAGACAGATTGGAAAATCTTAATATGATTGAGCAAATAGAACATGGATTTTGTTTTTATGAAATGAAAATTGTGTTTGGCAAACCTGTTTGAGATTTTTTGAGGTTCAACCAGCAGGAGAGATAAAAAAAAAGAACCAGTGGATGCAATGCACTTACATATACAAAATGTATTTGATAAGGTGCAACATGAGGTGATTATTTTACATTAGTCCCTGTTACATGAATCCCAAAAAGTTACTGTCCAGGTACAGCAAAATGATGAGGAAAGTAAATGGAATTTTCATTTATTTCAAGGAAAATGGAATATAAAAGTAGGGAAGCTTTGCAAATTTACAGGGCCTTGGTGAGATCATATCTGAAATACTGTGCACAGTTTAAGTCTGTTCCAGAGGTAGTAGGAACTGCGGATGCTGGAGAATCTGAGATAACAAGGTGTAGAGCTGAATGAACACAGCA
>NC_063332.1:44816215-44847295 GCF_021869965.1 Rhincodon typus | reverse complement strand
TGCTTGGCCTGCTGTGTTCATCCAGCTCTACACTTTGTTATCACAGTTTAAGTCTCCTGTTTTGATAAAGGATGTACCTGCATTAGAAGCAGTTCAGAGAAGATTCACACTGGGACAAAGGGCTTCTATTGTAAAGAAAGGTTGAACCGGTAGCGCCTACACTCGTTAGAGTTTAGAAGAAGAGAAGTGGTCTTATTGAAACATATAAGATCCTGAGGAGATGTAATAAGGTGGCTATCTGGAGGATGTTTCCCCTTGTTGGGGAGATGAGAAGTTGACCTCTAAGTTTTAGAATAAGAAGTCATGCAATCATAATTTTTCTCTCTTAGACGATCATTAATCTGTGAAATTGTCTTCTCGAGAAAGCAGTGGAGGCTGGTCATTGAATTAATTTGAGGCTGAGTTAGATTTTTCATGGACAAGGGAGTCAAGGGTTATGGGAAGCAGACATGAAAGTGGAGCTAAGAATACAACCAGATCAGCCATGGTATTATTGAATGGTAGAATAGTCTGAAAGGGATGAACACCCCGGTCTTGCTCCTAAGTCCTATGTACAGTCAGGTACTTATAAGATTAAAGTTTGAGTTGAGAAATTTATACTCTGTATCATTGACGTAGATGAGGCAATGTGAATAGAAGTTTGCTGACAAAACAAAGCTAAATGGGTAAGTAGGCTGTGAGAAGATTGCAAAGATGCTGCAAAGAGATAAAGACAGATTAAAATTCTGCAATAACACGACGTGAAATATACATGGAGAAGTGTGAATTATAGACTGTGATGTGAAAAGTAGAAAAGCAGAATATTTATTTAATACTGAGGGATTGAGAAATATTGGCATTCAGAGGAGTCTGTCATTGCATACAGATCACAGAAAATCATTGCGCATTTACAGCAAGCAATTATGACAGCAAGTAGGGTATCAACTTATATTCAAGAGGGAATGGAGTATAGGAGTAATACAATCTTACTGTAGTTGTACAGGGCTTAGTGAGGTCACATCTGAAATACTATGTATAGTTTTCATCTCTTCATCCAAGATAGGATATTCTTTACTTAGGGGTAATACAACTGGTGTTCACTGGACTGATTCTTAGAGGGGCTTACCCTATGAGGTTGAGCAGACTACGTCTATATTCACTACAGATTAGAAGAGTGAGAGGTATTCTCACTGTGACAAATAAAGTCTGAGGAGCTTGACAAGGTAGATACTGGCAGAATGCTTGCCCTGGCTGGGGAATCTAGAACACAGGGTGGCAATCTTAGTGTAAGAGGATGGATATTTAAGACTGAGATGAGGAGTCATTTCTTCACTCAGAGGATCATGATCAGTGGACCACTCTAGCTCAGAAGATTATGGATGCTTAATCATTGGGCACATACAACACAGAGATTAAGGACACTGAGGGAATGAATGGATATGATCCTATTCAGGGGTGAACTTACTACTGCTCCTATCTCTTATGGTTCTCAGTAAAACAAATTACAACTTACCTCAACTTCAATTTCCTGTTTTGACTCCATATCCAGAAATACCTTCAGTTGATAATAATCTATCTCAATCTTGAAAATAAAACTTTCTTCTCATCTGCTGTTTTAGGAGAGATAGTTTTCCAAATTTCTACTATCTTTTGGGTGAAGAAATACTTCTTGATTTGCCTCCTAAATGGTCTAGCTCTGATTGCATTATTATCTCCGCTTGCTTTTGTTTTCTCAACCAGCAGAAATAGTTTCTTCATAGCTGCTCTATCAAATCTTTTGCACATTTTAAACAACATGATTGCATCACCTTTAAATGATCTACAGACTCAAGGGAATCCAAACAAAGATTATGTGACCAGTTTGCATCATTTAATCTCCAATTCCTTGTATCTTGTTGAGAAAAAACAACAGGTTTCCTGATTTCATGTTTAATTAAAAAAGAGTTGCATTAGATTATTTAGCCTCTTGAGCTTTCTATTGGATCTTAACCATGAATTTGAATTTGAGGGAAACAAAACAGAAAGCGATGTTAGGAGTGCTTGTGTCAAGGTTCACAAATAGTTGTGGATGAAGAGATCTCTGACATCTCAGAAGCCGTCATATGATGAAGCTATAAAAGGGAATGGGAGAGGTGAGTGACACGTTAAACAGTTGAGTGGAAAGTTAAAAGGGGAAGAAGTGGGACAGTGATGAGAGGAAGGGAATAGCAAGAAGGAGACAAAATAATGGGAAGAAAATGGGAGAATGGGCTTTATATGATTGAGAGCATGGGAAGAAAATGATTAGGGAATGCAATGGGAAGTTGTCATAAAGGGGAGGCAATGGTCTAGTGATATTATTGCTAGACTCTTAATTGAGAGACTCAGGTAATGTTCTTAGGGTGTAATGAACCTGGGCTCAAATCCTGCCATGGAAGATTGTGAAATTTGAATTCAATGAAATCTGCAGGAATGGTGGAGGCAGGCTCAATCAAGGCATTCAAGCAGGCATCAGATGGTTATTTAAATACAAACAATAGACGGGGTTATGGAGAAAATTTAAGAATTGTGCAGACACGATGGGCCAAATGATTTCCCTTGCACCATAACAATTCAGTAATTCATTGTTATTTATTCAGTTCATGTTTATAATTTGGTGTATATACATTATTCTTCATGAATTAACATATTAGTACAAAAAAACACTATTTTTCACATAGACTTACATGTGGCAATTTTTCACTATCATTTTTAGATGCCTAATGGAGAGTTGTTAATCAATCTGCTGTTAAATATCTCTTTCCACATTAAGATCATAGAATCCCTACAGTGTGGAAACTGCCCCTTTGGCCCAACAAGTCCATACCAACTCTCAGTGCATCCCACCCAGCCCCATCCCCCTGTAACCCACCTAATCTACACATCCCCCCATAACCCACCTAATCTACACATCCCTGAGCACTATGGTCAATCCACCTAGCCTGCACATCTGTGGGAGGAAACTGGAGCACCCAGAGGAAACCCACGCAGACACGAGGAGAATGTGCAAACTCCACACAGACAGTCGCCCAAGGGTGGATTGAACCCGGGGCACTGGCGCTATGAGGCAGCAGTGCTAACCACTGAGCCGCCGTGCCGCCCAAACTTATGAGATATTTTAATATTACGTGACACAATGCCATACCATTAACTATCATGAAAATATGAATCATTTTCATTGCAGTCATTTTGATTGAATTTCCTTGCTGGGATTATTAAAAAAAGACTTAGGTTTTATACATGGTGATTTGAGTAAGTTGATTGAATCTCAATAACACAGATTGGACAGGAATTAATACTGACAACATTTTTGTTTACAAGGGATAGATGCAAATATATTTCTGGAAATTAAAGTGATGAGTTTTGTAGTTTTATGCATGAGTCAATCTATTTTACAAACATATGAACATATACGGAAGGAGACCATTCAACCCTTCAAGCTAGCTATGCCATTCGATATGTTCACAGCTGTCTCTTTCAATTCCATATTCCTGCCTACATCCCATATCTTTTAATTCCTTGTCTAACAAGAATCTATCTACCTCCACCTTAAAAATATCTAAAGAGCTTGCCTCCAAAATTGGCAAAAGTGCATGGAAATGGAAGTTATTTATGCGGCAAGTTATCATGATCTAGAATGAAAGAGGCTTCTATGATAACTTACAAACAGGAACCATAATGTGTATCTGGAAATGATATTACCAAATGGCTACTGAGAAAGATCAAAGGAATGAGACTAATCAGATATTTCAAAGAGTAAACAGGACAAATGGCCTCCTTCTGTGCTGCACGATTCTATGGCTTTGTTAGAACTTACCGTTCCAAGGATATCCACGCCCCTATTGGCTGCACCTTGGAGTGAGGAGACGAAAGTTTGGGTATTCAGTCCTGCAGACTGCTGACTATCCCTATTTCTGATCATCCGCTATGGAGATTGTTCATTGCAAGCCAAATGCCCCACTTTGGGAAAGCCTGGGGTGACTCAATTGATATACTCTCTATCTTCCTAGGCACAATTAGTGAGTGGTTTGGGTAACAAGAGAAAAAAATAACACTTGAAAACGCCAGAATTCTCTAGTGATTGTTATAGATTGTTAAGGATCCTCAATCAGCACCTTCCAACCACTTCCATCTAGAAGGACAAGGACAGCAGATATATGGGAACACCACCACCTTCAAGTTCCCCTCCAAGCCACTCACCATCCTGACTTGGAAATATATTGCCATTCCTTCACTGTCGCTGGGTCAAAATTCTGGAATTCCCTCCCTACTGGCATCATGGGTTAACCCGCAGCAGGTGGACTGCAGCGGTTCAAGAAGGCACCTTCTCAAGGGCACCTAGGGATGGGCAATAAATGCTGGCTAGCCAGCGATGCCTACATTCCACAAATGAATAGGGAAAAAAAGTATGCTCAGCCTACTTCCATTTTCCTCCTGACTTTATTCGAAACTGATATTTTCTGTTATTCCCTTATGCTTTTGTTCCTTATCAGCATTAAACAAAAAGTGTTATTCTTTGACAAAATTGTCCTTACTGCAAACTGCATTCTTCAATATACAGGGGGTTCCGCTATAACGTGCGTTCTGGCAACGCAAATTGGCTATAACATGATTGACGATTGACGAATGGGGGACCACTATTTCCAAAACACAAACTTGTGCTTGCTATAACGCGATTCCATTGGTGCATGGAGAAGTATGCGTCGACATCACATGGTCGTTTTGCAGGCTCTGTCCTAAGCATGTGCAATGTTATCCTCATCCTGGATAATGCACCAAGCCATCCTCCCACCATTGGTGAGCTTTCTGAAAACATCAAAGTACTATTTCTACCCCCAAACACAACCTTTCTTCTTCAACCTGTGGACCAGGGTACAATAGCAGCTTTTAAAGCTTATTATTTAAAGCGCACATTTAAGTGGCTGATTGCAGCCACTGAGGGGGATAAGGACAGTGTTCTTCAATTTTGGAAGAGCTTTAACATCAAGAATGCAATTGACATTATCGTGGAGGTGATGTCAGTAAGGATGGCTTGCATACAGTTTGGCGGAAACTTCTCCCTGATTTTTTAAAGATTTTAAAACCTTTGATCCATCAGAGGAGCTCCCAAGAATAAAAAAAAAGTGTTGATCTTGCAAAGCTAGTTGGATTTGAAGAAGTTGACAGCGATGATGTTGAAGAGCTGCTTGAGCCCCACTGTGAAGACCTCTCTACAGCTGATCTACAACAACTTGTCGCGGAGGGGGAAGTGGAAGCTGGAGATGAAGAAGATGAAGTCCAGGATGCAGCACCACGAGAGGTTTCCACTTCTGTTTTGTCTTCTATTCTGAGGGAAATTGAGAAGCAGTTGCAGCTCTTAGAGGACAATGATTACAATGCAGAATGCAGCAGGGTAGCAGTTCATGGAAGAAAATCTTAGATCACAGATCACCCTATGAACAGCTTCTTCATGAAAGAAGAAAAAGGGCAAAGCAGCAAACACTGGATGTCTTTTTTAAGCCAACCCACAAAATACAGTCAGAAGACAAGGAGCCGCAGTCATCCACTTCTGGATTAACTATTTTTCACTCTAACCCTGCAACCATAACTGCAACTGAAGGTGATGATGATGACAAAAATGACCCTCAGCCCCCGCATTAACAAGAGAGCAACCTTAAAAACCACCTCCCCCATCAAGTCATCTTGACATTTTTTCAAGGTAAGGTGTTAAATTTACTTTTGTTTCATTATTAGATATGAATTAAACATTTATTCAAACTGTGCTATCCTTTGTGTTAGCCTTTTGAGCAATTTTGAGGGATATTTTTTGGTGGTCTGCCTCTAACCCCGCTTTTCCCATAGGCCCTGTTATTTCGTTAGTATAATTTTCTAGAACGCAATGACGTGCAGGAATGCAAGCATCGCATTATAGCAGAATCCCTATACTATGATGACTGCAATTGAAAACTAAGAGAAAAATAAGTATAAAAATAAAAATTATTTGGACCTTTGTGACTGTCTCTACCTTTTGGAATTCATTGCATTTTGTTGCCTCTCCACACCTTTGCAGTTATCATGAAAACAAAATGCTCAACTTTGTCGTTGGTCTTCCCTTTTGAATTTCACCATTTACTGCTCAATGCTTCCGTTCCCTTCTGTAAAGGGCCTTAAGATGTTACTATACATTAGCAACATTATATCTTTGCAAGGTGTTGCTGAATTGTAAATAAATTATACAATTTTTGATATTTGTGAGAAAATCTACACCTTTTGCGCACTGATCTATGGCATCAATCATTGTCTGTCAAGATGGAACACAAATACGTGTGCTTCAAAGTTTTCTTGTTTCTGTTTAATTGGTTTCACAATGTGCCTCTGTTTTAAACTAATAGAAAAGGGATTTGTCCACCAGGATGTCATTTCCTTGCATACCCTATCAGGACAGCCAATTGAACTGAGTTTGTCAAATTAGTATCAACTTCAGGGTACTTTTGAGTTGCAGATACATGCCCTCTGGAAAGAGGACCTGGATTGTGACCGCCCAAGCATAGTTACTTTCTGTACATCACCAGCTTTGTCTCCCCGGGGATCTCAGGACAAATTTCCAGCCTGAGTATACACCACTGTCTGAAAGATATCAGACTTCCTTTTCATCACTAATGGAATGAGATGGATTACAAACTATGAAAAAGAACTAGATTTTATGAAGTGTTCATTAGTCTTCCTCCTGATTGAAAAGTCAGGATGTTGACGTCGCAAAGTCGATGTAGCTAGAGGGGTTCCTCATGTACTTCCTCCTCTGATTGTGTATGTCAAAAAAGTTAAACATGTCACTTCTTGGAAATAGCCAGCATCCTCTCTTTGTGACAGAACGAATCAGTAGGCATATATTTCCTCGAGACTAATAGGCAATTGCTTAAAATGAGAAAGGAACTGTAGATTTGACAGGTTTTTTTGCATCTTTATCACTCTCAGAAGTGAGAAAGAAACAATTATGGATCAAAAACCTGAATACTGCAGATGCTGGAAATTGATTCCTTATGTTGTAAGTGGGCCTGAGAACAAAGAAAGCAGTGGAGATCTCAAATGCACATTATCATGTGTAACAAAACATTTGAAAATGTCGATGTGGAAGAGTGAATGGCTTAAACTGATCGGACTGTCTTCCATGTCAACATTTTCAAAAGCTTTATTCCTTATAAAAATATAAATAGCGTGTTGGTCAATTAACCTACAGTTAAATTACATCAAAATCAAAGACAAGACACTCCTAGCAACAAGCCATGTATCTAAAACTGGCTCACTGCTGTTAGCTATAATTGTTACAGATAGTGGTCACTGTGCTCAACACATGAAAGAGGATTTGTTTTTGACAAACATCACACCTTCATAAATTCAACTCCTTAATTACCTTTGAGTCAGGCAAAAGGGGAAAAGAATCAACTAACTTTAAAATCTTACTGTCAGTTGCCATTTCTGCCCTTGATGAATTGCCTGACAGCTGCTAACCTGTTCTCAGAATTATAGAATCGCTTTCCCGTTCCACCCTTTCCCATGTGTCCACACCTTCAAATGATTTCCGCCAGATGAAACACTTTTCTCTTGTGAGCTCTAATATGACTGATGGAAGTTAATTAGTTGGGACAGCGGGCTGTATGAATGGCGGGGGGTGGGTAGTAGATGGAGAGATATAACATTGGAATGATTACAATGAATCCTCATCAAAACAGAACTAAAAAATGTCTTTAATCATCTTTTAAATATGGTATTCCATTTTGAATGTGTTGCTCATATTGCATGTGTGGAATTGTTATTTAGAAGTTAAAAATTGTTCTGAGTCATTTCAAACTATGTTACAACTTCATACTGCACTATGACTAACTTACTGATCTGCCAATCAGACCACTGGACACAAGTTAGTCTTAACTATTTCTGTAGCATGAAAAGTACAGCTATCTTGACAATGTGAAAGAATTGTGACCTAATCACTGCTCCCTGATTCAAACCCTTCATATCAATTACTCTAATACACATCCTTTATGAATAGCTTCACACATGGATAGAGCAATAACTCATCTTCTAAATTAGCCTGCATTCAGAATTATCTATACACATATCTAACACTTTCTCTTGCACCTTCACTAACAGTATCATCCAGCAATACCAGCCTGATTTAACAGGATGTTAGTGCATGTAGAACATTGGAAATAGACATTATCATTAGTGCTTGCCAACGTTACTAGCTTGTCTAATGTGACAACTTTGGATTATGTAAACACATCTGAAAAGGTCTATATAGTGTTCCTGCCATTGTTAATTTTCCAACGTTCTTTAAGAAAGACTAATGACCTAGTTGTAACTTGTTCAAAATTTTCTT
This sequence comes from Rhincodon typus, assembly GCF_021869965.1. Taxonomy (NCBI): domain Eukaryota; kingdom Metazoa; phylum Chordata; class Chondrichthyes; order Orectolobiformes; family Rhincodontidae; genus Rhincodon; species Rhincodon typus. The sequence continues at coordinate 44,838,942 of NC_063332.1, read as the reverse complement.
ATTCAAGCTCTGCTTTCTTCAAGAGACCATGTCTAATATCTTCCATTGAAAGTGCCATAAATCTTCAAAAGTTTCTCAAATTGCCTTATCTGATTTTTTTCTCACAATAAGCATACTGGACAAGGTCATATTTTTTTTCAGTGGTGATGGCTATATAAAGATGACTTTTATAATAAATCAGTCGATCGTTTATGTTGTACGGTAAAGATTAATTATTTTAGGAAAAGGAGAATTGCTGAACTTTACTTATTCATAGGATATGGGCACCACTGGCTGGGTCAGAATGTATTGCCAATCCCTAAATTTCCTTGATAAGGTGGTGGTGATCTGTATTCTTCAAGCATTGCAGTCCATATTGTGCACACCCACAATGCCATTAGAAGGGAGTTAGAACAAAGAATAAAGAACAAAGAAAATTACAGCACATGAACAGGCCTGTTCTAGGATTTTGACCCAGTGACACTGAAGGAATGGCAATGTATTTCTGTGTCAGACTGGTGAGAGGTTTGGAGGGGACCTGCAGAGGGTGGTGTTCCCATGTATCTGCTGTCTTTGTCCTTCTAGTTGGAAGTCGTTGTGGGTTTGGAAGTTGCTGTTTGAGGATCTTGGTGAATTTCTGCAGTGCATCTTGTAGATAGTACACCCTGCTGCTACTTGGTGGTGGAGGAAGTGGATGTTTGTGGATGTAGTGCCAATCAATTGGGCTGCTTTGTCCTGGATGATGTCAAATTTCTTGAGTGTTGGTGGAGCTGCACCCATCCAGGGAAGTAGGCAGCATTCCAACACACTCCTGGTTTGTGCCTTGTCGACAGGCTTTGGGGAATCAAGAGGCGAGTTACTTGCTATATAAACATTTTAATATAAAAAATGACAATTTTACAGTCAACTTGGTATCAAGCTTATTTATGCAATTTAGGAACCGTAGAAATGTGAATACTTATACTTACAGGATCTGATTCAGCGGTTTTGATTTTAACTACCTTCAGCCAATGAGAATGATGCTTGGGGAGGTATTAAGTTCAGAACATGTTGATGGACTGGTCTGAGGGAGTTGATTTGATTTGATTTGCTTTATTGTTACATGTACCTAAGTACAGTGAAAAACTTTGTTTGCGAGCAGTACAGGCAGATTATAGTATGCAAGGTCATACAAATCATAGGGTGAAAAAAAATTTGGGACAGAGTAAGATATACAGGTTACACTGCACAAAACGCTATGCAAGATCAACATTGACAAGATCAGCATTATTTGAAGTTAGAGAGTCCATTCATCAGTCTAATAATGACAGGGAAGAAGCTGTTCTTGAACCTGCTGAATTCCTTTTCTGCCCAGTGCCATTTTATTTCAAGCTGGCCATGGCATCAGTGTTGAGCAAATGGGAGTCGACTTTGACATCACAGCCTAATGATGCCAACGCTATTGAAACATGATTTTAACATCTTAGGGAGGAGGTGGCTCAGAGGAGGTGTGAGGGAACCCTGAAAGATGAACCACAATGGAAGGTACAAACAGTCAAAGCATTATGGATGCTGAAAATCCGAAATAAGAACAGAAAATGCTGGAAACAGTCTGCAGGTCAGGCAGGATCGTGAGTGTTTCAGGTCAATAATCCTTTGCCAGAACTGAGCACCCTATCCTTTCAATACAGCTCTTGTTCTGCCTGCTGCTACCATCGATCTGAAACAATGGGCAGAATTTGCCCAGTTAAATGGAGAGAGTGTTGCAGTCCAGGAAAATTGCACTGAGAAAGCTCCGATGAGCAGCCTGTCTTTAATTTCTTCTACCTTCCTGTGCTTTTTCCAGAACTGGGTTCAAAGCAACAACAACAAGTCAACAGAATTGCAATTGAGCTAATTCTAAACTGGCCCCTGGAATGTCAGTTGTTGTGCTGTTTCATCAAAGTGGGACCCCTGCACTCAGACCTGCAACAGGTGGTGGCTGCCACACAAGGTGATCGAAATGCTTCGGGCAGTAAATGCCAAGGCTATCCTCTTCTTGGGTCACAGCCTTCCTGTTCAGCGCAGAATTATCAGGGATTGATGGCTCTCATTTTCCTGGTCTCTAAAACTGCCCTGGAACTAATGCTTGCACCAAAGTTTTCCTATCCCTTCACTCCAGTTGCTTGGAGCTTGTCAGGAGCTCCCCCACTCAAATTAGCTGCTTGCCCTCACAGTGGCCCACTGTGTTCACTGCTCCTGCCTGCAGGACTCACCTGCCCTCTTTTAAAGGGGACATCGAAAACAGGGGCAATATGCTCATTGGCCAACTCCCCAAAAATAAGTGTAATATGGCATATTGTTGCCTCCCTACCTGAGATTACTCCCAATATCAGGTTCCTGATGCTTGTGGCAAAGTGCAGTCACCTGATAACTCTTTCAAAGATGATGCCAGACTCACTTAGTACTTCCGGCCATTTCTGCTTTTATTTTAAAAGGGGCAGAGGTCAGATTTCAGAAAGGAGAATGCCTTTTCCCAGTGACAAGTCGAAGGGCTCAACAAGGACTTGTTGGGCCACACCCTCCCTCTCCATTTAAGCATTGGTATTATCTAATGCTGAATTCATGCTGAAAATCACTCCTCCTAGTTTCTAGTATCCTTCAATCTCCTGTGCTGATTTCCTGCTAACCCTGATATCAGCCTTGCTGCTTGTTCATTTTGGACAGCACTGGAAGATGCATGAGCTGTGGCCTGGATGCCACAGTGAGTTCCCAATGGAGGCTTCCATCTCACCAAATAAAAATTAAGGCCATTTAGTTCCCCTGTCTGATATTACGCCTCTCATAACTAGTCTTCTGTTTCCTACTTTTTAGCATTTTGTTTTGTATTCATTTCCCCTTTCTACCTGAGATTCCGAGTGGAATTTAGCTTAATTAGAAACCTTTCATGCAGAAATTTAACAAAAGCTTTAGTGAAAATCAAATCTTACTTACTTACTTCAATTACTTACGTTTTTTTTTCCTGTAGCATACCCAAAGGAGTCATTATTTTGCTTGTTATTGATGTTAAGCTAAATGTCTTGACGATATTTATTGCTCCCTTTAAAGTATAGGCTGTACACAACCTCACCATTGCCGAAAAATTCATCTGTGACAATTATTTTACATATTGTGATATGCAGATTTAATATCAGGATAATATGACAGATTGTTTTGAGAAATGTGCTGCATTTTTACAGGGTGTTCAATCCCCCTCAGCATACTATCTTTCAGCATTCTTTTAATAAATGCATGAGGGGCTTTAGAAGTAATACATGGGTTTTTAATATTTATTTTTTGATGAATGCAAATGAGATTATCCAGCTGCAAAATTATATTAAATTATGTTAAACTACCACACAGAGTGGAAATGAAAGCAAAGCTGTATTCAAAGTTAGTTTTATTACAACAACGTTCTGGAACATTCCACCTCGTTCATTGAGCAGCAGGATGCAGCGTGATCCTGTCATACTCCAAAGGGAATGGTCAATCAGTGTGGACAGTCCCTGATTCTATGTAATGCAGCACGTTCCCAAAGGCAGGTTAGTGTGTAATGTAGCTGAGGACTGATCTCATGGTGACACTGCCAGAGGAATGACAAAATCAGAGTTGACATCTGTCAGGATGCATCTTGTCTAGCCATCCAATCCAAGCAGAGGCTTACTTGTAGCCACTCCTTGTGATGAGTGGTGGTAAGCCAGGAATCCACTGAGAAAAATAAGATACGAGAGGATGTGGGCAAAGGGCAGGACTAACTACTGTGGATCCTCCAAACATTCTTGCTCCTGTAACCTAAAATAATAAAGCTTTGGGTAAATCTCTTAATCTTTCCAAACTGCGGGGTTGTTTATCCTTTAGGGCACTCTGCTGGCATCTGGAGAATTGGAATTAATAACAGTGACAAAGTGTGTATTTATAAATGCGTTATCAAATCAGGATTGGTAGCCCTGCTAGGAAGAAATGGTAACATCTTTCAGAACTATCTGTGCTGTAAATAACCATGCCCAGCAGTTAAGCTCCACACTCCTAATGCACGGGATGCTGTTTGATGCTGAGCCAGTGTTCAAACTAGATTAACGTTGGATGTCATCGACTTGAATTTTACTGATCCTGTTTACATTCTGTAGTGTGTTTAAGATATTGGAATGCAATTAATATAGCTAGCTAAAAGGAGCAAATGAAAGAAGGACAGAAAAAAAAGAATGAGAAGTAGTAATAAACACCTGTGTAAACATAATAATATTTTAATTGAATTTATAATTACAGTGCAGAGGTACAAATTCTACTCACTTCATATTGCTCCTGTTAGGCAATGTCCTAAAAGGGGAGTTGTTCCAGTGATCTGCTGTATGCTGTATGGTTTAGTGGTCAATTTTTGATTGATCTCCTTGCACATAATAGTAGTTACTAAAGCTTGGCTGTTGCTAATCTGTGTCTAAATTTTTGGGTTGGGGAACATGTGAAGTGTCCCTAAGGAGTGAGCGCGTGCACTCCATAGCAAATAAAACTCCACTTGTAAATATGGTGTTATGTTCCTACATGTGTAATGGCAAGATTTGATGCATTTACGCAGCAACCAGAGGAGAGAAGAAAATTCACATTATACAATTTCCGTCTGACAATATTTGAATAGTTCAATGGCTACAGTACTGAGTGAATAATCCAATGGTTTACAGTTCACATCCCAATGTGATAAACTAGAACCTCTATTAAATATACTCTAGGAAGGAGTAAACTGTTTGGATCAATTAAGTCTGTATCTGTATAATCTTCAAAAATAATGAGCAGTTGTCCAAATCTCTCAAACCCGCTCTGTTACCATTTGTTTCCCTTGCCTTTAACTCACTAATCAATTCTTAAAAGTTAACATCCTCTCTGTATCAGTGACTAACTTTGGTGCTGCATAGCCTCACAACTACCTGCGTACAAATATTCTTTCTGTTCTCCATTCCTAACTCAGATGTTTCTATTGTTACCTATATTTAGGAGGAGAGACAACAAGAATCCAAACAAATTAATCAATTATACTGTCTTTAAATGAAAAGAAATCAGTCAATTTCAAGCCCAGTAACTGGGAAGTGGTCCACAAAATCTGCATTAAAACTTCTCAAATTTGATTGAAAGACTTCTTTTGAAACTAGTTAGCAATTACAGGCCCTATCTAAATTACAATACCTTATAATTCCAGCGAGTAATTTGCTGCCCTTTCCTACAATTTAAATGGAACTAACTATTTAAAATAACCCCCCAGCTTGAATGAAGCTGAACTCACATGACTCTTACCAGCAGCTTCATCATTGTGGGTTGACCTAGAGATCTTCCTATTCTTCTTGATGCTTCTCCGAATATGTTTCCCTGGCTGAGACAGCAAGCCCATCCTGTACATGTTGTGACTGAACTCTGCTCCCTTTTTCTGGCTTGCATCAAACCCATTTACAAATGCCATTCAATCACACTCTACTTGAATATTTCATAGGTCCCTGGAAAGTCTCTCTGGATCCCAATTTGAGAAATACTACACGAAGGAGAGTGTGGTGCTCTGTTGGAAACTTCCGTAAGCAATAGATTTGGAGAGGTAACGCTCCCTGTGCAGAGAATTGCTTAATGAGGGAATAATTCAACAAGTTATGGCTTGTCCAGTTTTCCAGTGGATATATTTTAATGGAGAGCATGCCAACCTGTAGGCCCTGATTCCCAATGTGCATGCCCATCTGATGAAACTTAATGCTAGGAATTCTATTTCACAAAATCAGTCAATACGCATTCCAATTAGGTCGTGCCTTTTGCAACAAAATGAAGTTATCCAAGACAAACACTTTAGATACCTTAGCGTTTGCATGTAAGTTCAGCACAGCTTGTCTGTGTTGGTGTCTCACATTGATGTATCACCTACCATTCTCCATGCCAAGTTTTGTTTCCAAATAAATAAAATGGTCACACAGAGATAATGGAGAGCAATCAAAGTAACAGGAGCTGTTGGAGAGTTTGAGGCATTGCACTGGAGAGGGAGCTCCCTGGACATTTTGCATATCTGATATTGTTGAATCTTGACAATTATGAGGCTCATTGGGTCTGAACTATCAAAGATTTTGAAAGAAAATTCACATTTTCTCAGCCTGCAACTTAGTCTGAAACTTCCAAACTCCCCACTGTATTGGATGCTCAAGGTACATCCCAAAAGACATGTTTCCCGGCCAGCTTGATTTGAATAAAGCGATCTCTGCCCATCTCTTTTTAGTTTCGGTGTTGTCAGCACTAGAGTTTATAGGTAGTCAGATTTGAGCCTCTACAGTGGGAAAAATGCCAACAGGTTTTGAACAGTCTCAAAAACAGAAATTTTTGCCCAGTTGCACTGTTCCCAGCTCATTGCATTTCACATGTAGGTAAAACACCAAATTTTACATTCAGGCAAATGAGTGGGAAGTCCTGCCCTCCACTGAGATCATTTGCCTCCACCATCTGGTGGCCATATTTAAAAAGCACTGAGACAGGACTTCACTTCCTGAAACCCATGAGCATCAGTGGGACCTTGGCTCATCACTCTATCTAACCTGGAGAGGCTGCAGCCATGCCTGAAGATGGTTTCCACACTTCAGCAATGAGTGGGATGTCTGCCACAGAAGGATGTGCTGTCTCCTAGGAATAGCAACATGTAGCCAGTCTGAGTGACCAGAGCAGCATCGACTGTCTATGGAGGTCAGTTCCATGGGAACTGGTGGAGGACTGAATACAGAGTAAATTTCTGGTAGAGTTCTGTGCTCCACGTCAATGTAGGGTAAATCTGTTTGCTGTTAGTGTAGAACCTAAAAGTAATGACGTTTCGGTTCACATACTTGCACTTGTGCTGTTTCATCATGAATATTGGCCCATCCTAACTAAATGTGCAATATCATGGATATGTCCGTGTTTATCACTAATGATTATCTTGTGCTATTTTAAATCAAGGAATATGTGTTACAAACAAAAACAGAAATTGCTGGAAAAACTCAGCAGATCTGGCAGCATCTGTGGAGCGATGTCAGAGTTTTAACATTTTGGGTCCAGTGACCCTTTTTTGTTTTAGTGGATATGTGTTCTCTCCTTCCACTTTCTGCCAGTGTCCTACTTTAATGATCACCCAGTTGCAGCTGTAAAGCCTCTGTACTCAGACTGAACAGTAAAACAGTTTTGGGTGCACAATGGTTATTACTCAGCAGAAAATTGTTAAAGTCAATGTTGATTTTGGGGAGTCAATCTAATCAATGCCTACACTAACGTAAAAAGAAGTCAACTCAGTCATCTTTGCTATGAATTTGCACGTGTACACATGATGTGTTAGTCATAAACACAGCTGGCATACACAAAATTGGATGCCAGACATCTCCACTACACCCCTGACAACTTCTCCCCTACAATCTGTATGGAGCAACTTACAATCACAAAGGTGACTTGGAATGACCACCTCACAGGAATATCAGGCACTCACATCATATCAAGCCTTATTGATATGCATCAAGTCGAGCTCTTTGACCAACTAAACCGCCTTTCAATCCGAACTTCCCCCATATCGTATTGTTTTTACTGGTACTACACATGATAAATCGCAGCTCTGGAAATTCCCATCGCCATCTCCACAGCAATGCAGGTATAGTACTCATTAACTATTCTAATCTCTCTTAATGCTTCTCATTCTACAGGAAAAGAATGTGCAAAACTTGCACAAGTGTGCACAGATAGTGGAGGGTGACGGATAGAAGGCTTTCATCCTCTTCAAGGAGGAGACCAGGGAACTGACAACCAGGAAAGTGGAGGAAGACTGTGCTGAATGGAAGAGTGGATATGTGCAGCCATCTAGAGAGTTCAATGATTGGAATTGGTCAGTAAAGCAGAAGATTCAATCCCACAACTTGATGCATTCATCATTGAATAGGCAGCTGACAGTAAGTGCCCAGGCTGTTACATGAGGACTAATCGTTCTATACCCTGGCTAGATTTGACGCCTTCAGCAGAGAACAGGAGGAAAAGGGACAAAATGAAAAGAAACGTCGTAATACTTATACCAATAGGAAATCTGCCAACACATGCCTAGAGTTACATTGTACAGATATTTTGAGGTTTGTTCTGTACAGTTAATTTGTGAAATTCAAGCTTGCACATTCTTGAAGTTCAATAGTACTGCCAAGTTTCTTGGCAGTACAGGTGGCTCACTGTAAGTACAATGCACACAGAGTGACATGATGAGAATGTAACACTTACAATCCATCTACTGAATGGCAAGCTAATTAACATCATGTTTACATGTGTACTGCTATTTCCCATATGTGCTGAACTGAGACTTCGCTCCTCATCCTACGACGCATGTTCATATTTAAGACTGGCAGCTCATGGAACTTTTCAAAACCAAAATCTGCTTGTCAGTGTAATCTTCACCAACAGCCAATGAAAATAGAAGTAAATCAATGGACCAAATTGAGAAAAAAGATAGAGGGCTCATCATGTGATTAGGTTCAGGACTGCAATGAGATCACATAATTGGTGTTTGTCTTTGTTGTGACAGTAACTCATCTTCCTGAGTCAAATATGCTTTTCTGAATGACACTGACTGGAAATGTGCTTGATGCATGTGCAGGAGATTAAATATAAAAGGCTGCTAGAAAAAAAAATAAGTGGATGCAGCCACTTAAAGGTAAATACAGGTGTATGTTTGTGCAAAAAAGCATTTTCTGTCTTTCCAATCGGCTGAAATTAGTTGTTGAATAATTGCTAGTTTTCCCAAAAGCTCTGTGTAGGTTTGGATGGGGAAGGCTGGAGATAGCGCAGTCAATAAAACAAGGTAAGGCAATATGAAAATGCAAATGAAACTGACAGTCAGGTGGGAGAGGGCTTCAACAACTTAGCCTTCTCCCTATGTTTGATCACTGTTGAAATGGCCATGTTGGTCCATGAGATGGCTGCAAAGGATTTTGCTTGTTGCAACATGCCATAATTGTGCATCATGCTTGGTGGGTGATGGCAGTCAATTTTTGTGCTGTACTGTATTTGCCCGACCTAAGAACAAATACCAGAGGAAACATTGGATCACCGAATCCTCCACTATCAACAGTCTGGGGGATGCCATTGACCAGAAACAAACTGGTTTAATATTTGCCACATCAATACAATAGCTACAAGAGCAGGTCAAAGGTTGGGTTACTGCATTGAGTAACTCGTCTCCTGGCTCCACAAAGCCTGTCCACCATCTACAAGGCACAAGTCAGGAGTGTGATTGAATACTCCCCACTTGCTTGAATGAGTGCAGCTCCAACAAAACCCAAAAAGCTTGACCAATCCAAGACAAAGCAGCCCACTTGATCGGCACATTCACAAACATTCAGTCACTCCACCACTGATGTTCTGTAGCAGCAGTGTGTACCATCTTAATGATACGCTGCAGAAATTCATCACAGATCCTTAGGCAGCATCTTCCAAACTCATGGCCACTACCATCTAGAAGGACAAGGGCAGCAAATATATGGGAACACCAACACTTGCAGGCTCCCATCTAAGTCACTCACCATCCTGACTTGGAAATAAAGCACTGTTCCATTTTTGCTGGGTTAAAATCCTGGAATTCCCTCCCTAAAAGCATTGTGAGTCTACCTATAGGTCATGTACTACAGCAGTTCATGAAGGCAGCTCACCACCACCTTCTCAAGGGCGACTAGGGATGGGCAAGAAATGCAGGCCCAACCAACAATGCCCATGTCTCACCCGTGAATAAAATAAAATTCTGTAAAGCACCTGGTGTGGCACAATGGCCCGACAATACGTTATCACAGGATAAGTTATTCAGGATTGTAAGGCAAGGGTACGGTCTGCTTTTCTTTTTTGTACTTAGTGTTCATCAAACCATCATACAGTTATACAGCTCTTTCATAGCAGCTCACGTGTACTTTTGTTAGTGCGTGCATACCAGCTCCAAACTACGGGCAAAATGATTGACGTACTGGTACTGTCCTAGATTTTACATTTCAAATCAATGTAACACTAATAGCTATTGATGAATGGCCATTTTCTACCACTGAGGATGGAGGTTGGACTGATGTCAATCATTGAGCATTTGCTACTTCACCTTAGAACACTTCAGAAGAGCTCAAAATTACAAATACTATTCTTGCTTGTATAAAATATGACAGGAAGCTAAAGTGACTCAGTGTCACAGAAGTAACAGAATTATTACAGTGCAGCAGGAGGCCATTCAGGCCATTGTGCATTCATTAGTTCTACTGCTGATTCTATTTTCACCATACATTATGGGGTTAAATGCCTGTATTAAATATGAAGAATGATGCAATGATGTATTGAAACACAATGATTACTGCAACTGGGGTCCTATTATCAGCTACCTAACATTTATTTTAATATTATCGAAGATATGTTATTTAATATTTAATAAACACCCACTTCCTAGCATACGTAATATGAGCAGAAGTAAGGCATTCCATCCTGTGAGCCTGCTCCACCATTCGATAAAATCATAGCTGCTCTGATTGTATTTCAAATTCCACATTTCCATCTAGCCCTGATAATCTTTAATTTCCCTGACTAACAAGAACCTATCCTTCCACCTTAAAAAATATTAATGACCCTTTCTCCTCCACCTTCTGAGGCAGGGAATTTTATCCTCTGAGACAAAGAATTCCCCTCATCTCTGTCCTGAAAGGGCAAACTCTAATATTAAAATGGTTCACCCCAGTCCGTCCTAGTTCTGAAGTGACCCACAAGAGGTAACATCCTTTACATGTTCACCTTGTCAAGGTCATTCAGCATCTTACACGCTTCAGCCAAGTTACACCTCACTCTTCTATTTTCCAGTTGGACAAACCCAGTCTGTCTAACCTTTCCTCATAAGGCAACTCATTCTAGTTGTCAATGTGGTAAGCCTCATCTAAACTTTCTCTTATGCATTCTCATATTCTTTAGATAGGGAGTCCAAAACTGCTTACAAGTACTCAAGATGTAGTCTCACCAATGCCCTGTATAACTGAAGCGGTAATATCATTCCTTTTATGTTCATTTCCTCTCGTAGTAAAGGATAATATTTCACGACCCTTCTTATTTACTTGCTACACCTGCACACTAATGTTTTGTGACTCATACATCACAGCATCTATATCTTTCTACATCTTGGAATTCTGCAGCTATACTTCATTTTTGCAATACTTTGTTCTCTTTTATTCTTCTTGTCAAAGTGGACAATTTCAAATTTTCTTGTGTATAGTCCATCAGCCAAATGGTTTCTCACTTACTCCACACAACCATGTAGGTCTGGAATCTCCTCATATCCTCTTCACAACATACTTCCTGACCTATCCTTGTGTCATCTACAAATTTAGCTATCATCCCCGCCCACCCCTCCCCCAAGTAACTGAGATAAATTGAAACAAGTGGAAATTGACGCCAACATAGATGGTTCATCACATTCTGGCAATTAGAGAAAGACATATTTATGTATACACTGTTTTCTGACAACCAATCAATCTTCTTTCCATGATGGCATGTTAGATCCTCTCCTATGTATTTTAACTCTGCACAACAGCTTTTGATATGGCACCTTGTCGAACTCCAGCACATCCTCACAACACAACCTCTATCACCTGCCTAGTCTCTTGCACTCGGAAGTAAATTATCCATTTGTGAGTGAGATATAGAGGCTTCAACTAATGTGAGCATGAGGTGTCCTGGCTGAAAAGGGGGAGTCGATTTTGCTATGGACCAGATCAGACCCCCTCAAAATATTTTAAGAAGGTAGCCTAGATCCTAACTTTTTCTTATTTTAAAGGCAAATGTAATGTGCTGTGTTCCAGATGCAATTTGACTGGTCAAAATATTCGATGTTAAGCAAAATACAATTTATTCAAATATTATAGCTAAGATACAACAAAAGAAATAAGAACTTACAATAACTTAATTCTTTTGGAAAACTTAATAGAATAATAGATACAATAATTATTACTAATTAACTGTTCCAACATAGCAACATCCCATAAACACATCCCTTGGCAAAATACAGAAATTCACAGGTAACACTGGGAACCTAGAAGGAAAAACATCAAGAGAAAACTCAGAGACAGTATCAGCATTGAGTCTTTTTTTAAAAATGCATTTGTGGGATGTGGGCGTCGCTGACTGGCCAGCATTTATTGCCCATCCCCAGATGCCCTTGAGAAGGTGGTGGTGAGCTGCCTTCTTGAACCGCTACAATCCACCTGCTGTGGGTTGACCTACAATGCCATTAGGGGGGGAATTCCAGGATTTTGAACCAGTGACAGTGAAGGAACGACGATATATTTCCAAGTCAAGATGATGAGTGGCTTGGAGGGAAACTTGAATGTGGTGGTGTTCCCATATATCTGCTGCCCTTGTCCTTCTAGATGGAAGTGGTTGGAAGGTGCTGACTGAGGAGTTTTGGTGAATATTTGCAATGCATCTTGTAGCTACTACACACTGCTGCCCCTGAGCATCGGTGGTGGAGGGAGTGGATACTTGTGAATGTAATGCCAATCAAGTGGGCTGCTTTGTTCTGGATGGTGTCAACCTTCCTAAGTGTCGTTGGGGCTGCACTCATCCGGACATTGACTGCACTTCCAACCAATTTGAGACTTCAACAGCAACTGATGCTGAATCTCAAAGCTAAAAAACTTAAAACTGGAAATCCTGGTCTCTGAGAGCTAGCCACACCCAACCAGGCTGCTTCTATTGTTCCAACTTAAAAAAAAATCATGGCCTCACAAGCTGTCTACTTTACTGGCTTTCCAACTAGACAGCTCCTCACCTCAGTCTTAAAACCTCTCTTTAAAAAAGACCAAGACAAAATTACCTCTTAAAGTCACAACATCATCTCAATTTATACACTGAGTATATGCAAAGAAATGATTTTGGAGCAAACATGATAGGGTCATCTTATGTGGCAGATTGCTATAAAACACTGCGACCTACGGTACCTTTTATTCCTTTTGTGCATATTTGGGGGCAATTCACTATTTACAACCTGACACTATAAAGCCAATTAATTGAATATGCTCTCTTAATTGATTAAATCTAATTCAGTGGCTTGCATCCATTGATTACATCCAGCAAGGTTCTGTGTTGGAAGTAGAACCTCACAATTTGTCACTCGTAACTTGGATCTAATTGATGTTTGTTGCTCAAAGCAAGAAGTGCTATTGAACATTTTCTTTGGGGCTGGCAAAACATCATTCACATTTGGAAAAATGAAAAGAATTAAAATCAACAACAGGGGTTAAATTTACAGCGACGTGTTACATTTCTTCAGTATGTCAAATTAGTACAAGCTGGTAATAAGGGCCTAATTATTCTTCCCCATGACCTAGATGCACATGGTAAAAATTATTGGCTTCATAGATTTGATGACAGCTGATGGAGCCATCCTCTCACAGATGTTCTGAAAAGGTTGCCATGATTGCAATTACACAGCCCACACAGAGCTAAGTATCATAAAGAGGCCTTTCCATTGCACATGCAGTACAGTCAAGCCTCATTCCAGCCCCTCATGTCAGTACAACCCTATTAGAATCAAGATCAGACATTAAAAGTAGAGTTGCATTCTGGGAAAGGCATCATTTTACAGCAAATAATTACAGGGTTTGGGTAATAATGCTGCTGTTAAATCTACAGTTCTTCACTGAATACGAAGAGTGATTTGACTGCATTGACCTGTTGTATGCTCACCTTCTTTTGTATAATCTATTTATTCAAACTGAAATTGGCTACAGAATGCTGACAAGAAGATTGTCCTTGACTCTAGAGTTCTTGAAAAGAAAAGCATCCTATCACTGAAACAAAAAAGCAATTTGCACAAGACATCATTGTGTCAGCCCCTCGTACTAACAGCTTTCAAAAAGTATACTACTGTAAAACATAACTTTGTAATGTTGAATCCCATAAAATGCAGACTCAATTGCCTGGAGAAATAACCAAAGTGCATAAATTGAAGCTAGCAAAGCAATTTTGGCTTCAGCTGAAATTTTCATTGGCACCAGCAGCCAAATGGAGGATCTGTTGATTAGTCTCAAAGTCAATAAAACACAATCCCTAGAGCCAAACGCCTCTTTAGTTCACAGATGAAGCTACTCAGTGACTTTGTGCTGGTGTCCTGGGAAACAGTGTCCTTTCATTTGAGTTAAGCCACAGGTGATAGGAAATATTGTGATTGATGGTGCAGTTAAACAATCACACATAGATCCCAAGCACCAATCACGTTCCTATCTCTGGTTATTACAGTGAAAGATAGACTGTTCACTGCCTGAAAATAAATTTGATTTGACACCGGAATTGTTTTTGGTCAAGGGTCAATGCTGGTGCAAACCTTTCCCTTGCCTTACTCCTACTTATTCACTAAGAGGAACAAGTAAGCCAAACATAATCTAAGTGAGCAATGCACATTGTACTTTGACAATTGCTGATTATTTATTACAAATCAGAATCTGGTCCATACAATTAATATTTGTACTAAAAGGATATACAGAACAGAAATAAACCATTCGGCTCAGCTAACCCATTTAGTAATCATGTTTTTTTTAATATGGCTGATTCAGTTCTGTTTGTAATTAATGGTAACTCCCCAGGATGTTGTTGGCAGGGGATTCAGTGATGGTAATGCTGTTGAACATCAAGGGGAGGTGGTCAGTTTCTCACTTTTTAGTGAGGGTCATTGCCTGGCACTTCTGTGGCGTGAATACTACATGCTATTTATCATCCCAAGCTTGGACGTTGCCTACAGCTTGCTGTCTATGGACACAGACTGATTTGGCATTTGAGGATGAGTGGTGCTGGACATTGTGTAATCATTGTGCTTGTCTAATCTTCTTTCCAGTTTTTCTATAGCTGTTCATCAATATGTAAAAAAGGTTGTGCATATATTATGTTTATCCAGCATGTTTTCCTCATATTTTAGCATTAGTCAAGAAAACAGACCATCATTCTTATTTGAAATAGTTCAGTTCTCTTTGCCATATCCTACAGAACATGGACTTGCCAGTTCTCCTAAACTTCAATTACTGGGCAAAAACTTCTAATTCGCAACTTAAGTATTTGATTGTACCTGATTGTTTACGAAGATTAGCTGATGGAGAACAAAGATGATCCCATGAAGACTAAAAATGGCTATAAGGAGGATATTTACCTTTGGTCATTAGTATTTGCAGCAAAGGTCAGTGTAATTATAAAGGAGGGCATCTCTCCATATCTGACACTAACTGTGCAAGTCTAAAGACCGAAAAGACAAGTTCTGTCAGCCGCACTGATGCACAATTGACATGCTCACTGAAAGGAAAACAAAGGAGGGTGTGACAATAGTGGGTTTCAAAACATGAAAAGAGAAAGTACATGGAAAACACAGCAATTAGAAGTCCTTTATATTTGCAATTCTCATTTTTCAAGCTAATACTTCCTGTTAATCCAGAGCTCTGATTAATGCAACAACATTTTCATCCAACTTCAATTCTGTCTTTGAATGTGATTTGTTGACCTTGCTGTATTATTTATGAATTTGTTCTTGAGTTCCTAGAATGCAATTACTTCGGCAATTTTTCTCGCTTAAAATTGCAGTAATCACATTTTCTATTAGTCTGTCTACAGGGGCTTGCATACACTCTTGTTGAAGTTGATGCTGGGGATGGTGTGTGAGATTTTCCATGGAAGGAAATTAGACAATTGGGTAGAGATCTCACTGGTGATTGAGAGTTGAGTACCACTGGCCTTTGAAACCCAAAAATGGATTTTCTCATATTCTTCTTGTTTTTATTGCCAAAAAATGCACCCAAAAATAAAAGAAATTATATTATTGAACTTGACAATGGACATTTGCTTTGCTGAACACTGCTACAATATAAAGCTAGTATATAGATTGCTCTACTTGCTTTGGTATTTTTACAATGATAAGAAGTGCTGGGAAGAGTTAACATTATTTCCCAGAATGACAGCTTTACATTTGCAGGCACCAGAAACTCAAATTAACTGGGGGGAAATCAAAGATCTTGACCTTTTCAAATGGCTGCAATTTTCACCAAAAATATGTTTTCACCCCAGAAACATGAAGTATTTATCCCCTTCTTGCACCATGCTCAATAATCCCTTTGGACATGGAAAGCAACACAGCAGTTGCTCGCATCTTGCTTTTCTTCAAAAATAGGAAGTGTCCCCAAGTTTTCTAAAGACCAAGAATGCTGTGATAATAAGGTGTAGAGCGGGATGAACACAGCAGGCCAAGCAGCATCAGAGGAGCAGGAAAGCTGGCGTTTCAGGTCGAGACCCTTCTTCAGAAATGGGGGAGGGGAAGGGGATTCTGAAATAAATAGGGAGAGAGGGGGAGACGGATAGAAGATGGGTAAAGGAGAAGATAGGTGGAGAGGAGACAGACAGGTCAAAGAGGTGGGGTTGGAGCCAGTAAAGGTGAGTGTAGGTGGGGAGTTAGGGAGGGGATAGGTCGGTCCAGGGAGGACGGACAGGTCAAGGAGGCGGGATGAGGTTAGTGGGTAGGAGATGGGGGTGGGGCATGAGGTGGGAGGAATGGTTAGGGAGGCGGGGACAATATGGGCTGGTTTTGGGATGCGGTTGGGGGAGGGGAGATTTTGAAGCTTGTGAAGTCCACATTGATACCCTTGGGCTGCAGGGTTCCCAAGCGAAATACGAAATGCTGTTTCTGCAGCTTTCGGGTAGCATCATTGTGGCAATGCAGGAGGCCCAGGATGGACATGTCGTCCAAGGAGCGGGAGGGGGAATTGAAATGGTTTGTGACTGGGAGGTGTAGTTGTTTGTTGCGAACCGAGCGTAGGTGTTCCGCAAAGCGGTCCCCAAGCCTCCGCTTGGTTTCCCCGATGTAGAGGAGGCCACAACGGGAACAGCGGATACAGTATACCACAACAGCAGATGTGCAGGTGAACATCTGTTTGATGTAGAAGGTCTTCTTAGGGCCTGGGATGGAGGTGAGGGGGAAGGTGTAGGGGCAGGTGTAGCACCTCCTGCGGTTGCAGGGAAAAGTGCCGGGGTTGGAGGGGAGTGTGGACCGGACAAGGGAGTCATGGAGAGAGTGGTCCCTCCGGAAAGCAGATAAGGGTGGGGAGGGAAAAATGTCTTTGGTGGTGGGGTAAGGTTGCAGATGGCGGAAGTGTCGGAGGATGATGCGTTGGATCCGGAGGTTGGTGGGGTGGTACGTGAGGGCGAGGGGGATTCTGTTTTGGTTGTTATTGCGGGTAGGGAGTATGAGGGATGAGTTGCGGGAAATGTGAGAGACACGGTCGAGGGCATTTTCGACCACTGTGGAGGGGAAGTTGCGGTCCTTGAAAAATGAGGACTTCTGGGATGTCCGGGAGTGGAATGCCTCATCTCGGGAGCCGATGCGGCGGAGGCGAAGGGATTGCGAATAGCGGATGGCATTTTTGCAGGAAGGTGGGTGGGAGGAGGTGTACTCGAGATAGCTGTGGGAGTCGGTGGGCTTGAAATGGATATCGGTTTCCAGGTGGATGCCAGAGATGGAGACACAGAGGTCCAGGATGGAGAGAGAGGTATCAGAGGGGCAGGTGAACTTAAGGTTGGGGTGGAAGGTGTTAGTGAAGTGGATGAACTGTTCGAGCTCCTCGTGGAAGCACGAGGCGGTGCCGATACAGTCATCAATGTAATGGAGGAAGAGGTGGGGGATAGGGCCAGTGTAGCTTGGAAGAGGGATTGTTCCACATATCCTACAAAGAGGCAGGCATAGCTTGGGCCCGTGCGGGTACCCATGGCCACCCCCTTTGTCTGTAGGACGTGGGAGGAATTGAAAGAGAAGTTGTTGAAGGTGAGGACGAGCTCGGCTGAGCGGATGAGGGTGTCAGTGGAGGGGGACTGGTCGGGCCTGCGGGACAGGAAGAAGCGGAGGGCCTTTAGGCCATCTGTATGGGGAATGCAAGTGTATAAGGACTGGATGTCAATGGTAAAGATGAGGTGTTGGGGACCGGGGAATTGGAAGTTTTGGAGGAGGTGGAGAGTGTGGGTGGTGTCACGGACGTAGGTAGGGAGTTCTTGGACCAAGGGGGAGAAAATGGAGTCCAGATAGGTGGAGATAAGTTCGGTGGGGCAGGAGCAGGCGGAGACAATGGGTCGACCAGGGCAGTCAGGTTTGTGGATTTTGGGAAGGAGATAGAAACGGGCGGTGCGGGGTTGGGGAATGATGAGGTTGGAGGCTGTGGGTGGGAGGTCACCTGAAGTGATGAGGTTGTGGATGGTTTGGGAGATGATGGTTTGGTGGTCGGGGGTGGGGTCATGATCAAGGGGGCGGTAGGAGGAGGTGTTGGAGAGTTGGCATCTGGCCTCGGCGATGTAGAGGTCAGTGTGCCATACTACAACTGCGCCTCCCTTGTCCGCGGGTTTTATGGTGAGGTTGGGATTGGAGCGGAGGGAGCGGAGGGCTGCATGTTTTGCGGGGGAGAGGTTGGAGTGGGTGAGAGGGGTGGAGAGGTTGAGGCGATCGATGTCTCGATGGCAGTTAGAGATGAAGAGGTCAAGGGAGGGTAGGAGGCATTGGGGTGGTGTCCAGGAGGACGGTGCGTGTTGGAGGCGGGAGAAGGGGTCAGTAGAAGGAGGGTTAGGCTCATGGTTAAAGAAGTAAGCACAGAGGCGGAGGCGGCAGAAAAACTGTTCAATGTCCAAACGTGAGTTGTATTCGTCGATGTTTGGGTGGAAGGGGACAAAGGTGAGTCCTTTACTGAGGACTGACCGTTCGTCCTCAGTAAGGGAGAGGTCTGGGGGGATGGTGAAGACTCGGCATGGCTGGCAGCTCTTCCAAAGCTGCACTGGCCCTATCCCTATCCCTATCCCTATCCCCCGCCTCTTCCTTCGTTACATCGATGACTGTATCGGCACAGCCTCGTGCTCCCACGAGGAGCTCAAACAGTTCATCCACTTCACTAACACCTTCCACCCCAACCTTAAGTTCACCTGCACCATCTCTGATACCTCTCTCTCCATCCTGGACCTCTGTGTCTCCATCTCTGGGATCCACCTGGAAACCGATATCCCTTTCAAGCCTACCGACTCCCACAGCTACCTCGAAAACACCTCCTCTCACCCACCTTCCTGCAAAAAGGCCATCCCCTATTCCCAATTCCTTCGCCTCCGCCGCATCTGCTCCCAGGATGAGGCTCTCCACTCCCGGACATCCCAGAAGTCCTCGTTTTTCAAGGACCGCAACTTCCCCTCCACAGTGGTCGAAAATGCCCTTGACCGTGTCTCTCACATTTCCTGCAACTCATCCCTCACACCCCCTACCCGCAATAACAACCAAAACAGAATCCCCCTCGTCCTCACGTACCACCCCACCAACCTCCGAATCCAACGCATTATTCCTCCGACACTTCCGCCATCTGCAATCCGACCCCACCACCAAAGACATTTTTCCCTCCCCACCCTTATCTGCTTTCCGGAGGGACCACTCTCTCTGGGACTCCCTTGTCCCGCTCCAGACTCCCCTCCAGCCCCACCACCCCCGGCACTTTTCCCTGCAACAGGAGCAAGTGCTACTCCTGCCCCTACACCTCCCCCCTCACCCCCATCCCAGGCCCGAAGAAGACCTTCCACATCAAACAGATGTTCACCTGCACATCTGCTAATGTGGTATACTGTATCCGCTGTTCCCGTTGTGGCCTCCCTTACATCGGGGAAACCAAGCGGAGGCTTGCGGACCGCTTTGCAGAACACCTATGCTTGGTTCGCACTAACCAACTGCACCTCCCAGTCGCGAACCATTTCAACTCCCCGTCCCACTCCTTGGACGACAGTCCATCCTGGGCCTCCTGCATTGCCACAATGATGCTACCCGAAAGCTGCAGGAACAGCATCTCATATTTCGCTTGGGAACCCTACAGCCCAAGGGTATCAATGTGGACTTCACAAGCTTCAAAATCTCCCCTCCCCCAACCCGCATTCCAAAACCAGCCCAGCTCATCCCCGCCTCCCTAACCATTCCTCCCACCTCAAGCTCCACCCCCATCTCCTACCCACTAACCTCATACCGCCTCCTTGACCTGTCCGTCCTCCCTGGACCGACCTATCCCCTCCCTAACTCCCCACCTACACTCACCTTTACTAGCTCCATCCCCGCCTCTTTGACCAGTCTGTCTCCTCTCCACCTACATTCTCCTTTATCCATTTTCTATCCGCCTCCCCCTCTCTCCCTATTTATTTCAGAATCCCCTTCCCCTCCCCCATTTCTGAAGAAGGGTCTCGACCCAAAACGTCAGCTTTTCTGCTCCTCTGATGCTGCTTGGCCTGCTGTGTTCATCCAGCTCTACACCTTGTTATCTCAGATTCTCCAGCATCGGCAGTTCCTACTATCTCTGTACCAAGATTGCTGTGTTCACTTGATGGAAGGAACAACTGACTCACATGGACTGTGTCTAAAACATTCTTGACTTGTGTGCTGTTGTGGGCACCATATTATAGGAAAGATGCAAATTCACTGGCTAGAGTGCAAGAGTGATTTACTAGAATAGCTCCAGGGAATAGAACCCTCAGTTATGGGGATAGAGTGAAGATGGTGGGGTGCTCCCCCTGGCTGAGAAGAGATTTGACTGAGCAAGTGTCATGTGAGAAAAATCTTTTTTCACACATATGGAATGTAACAGAGGCAGGTTCAATTGATACATTCAAGAGAGCATTGGATGGTTTCTTGGCGAGAAATAGAATCCCTATAGTGTGGAAGCAGGCCATTTGGCCCATTGAGTCCACAGCGACCCTCAGAAGAGCATCCCACCCAGACCCCACCGGTAATCTTTGTAACCCTGAATTTCCCTTAGTAAATCCATCTAGCCTGCATACCCCTGGACAAGTTAGCATGGTCAACCCACCTTACTTGCGCATCTTTGGACTGTGGGAGGAAACCGGAGCACCCAGAGGAAACCCACGCAGACACGGAGAGAATGTGCAAGCTCCACACAGACAGTCACCCGAGGGTGGAATCAAACCCAGGTCCCGGGTGCTGTCAGGCAACAATGTTAACCACTGCGCTGCCTTGTCATGTGAAGGGATGCGGGCAAAAGACATGAAATTGGAATTATGTAACAGAACTGGTATAGGCATGATGAGCCAAATGGCACCCTCCTGCACTTTAACAATTCTCTGATTCCACGGACCAGATTTTTGCTCCCGAGGCAAATAGCTTAAATAAAACAAAAATCCTAACTTTTTAGAACCTGTTTCAGTGTAAATGGTATAATTAGACACACTTTTCACTCTGGGATGGCAGGGTGGGATCGAGTCGGCCCACCAACATGGGAAATATTTTGCATGGGGTTATGGAGGCCTACTAGTATCAAGGGGACCGGTTAAAGGCCTGTCTCAGTTCTTGGGGATATATTCCCAGTTGTTTTAAAAGAGGTTAGGCCTCACCTCTCAATCACCTTACCCTGCACATAATGCCCATGCCATCTCATACCCTTCAAACAACAGCACCACTCCCCATGCCTCTCATGTCGCAGGGCCTGTTTCCACACTGCAGGGATTCTATTCTATTCTATGATTCTATTGTATGCCATAGCCACTCACAGTGCCTACAAAATTTGCTAAACAGAGAAAGAAAAATGTTGCAAACATATTTCCGACTTGTGCCTATCAGCTCAAAAGGAGGAAGCCAAATCTCATACATCACAACAACTTATTTTACAGCAGAAAAAGGATATTGTTGAGTGGCAAGTCAATTCTGATTGTTTCAGGCGCTGCCATACAGAAAGCAACAGGGAGCTATTAGTTCTCCATCAATCTGAATAATTCAAAAAAGGCACGAGGATTCAATATATTCTTTTTGTTTGCAGAGAAAGGGTTCCTGTGTATGAATGCACGCCATTTCTATCAAGCACAATGAGCCACATTATGAGCTCAACTGATTATTTTAACTTGGATGTTCATGTGCTTTAAGTGCAAGTTCAGGAAGTGCATACTTAAGGGTAGTTATTTTGCTTTGAGTTTTCCAATCTAATACATAGAATCACAGAGTGCAGAAAGAGGTCCTTCGGCCCTTCCAGTCTGCATTGACACGTTAGAAACAGCTGACCTTCAAGCCAGTCCCATTTACCAGCTTCTGGTCCATAGCCTTGAATGTTATGATGTCGCAAGTGCTCATCCAGGTCCTTTTTAAAGGATGTGAGCCAACTTGCCTGTACCACCCTCCCAGCCAGCACATTCCTGAGTGGCACCATCCTCTGGGTAAAAAAGTAATTTGGCAAGATGGCAGCAGGGTAAGTTGCTCCATTTGGATCTCCACTCTGCTCACCAGTTCCCTTTCCTTTTCCTTTCTTGTTCTCTTCTGCTTCTCTCTCCTCTCTGCAGTAATTCTATCCTGCCCCCACCCCTGCCACAACCACTGCCCTTTGTTAATTATCTATCTAAGGAGTTAGGAAGGAGTCGGATCACAACCGGAAACCACGTGGTGGGAGCTGATCACTATGGCCATGGCCTGCAACGACGACGGATCGAGCATGGGCTGGAGTGATGACGGCAGATCAAGAGTTGGCTGGTTTGGGGGTGAGAGCGGGGCCGGTGAGGGGACAGTGCACAGTGAGAGCGGGGCTGGTGAGGGGGCAGTGGGCGGTGAGAGGGGGGCTGGTGAGGGGGCAGTGGGTGGTGAAAGCGGGGCCGGTGAGGGGGCAGTGGGCGGTGAGAGTGGGTCCGGTGATGGGGCAGCAGTGGGCGGTGAGAGCAGGGCCAGTGAGGGGGCAGTTGGTGGTGAGAGTGGGTCCGGT
>NC_063332.1:44804814-44816115 GCF_021869965.1 Rhincodon typus | reverse complement strand
GGTGAGAGCGGGGCCGGTGAGGGGGCAGCTGGTGGCAGTGAGAGCGGGCCTTTTGCATGGCTGTGGCGGTGTTTGTGTCCTCCTGGATGTCCTAGCGATTGGAGCAGCGACTGCACCATTGTGGAGATGGGACTTGGGACTGTGAGATCTGGACATTACTGTTTTTCTTTCTTAACTCCTGGCTCTGTTAAAATCTTTTAATTCTGGTTTTTGTAACCAAGTGGGTGCCAGCGAATGGCAACTTTGTGCACTTTTCACTGAACTTAGGTATTCCTATACTTAGTACACACGACAAATAAATAAATAAATAAAACTAAAATCTCCTGCCCCTCACCTTGAACATATGCCTCTCACCTTTCAACTTCAGGCAACAGCTGCTCCTTGTCCACTCTGCCCATGCCCCTCATAATCTTGTATAACTCAATCAGATCACCCCAAGCCTATTCTGCTCCAACAAAAACAGTGCAAGCCTATCCAACATTTCCTCAACTTAAATTTTCCATCCCAGGTAGCATCCTGGTGAATCTCCTCTGTACCTCCTCCAGTGCAATCACAATGTTCCTGTAACGTGGTGACCCGAACTGCACACAATATTTTAGCTGTGGTCTCACCAAAGTTCTATACAATTCCAACAAGACTTGCCTGCTTTTGTAATCTATGCCTCAATTGATAGAGGCAAATGTCCCATGTACCTTTCTCACCACCCTACTAACGTGCCGTTCCACCTTCAGAGATCTATGCACAAACACTCCAAAGTCCCTTTGTTCTTCAGACTTTCCTAGCATCATGCCGTTCATTGAAAACTTCCTTGTCAAACTACTATATCCAAACTGTATTATCTCACACTTTACAGGGTTAAATTCCATCTGGCTATTTGACCATTCCATTTATATTTTCTTATAGCCAAGATACTCAAACTCACTGTTAACCACCTGGTCAATCTGTGTGTCATCCACAAACTTACTAATCCAATCCCCAAATTGATCATCTCTGTCATTTATATAAATGACGAAGAATAGGGGACCCAGCACAGACCCGTGGTACACCAATGGGCATTGGTTTCCAGTCACTAAAGCAACCTCTGCCATCACCCCCTCTCTCCAATCACTGAGCCAATTTTGAAACTACTTTATCAAATTATCCTGTATTCCATGTGCTTTGGCCTTTTTGATAAGGCCTCTGATGTGGAACCTTGCCAAAGGCTTTGAAGAAATCCATATAAATTACATCAACTGCAATACTCTCATCTACACAGCTGGTCACCTCCTCAAAAAATTAAATCAAATTTTTTACGCATGACCTCCTTCTGATGAAGCCATTCTGACTGTCCCTGGTCAAGCCTTGTCACTCCAAGTAATGATGGATGCTCTCCTTCAGAATTTTCTCCAATGGTGTCCCTACCACTGACATGAGACTCACTAGCCTGTAGTTCTCTAGCTTAAATCTACAACCCTACTTGAATATCGGAACCACATTTGCTGCTCTCTGGTCCTCTAGCACTTCCCTGTGGCTACACAGGAATTAAAATTTGGGTCAGTGCCCCTGCAATTTCTTTTTCCCTTGCCTCCCACAGCAGCCTGGGACACAATTCATCTGGACCTCGAGATATGTCCACTTTTAAGCATGCCAACACCTCCAATACCTTGTCCTTCTTTATGTCGACTTGCTCAAGATACTCACAGTTTCTCCCCCTGGATTTCATACCTTCATCCTCATTCTCTTGAGAGAAGGTGGATGTGAAGTATTGGTTCAACACTCTACCAATGTTCTCTGGCTTCGCACACAGGTTGTCCCCTTGGTCCCTACTAGCCCTACTGCTTCCCTGGTTATCCTTTTCTCATTGATATACTTATAGAATACCTTGCAGTATTCCCTACTTTAACCAGCCCGAGCTTTCTCATATCCCTCTCTGCTTTCCTAATTGCTTTCTTAAACTTCACTTTCTGTACTGCACTACTGTCTCTGCTGATTTGTTTCCCTTGTACCTTCTAAGAGCCTCTCTTTTCCTTCTCATCATATCCTGAATATCTCTGGTTATGAATGCTACTTTGGGTCTGCTACTCCTTCCTATCACCCTGCAGAGAACATGCTGGGCTTGTATCCTCCCCATTTCCTATTTGAATGCCTTCCACTGTTCTACAGTAGCTGTTCCCAGTATACCATGGCCAGATCCTGCCTTATTTTACTAAAATTCCCTCTCCCCAGTTTTCTTTGAAACTTATCTATTTCTTTGACCATAATAAGCATAAATTGTACCATGTTGTGATCACTATCACTGAAATGCTCCCCCACGACCACCTGAAGCACCTGTCCTGGTTCATTCCCCAGAATTAGTTCCAAAACAGCTCCGTCCCTTGTTGGACCCTCTACATATTAACCTAAAATGTTCTCCTGTACATATTTCAAGAAATCCACTCCATCCAAGCCCTTAACACTACATCTCACCTCTCGATTATGCGCTTTTGACATTGTAAAACAATCATGAAACACGAACAAACATTTTAAATCCCCTGAAGTGGTTAATCTGTTCTTAAAAAAAACTTCTATTTAGTGGTCACATAAAAGACAGCTGATCCTGTGATCATCTTTTTAAACTTCCAATGAAACTGTGATCTCCTAAAGAGATAATTGTAGTTTCTGAAATTCAACTGAGCATTAAGAATGACATAATAACCAGCCTTGGGAAAAGTTAACAAAGAGTTTTATTGAAACTGTGGAACGACAGAAAGTTATTTCTTTGCCTCAACGAACATAAAATGACCAGACAATCAAACAGTTTTTTTTTTAACTATTGCAGATAGTTTAACACTAAAATGAAACTTATTCACTCTTCAAGAGCATCTAAGTTTATGCAGGTTCATAGTTCCTTGACAGTGGAGTCGCAAGTAGACATGGTAGAGAAGAAGGCAATTGGCACACTTGCCTTTATTGTTAATGCATTGAATGTAGGAGTTGGGATGTCATGTTGCGCTGTACAGGACCTTGGTTATACCACTTTTGGAATACTGTGTTCAATTCTGGTCTCCCTGCTTTTGGAAAGATGTTGTGAAACTTGAATGGGTTCAGAAAAGACTTACAAGGGTTGGAGGGTTTGAGCTGATAGAAGAGGCTGAATAGGCTGGGGCTATTTTCTCTGGAATGTCAGAGGCTGAGGGGTAACCTTATAGAGGTTTATAAAATCATGAGGGGCACAGATAGGGTGTATAGCCACAGTCTTTTCCCCAAGGTTGGGGAATCCAAAACTAGAGGGCAAAGGTTTAAGGTGAGAGAGGAAAGATATAAAACGGAACTAAGGGGCAACCTTTTCACACAGAGTGAGGTGTGTGTATAGAATTAACTGCCTGGGGAGGTGGTGGAAGCTGGTACAATCACAACATTTAAAAGGCATCTAGATGGGTACATGAATAGAAAGGATTTACAGAGAAATGGGCCAAATGCTGGCAAATTGGACTAGATTTATTTAGGATATCAGGTTGGAATGGACAAGTTGGACCAAAGGGGTCTGTTTCTATTCTGCACATCTCCATTACTCTAATTAGTAACAGTTAGAGCCCTCGGAACCATAAAAATTAGGGACTGTTGAATTTACCAGTAATTCAAATGGCATTATTGAGTTTTTGTTTTTTTTTCCCATTTTGGTTTTGAACTGTAAGCTGAAGTTGAGAATTGAACTTTGAACTTTCAGCAGCTGCTTGGCCTGCTGTGTTCATCCAGCTCTACATCTTGTTATCTCAGATTTTCCAGCATCTGCAGTTCATACTATCTCTGAGAGCAACTGATGTTTGTTTGAGGGAAATGGCCTGGAATGATAACTGCAGGTTACTTATTGTTCTAATAACACTGGAGATGTTTTGGCACTAGGATCGGTTTTGCCCAAGGACTGATAGCAGTTTAATGTTGCATTGATCAATCAAGGGGAGGCCAGTGCTGGCCAACCAATCACAGAGAATGTTGGGAAAGAAAGAAAAACCACAGACTGAATTAGTTTTCACTGTTTTGTTTTGGGCAAAAGGCTGCGCAGTCGGAAGCTGCTGGGTTGGGAAGCTGTGTTTAAGTTTTATTTCAAGAATTGTTAAATATTCTGACATAGAATTCTAGTTTATAATAAATAAGTGAATATTTCTTGGAGGTTGCTGGAAGATGATTATGTTGACTAGAGGTTTTGGAATTCAAGCAAGATATAATCTTATGTGCCTGTAATACAATACATTATTTAAGTATTCCATAAAAAGCTGGGACTCAGCATTGAAATGTTATTGAACTGGCAAATAATGACTTTTTTTAATTTTTTTAAAACTTATCCCTTAACTTTGTCTGTCTGTTTATGTGCATGAGTGGGGACTATGGTTAGAAAAGATTGTGTTTAAATTATAGACCTTAATTAGATTATCTTATTGTTTATCTTTGTTCCGCTATTAATAATAAATTGTGTTAAAAATAAACTTAATTTCTATTTAAGTTATAAACTTGGTGTCTGATATCTGTTATTTTTAAAGTATGTTAGGAACCATTGAACAAAAACAGAAGTTGCTGGAAAAGCTCAGCAGGTCTAGCAGCACCTATGAAGAAAAAATCAGAATTAACGTTTCGGGTCCAGTGACCCTTCCTCAGTTTTGCTTTTCCAGCAACTTCTGCTTTTGTTCCTGATTTACAGCATCCACAATTCTTTCATTTTTTTTCAGTTAGGAACCATTGGGCAGATTGGGGGTCATTGAATGTTTTAATTTCACTGTATTTCAAATCAAGTGTTAGTAAGTCTGATTTGGTCTGGCGTGCTATCCCTGCACTATAACACTTACATAATCTTACCAGATCTGATTCCCACTAGATACAAAAATTGTTGGAACTGGGGATTGGACTTCCACATCTCTGTCCTTTCTATCATTTTTAAACTTATGTAGAGTGAAATAAATCCACGGAGGATGGTATCCAGTCACCAAGTCACCCTTTATGTACACGTGGAGAGTCCTTGACACTGTGCCAGCTCTGAGTGAACAGGATGTCTGACACTCCTGTTCTTATCTGTCAGCCAGGGCTCCCTGATTGGACCAGATTAACAGCCCAAAGAGGCAATGCATATTCATTGAGGTCCACCTGGCTGACCTCATTGTAATCACTACATAGAGTATTCCCAACCCCTCAAAAATCTGGTCCAAATGCTCACTATCGTACCAAGCGATGCATTTACATAAATCAAGGAAAGCAAAGTTGTTTATATTTTCTTAATCCATGAAGTATCTTGTATACAAGGTTCCAAGAGATAATCCTTCTGTGACACCCTAAGCGGCAACAATTTCATACATGGAGGCACCAAGAACCCTCAGTGAAGTTGTATTAAGAATTTAATATGAAAGTTGTTTTACTATTTGAATATTTTAGACTTCAGAATAAGCCTTTGAAGCCATTCACCCTGTTTTTTTTTTAAAACTGCAACTGATGTTAAACATGTTGCCTGGCTCAAAGCCACAACAACAGTTAAGTCTTTTAAAAGATGATGGCGTACAACATTGAAAGTTCTGCTCTTGCATTATTTGAAAACATGTATCTGGTCAGCACCATGAAGAAAATAATGGTTTTGGTTGAAGGTGCTTTCCTTTCGTATCTTTAATGCTCCCAGTATGCCTTTGCAAAGCTTTACAAAGGTGGTGCTTCAGAAGAATCATATAACAAAACACATAGTCATAAGTTCCTGGAGTAATTTTGAATGATAACATATTGATCCAGCAATATTTTTAAGGGGGGGGGCGGTGGTGTGGGAGCATTGTGTCAAGCGTGAGTAGAACGTATGGTATTTGAAGATTTGATTGTCTTCTTAGCAATGTTATTATATTATCAGAAAAATATGAAATATCGATATATTGCTTGAAGTGCAGTAGTCGTCCAATTATACAAGCCACTCGAGTGAGGATGAATGACTCCAGGTACCTGGGATTTTAGATAACCGAGAATCAATAATAGATGAGTTCAATTGTTTGAGGAGGGACATAAAAGATGCTTGACAATGTTGATAAGTGGTAGTTTGTTAAACAGTTATGTATTGCAGTGCTTTATTTTCTTGTGTTGATAAATTAATCTTTTATAGTAGATGTTGATACTAGCAATATTTCATTTGTATATATTTTTATAAGTTGTTTTACATCTAGTCCTCAGCTTTTATTATGGGCTGCTCAAGTCTTGAATTATGTTTTGTCAGATCAGATCAGGCAGGTAACCTATCCCAAGTACTCTACAAATAGCACTTTTTAAAAAACCTGCACATTAAATATAGCAAAGATCCCAAGAGGCTTCACAGAAGCGAGGGGCATATTTGAGCAACTGACCAAATTGGTTTTGAAGACTGTCTTAAAGGAGGAAAGAGAAGAAAGAGATGTAGAAAGACAGAAGGATTTAGCACAGAATTCTAGAGCTTAGAGCCATGGCATGCATATTAATGGTGGAGTGATGAAAATTGGGCTACTACATGAGGCCAGAATTGTTTAATTACAGATATCAGGGAGGTGAAGGCCTAGAATTATTATCACTGGACTTTTAGTCCACAGATTCACGAAAGCCCCAGGGACCTGGGTTACTGCCACGTCAGATGGTGGAACTTGCATCAAATAAAAATGTGGAATTTAGAGTCTAATAGTGACCAAAAATCCACTGCTGGGGGAAAAATACCCATCTGGTTCACTAATGTCCTCTACGGAAGGAAACTTCCATCTTTACCTTGTCTGGTCTACCTGTGACTCCAGATCCACAGCAACACGGTTGATTCTTAGGATGGGTAACATATGCTGGCCTAGCCAGTGTTGCCCTAATTTTGTTAATGAATTTTTTAAATAAATCTCACTGGTAAACAGAAAGCCCACTCAAGACATATTGTTTAAATATTTTTCCTATTTCGAAAACACTTTTGAAAGCAAAAATTCAAAGCTTTGCAACAGCACTATTAAGTTATTTTTTGACAACTAAGGATCTAATGTGTAAGTTATGCAAAATTCTGAACTATTTTTAATTTACAGATTGTGAATTAGAACTATCTCTCAGGTAATCAGAAAGTCTTCTCAGAAAGCTTTCGTTGAATCACAGAGTAATACAACACAGAGCAAGCCTCATGCCTATCATGTCTGCGTCAAAATGAAACGTTTAATAAGTTTTCATTTTGTTTGTGGAAGCTTTGTCATTTTGTCACAAAGACTGAATATGTCAATGATGTGTTGGGTCACATTACAAAGCTGTACATTTGGGAACAAATTGAAAAAGATTGATCAAACTATTTTTCCCTTAAAAATGGTACTCCTCTAACGCCTAGCTAGAGAATACCATCTGCTCAGACAATTGTAATAAAGTTCTTGTAAAGTCTGGAAAACAAAGGGGAATACATCTGGTGAGACATTCTGACAGTCACATGCACCAAGCAGCTGGACCACAGGAATCCTCCTTAGCAAAACCTCAGCTGATGCAGTTCCCAGGACAGAGTTAGCATCATTACTGAGTTCTGCTTTTGTATCAGCTTACCTCACAGCAAACATCTTACTGCCATGAAATATTGCTGCTTTGCTGATTTTGGAGTTTGTTGCAAATAAAGCTCAAATTGATTTTATGTACAAACATGTAACTATGTCTGATTCAACTTTCAAGTCAATTTATATTTAGAAATAAGGTAACTACTACTTGGCTAACAGAACAACTATGGTACATAAAACAGGCTTTGCAGGTTAGCTTGCAATTCTACTGAGGATTTTTTTTAGCTCCAACTTTACCAAAGTAATTTATCTTAAAACCTTGGGGAAATCCTGGAGCTGTTATACCACTTTGACATGCCATGCACCTCTGGGAAGGTGTTTAAATGGGAAGCAAAGTTTTTTTAAAATCCATTCTTCATATCTGTGGCCACTGAATTTCTAATGGTTACTGGAACCTCCAGCAGTAATAGAGAAATTTAGGAGGAAGACTTATTTGTTGTGCAATTTGCATTTAAATTCCAATGTCAATCATTATAAGTCCATTCTTTTCTATCGACTGTAAGCCTGATAACAGAACAGTTGGATAAAAGTCTTGCCAGCTTTTCTATTGCTCCTTATGCTATCTGTAGACTGTACTTTTTGTTACTGATAGCCACTCTTGTTCTCTGCTATTGGTTGGTTCACTATTTCTCTGACCACCAGATAGTCTCTTGTTCTCCATTACAAAATGTTCTCTACCTCTTTTTTCTCTGCCCTTTTAATTAAAGTCTTCAAATTTCAAATGCCTGTGGCACATTGATTGCTTTGCATCCAAAATACATGCACAAAAAATTTGTATTTTTCTTACTTTTTATATCTCAATCCTTCATTCACTCCTCTTCCACACAATTTCCTATACATTCTTGTTCCATAGTTTTTTCATTGTAGATTCACCCTCTGTTTTCTGGACATTAAGGATGTCATGTACGGCAGCAGTGCAAATGCCATGCTTATAAAACTATTGGTTCGATATTAGTTTCGTAAAACCTGTCCATATATACTTTCCACTGCCTCAGGAAAGCATCCATCATAATCAATGACCCCTCCCACCCTGGTTATACTGTCTTCCACCCTCTTTCATCGGGCAGAAGATGCAAAAGTTTGAAAAGACATACCAACAGATTCAAGAACAGCTTCTTCCTTGCTGTTATCAGATTTATGAATGGATCTTTCGTATATTAGAGTTGATTTTTCTCTGCAGCTTCTTTGCAGCTGTAACACTACATTTTGCATTCTGTTCTATTACCCTGAGGTACTTATGTAAAGTATGATTTGTCTGGACAGCATGAAAAACAATACTTTAAACTGTATCCTGGTACATGTGACCATAATATATCAAATCAATTCAAATCAAACCTTAAACAGCAAGTAGACAACAATAATACCACACTGTGCTTCAAAAGAAACAAGAAGCAGAGCTCAATGCACCACAAAGTACAGATGGTACAATGACTCTTTTCATGCTGTCGGCTTATTCCAAGAGATTTCCTGTGTATTAGAGTCCTAGCTTGTCCTTTCCAAACAAGCCTATAGCAACAAGACAGCATCTCTTCAGAAAGCAGCCAACATAAGCCAACCATGGAACACATTGAGGCTTTGAGAAAGCTTGATTCACAACTGAAAGGAAAAAATAAAATAAACCCACAGCACATCAAAAAGCAGGCAGCGGGTCTGATATTTGGCAAACAGATGTAATCCCCAATGTTGGTGTCTTATTGTCTGCCCACTGAACAGCAGAGAGAATGCTAAATCCAACATATCAGAAAGTGCAGTCATTATTGTGCTTTACTGCAGCCATGCCAGAAATTGATTTTTTATAGTAAATAATTGATGCCAGTGAGCAATTTCTTTTATCCCGCTCAAACTGCAATCTCTTTTAACCTTACAGCATTTCTCATGAGGACCAATTATGTCACAAAAGACGATTACTGCCATCTAAATGCAGTGAAGTCAAAAGATTCTGTGTTAGTTACATTTAAATGCATATATAAATATGCTTGTGAATTTGCAAGCAAAGCTATAATATTACTACGTCTACAGCAGTGTTTTCAACCTGCAGCATGATTAACTGCACTTTCAATGCTAAAATGGCCATTTTAGTAGTCGACAGTAGCATTGCATTTTAACTGTTCTTTACTGTGAGACAACTATTTGTTGAAAAAAATTAAGACATTTTAACTTCTCATGTTTACTGAATATAACTTCAGTCAAATAGAAAATTAACATGCTGGAAATGCACTGCAACTGCACCAGTCTCAGAGTAAAAAGGAAAAAAATTAATATTCTGGTTAGAGATCCTTCACCAAAACAGTTTGGAAGGAATTCTGTTTGAAATACTAGTGTTCCATTTCTCTTTCAGATGATGGAGGATTTGTTATGTATTTCCAGCATTTCTGTTTTACCTTCAGATTTCTGGCATCCACAGCTTCTCCTTTCATCTCTATAATGCAGTAGGTCACACAACACAGGGTAGGTTAGATTATTTACTTATCCCCTTCTTCTGCAGAGTATAGCAGTTCAGCAGGGCACTAGTGTTTGGGATGAAGTGAGTGGTGGTGTCTGCATTATCTTCCTTGGTTGGAGGTCTATGGTCACTTTTACAGATCTTATTGATTTGGTTCTTTGATTAAGCTATGAGGATGCATGCTTAAGCAGCTCTGGAAGAGATTTCCTTTCCATCATCTGTGAGTAAATCCTTCAGTGTAAATGTCAATCAAAGACAAGGATTTGAACCAGAATGTAATACTCTTAACACTGCCACCACCAGACCAAGGAAGATGATTTATGAACAGTTCATGGAGGCATGCTTTCCAGTCAAAAGTTTAATTCATTACAGTGCTAGCTCTTGTATTCAGCCGCCCTGGTAGTGGAAGCACATTTCTGATGTACAAAACAGCAAACTCATCCTCTATAACAGGTTTATGATTAGATTATAAATAAGGGTAGACATCACAAATTCTCAATTATGGTACAAAACTTGCTGCTGGAGGGTACAGAAAGTGCAAAAGTGAAATTAAAATCAAGGCATGCCAAGGGAGGGCATGAAAACATATTGACAAATAGAACCATGGAAAAAAAAAACTTATGAATACATTTAGAACATGAGGATAGCTAAAGAAAGAGTAGACTATTAAAGGCAACAGTGGTAACTTGCATGTGGATGCAGAAAATGTGGATATGGATCTTCTGAATATATTGTGCTTATTTTCGCAAAACAATAAGATGGCACAGGCATCGTCATTATAGAGGAAGATGAAATATTGGATGTGCCAAACAAGAACTTAGGTTTCTCCAGCTTTTAATATAATTAAACACCCCAAGTCATCTGTAGGAGAATTTGAAAACAAATTTCTTTTTCTTCATTTCTTAACTCATCTGGGATATGTGAGGTTTGCTGTCTGGGTCACCATTTGTTAACCATCCCTATTTACCCTCAAGAAGGTGGTGAGCTGCTTTCTTAAACTGCTGCAATCCATTTGGTGTAGGTACATCCATAATACCCTTAGGGAGGGAGTTTCAGGATTTTGAATCAGTGGCTCTGAAGGAATGATGATTATAGGTCCAAGTCTGGATGCTGAGTGTTTTGGGGGTAGCCTGCAGGTAGTGGTGCTCCAATGTATCTTCTCCCCTTTTGATTGGGATGTGCTGTCTAAGGAGCCTTGGTGGTTTTCTGCACTGCGTCTTGTCGATGGTATTCACTACTGCCACAGAGCATTGATGATGGACAGAGTAATGTTTGTGCATTTGATGCCAATCAAGTAGTTTGCTTTATCCTGGATGGTGTCAAGCTTCTTGAGTGTTGTTGAAGCTGCAC
>NC_063332.1:44767273-44794814 GCF_021869965.1 Rhincodon typus | reverse complement strand
ACAGAATGTTACTTAAATCTTACCTTCATTACAAAATCAACTACTTAGGGAGGAACTTGAACTATTGTTCAAACTTGTTTCATTTCTCGATCTGGTAGGTCAAACAATTTGCCTCCGTAGGAAAATATATGTTAGTCCATCTAGCTTATGTAACAAATTGCAGCTATTCACATTGTGTATTGACACTGTACTACCTGGTTCTGAAGCCTACCCACTCATAACTATTTAAAATGCATCAGGATTCATCAACTAAGCAGGACCTGTTCACAGCAGTTCACTCAATCCATGACGTCATTAAACCCCTGACCTAATAAATTAAGTCCAAGTCAGCAGCTCAGTCGTGCACATTCAAATTATAATGAGGTTAGCTTCTTTTGGCGTAATTGCAAACATTCATTCTCTTTCTAATTCTGTATGACCTTTTATTACTTTTGGTTCCCTGCGGGCCTCCTCTGGGGTGATTACTGGTGTCTCAGAAAGCAAGAAAGTCACGGGAAGGGATTGGCTGGATTGGATTTATAGAATCAGAAAATTAGAATAGCTACAGCACAAACGAAGAGCAATCGGACCCTTGTGTCAATGCTGGCTTTCTAACGGAGCAATTCACTGACAGCCACACCTGCCCTTCTCTTCATAGTCCAACACATTTATCCTGTTTAAATGATAATTCAATTCCTTCTTGAATGCCGCAACTGAACCTGTCTCCACCACCCTTTCTAAATTCTTCTTCCTAAAGTGTGGAGCCCAGAGCTGGATCCAGTACTCCAGTTGAGGCAGGAAGCAATGTTTTACAATGGCTCTGTATAACTTCCTTGCTTTTGCATTCTAAGTTTGTATTTATATAGCCTGGGATGCTGTATGCTTGATTAACTACTCTCTCAACCTTCACCTTCAACAAGTTTTGTATGCATACACGCTTGTCCTTCTATTCCTTCACTCTTTTAATATACTACCCTTCATTTTATATCACCTCCCCTTGTTCATCATGTGGCAAATAGTCACTTCACACTTCCCTGCATTAAATTTCATCTAACCCTTTCCATTTGTTCCATCAAACTGCCTGTGTCTTTTTGAATTTCTGCATTATCCTCCTCATAGTTCACAATACATCCAAGGTTTGTATTGTCTGCAAATTTTGAAATTGCATCCTGTATACCAAATTTTTTTTTTAAGGGTGTCGCTGGCTGGCTGGTCAGCATTTCTTGCCCATCCATAGTTGCCCTTGGGAAGGTGCTGGTGAGCTGCCTTCTTGAACCATTGCAGTCCACCTGCTGTGGGTTGACCCACAATGCTGTTAGGGAGGGAATTCCAGGATTTTGACCCAGAAACAGTGAAGGAACGGAACTTGAAGGTGGTGGTGTTCCCATGTATATGTTGCCCTTGTCCTTCAAGGTGGAAGTTGTGGGTTTGAAAGGTGCTGCCTGAGGATCTTTGGTAAATTTCTGCAGTGCATCTTTTACATAGCACACTCCGCTGCTACTGAGTGTTGGTGATGGAGGGAGTGGATGCTTGTGGATGTAGTGCAAATCAAGCGGGCTGCTTTGTCCTGGATGGTGTCAAGCTTCTTGAGCGTTGTTGGGGCTGTACCCATCAAGGCAAGTGTGGAGTATTCCATCACACTCCTGACTTGTGCCTTCTAAATGATAGGCAGGCTTTGGGGAGTCAGGGAGTGAGTTACTCGCCAAAGCATTCCTAGCCTCTGACTTGTTCTTGTAGTCACTGTGTTTATGTGGTGAGTCCAGTTGAGTTTCTAGTCAATGGTGATCCCCAGGATATTGATAGTAGGAGATTCAGGGATGGAAACATCATTGAATGTCAAGGGACAGTGGTTAGATTGTCTTTTATTGGTGATGGTCACATTGTGGCACTTGTGTGGCCACTTGTCAGCCCAAGCCTGGATATTGTCCAGATCTTTGTTGCATTTGAACATGGACTGCTTTAGTATCTGAGGAATCGCAAATGAATATTGTGCAATCATTGACAAATGTCCCCACTTCGGACCTTATGATGGAGGGAAGGTCATTGATGAAGCAGCTGAAGATGGTTGGGCCTAGCACACTACCCTGAGGAACTCCTGCAGAGATGTCCTGGAGCTGAGATGACTGACTTCCAACAAACATGACCATCTTCCTATGTGCTAGGATTTGACTCCAACTAGTGAACAGTATGCCCCCGATAACCATTGATTCAAGTTTTCCTAGTGCTCCTTGATGCCACACTCCGTTGAATGCAGCCTTGATGTCAAGGCCTTTCACTCTCACCTCACCAAATATCTAAGTCATTAATATGTATTAGGAAAAGCAGGAGCCCCTAACACCGATGCCTTGAGGTCTCAACTGTAAAGTTTCCTCCAGCCTAAAAGGTAAGTGCTCACCACAACCGTGTTTCATGTTACTCTGCCAATTTTATATTTGTGTTCCCACTGTCCTTTTTATTCTATAAGTTCTAAGTTAGCTCACAAGTGTATTGTGTTGCATATTATTGAATGCCTTTTACAAGCTCATGTACACCACATTAACAGCACTGGCCTCATCAACCTTTTCAGTTACTCTGTCAAAAAACTCAAACCAGTTAGTCAATCATGATTTAATCATCATCACAATCTATACTGGCTTTCGTTGTTTGACTTGCATCTTCCTAAGCAACTCTTAAATAGTCCCAAATTATCATTATCGTCCTACTTTTTGTAGACCATATACACAATAACAATTTCTCTATTCCTCCGGAAGCTGCCAATCATGTAGGTATACTAGCACAGTTAGGGTAGGAATGTGACCAGTTCTGGAACAAGCAATATTACAATAAACGTCCACATTCTTCAAGTAGCCAATAGCACCAGCACTGAAGCCATTATCACCTGAAACCAACTTTGCTGGGTTAGCCACGTGCTTAGGATGCCAAAGTTCTGACTGCCAAATCAAATCTTCTTTACCTGGTTCAAGGAAGGCACTCACACGAGAGGAAGACAAACGAATTGTTTCAAAGATTCCCTGATAGCTTCCCGTAAGAAATGCTACATAAATGTCAATGTGTGGCACACTCTTGTTCAGAAAAAAAGGGCTTTTCAGAAAAAAAGAAAGCTTCTGTAAGGGACATAATCCTTTGAGAACACCCGCCGGCTAGAGGAAGTATGGGAAAAGAACTGGACAAAAGAATGGTAGCAATCTCATGCCCAAGGACCAACTCCATCTCTCGGAAACACTTGCCAAATGTGCTTTTGGAAATATGGTTCTGGAATTGGGCTGATTAGCCACGTAAGCACAGAGATAACCCATGACCAGCGACACAGAATCATGCCTGTTAGTGGGTGATTGCTGATGCCAATGATGACATATTACAACATTAGTTGCTCAGGCAATTAAGCAGCTGGTCAGTGAAGGTAACTCCAGCAACATTCCCATTCTGAATGTCAACATAAATGATTTGGAAGAAAACGTAGCTGGTCTAATTAGTACGTTTACGGATGATACAAAGATCAGTGTTGTGGATAGTGAGGAGGATTGTCAGAGGATACAGCAGGATATAGGTCAGTCGGAGGCATGGGCAGAAAAATGGCAGATGGAACTTAATCCAGACAAATGTGAGGTGACGCATTTTGGAAGGTCAAGTGCAGGTGGAAATTATATAGTGAATGGCAGATCTTAGGAGTATTGATATGCAGAGGGATCTGGTTGTGCAAGTCCACAGATCACTGAAACTGGCAGCACAGGTAGATAAGGTAGTAAAGTAAAAAAGGCCCATGGTATGCTTGCCTTCATTGGAAGGGGCATTGAGTATAAGGGTAGACAAGCTATGCTGCAGCTTTATAGAACTTTAGTTAGGCTACACTTGGAATATTACATACCGTTCTGGTCACCACACTGTCAGAAGGATGTGGATGCTTTGGAGAGGGTACAGAAAAGGTTTACCAGGATGTTGCCGGATATGGGGGATTTTAGCTATGAAGAAGGGATGGATAGACTAGATGTGTTTTCACTGGAACGCAGGAGGAGATTGTGAATGGCATGGATAGAGTGGAAAGTATGAGGCTTTTTCCCAGGCTGTAGGGGTCAATTACTAGGGGACATAGGTTCAAGGTGCAGGAGGCGGAAGTTTAAAAAAGATGTGTGAGGCAGGTTTTCCAGACACAGGTGGTGAATGCCTGGAACGCACTGCCAGAGGTGGTGGTGGAAGCAGACACAATAGCAGCATTCAAGAAACATCTCAACCAATACATGAATAGGAAGGCACTAGAGGGATACGGATCCTGTAAGTGAAGACAGTTTTAGTATGGAAGGGTAGAATGTGTCGGCGCAGGCTTGAAGGGCCGAAGGACCTGTTCCTGTGCTGTAAAGTTCTTTGCTCTTTGTTCTTATTGAGGTCTAGCTCATCAGTGGAAAAGACTGAAAAAATTGTAACCATCCTCAATCAGAAGTGACAAGTTGGTATTCCATTTCAGGGGTTGCCTCCAGAGGGTCCCAACGTTACAGATGCTAGTCTTCAGCTAGTTTAGTTCACTCCATGTAATATCAAGAAATGGCAACACACAATGGAAACAGAAAAGGCTGTTAGCCAAGATGACATCCTTGCTGTTGAGTAATAGTGGCAAAGTGGTAATGTTACTGGAATAGATGGGAGGTCATGAAGATGTGAAAGCTGCCAGGTAAATGTAAGTTCAGTTACTCTAGGGGACGCAGCAACCCATTTAAAGCGGATGACACCAATGCTAATGTAACAGAATTGAAGTGTTGTGAAAATTTTCATCGATCACCATCACTCATAATAATCTGTAAACTGCAACTATTAAAAGGAAACAGAGTTAATGAATATTCAGGTGTTTTTGCATAATCAATCACTCATCAGAAGCCACGTACAAGATTTGATGATAATCAACAGAACAGTAAGAATTTTTGGAAAACTAAAAAGACAATGCTGGCTACTTTCTAAGAAGCATTTATTCACTGGACAAGCTTAAAAGTGGACAAATATTATGTAACCTTGACAAAATGATTTTTCCTAAAATTAAATAAAATGTCAATGTTGTTCCTCTTGAAATTAATCAAACCTTATGCTGAACTTTAGAGATTCTGGCACAGTCAGATTTCTTTTTCATGTCTATCTCAATGGGCTACTTCCATAAAATCCATCCGAACTGTGATATAAATTTGAGCATAACATATCCTGTGCTAGCCGATCAAAAGATGGACTCATTTGT
This sequence comes from Rhincodon typus, assembly GCF_021869965.1. Taxonomy (NCBI): domain Eukaryota; kingdom Metazoa; phylum Chordata; class Chondrichthyes; order Orectolobiformes; family Rhincodontidae; genus Rhincodon; species Rhincodon typus. The sequence continues at coordinate 44,789,620 of NC_063332.1, read as the reverse complement.
TAAAGTGCTATGTCAGTAAATAAGATGAATTTATCACTGGCTATTTCTAATTTGTAGGGGAGGCAATGGCATAGTAATATTATTGCTCAACTATTAATCCAGAGACCTAGGTAATGTCCTCAGGACCCAGGTTCAAATCCTACCATGGTGGAATTTGAAATCAATAAAAATTTCTAATCAACAGTCTATTGAAAAATCCATCTGGTTCACTAGTGAAGGAAACTGCCATCCTTGTCTTGTCTACATGTGACTCCAGACCCACTGCAATGTTGTTGACTCTTAACTGCCCTCTGGGCAATTAAGGATTTGCAATAAAGCTGGCCTAGCCAGCAACACCCTTATCTCATGAATGAAGAAAACAAACTCAATAATAATCTGATCATACATTGACACCCTGTAAAACTAAAAAGTAACAAAAGATCACCCCAGAGATAGTAGGAACTGCTGATGCTGGAGAATCTGAGATAACAAGGTGTAGAGCTGGATGAACACAGCAGGCCAAGCAGCATCAGAGGATCAGGAAAGCTGACGTTTCGGGTCGAGACCCTTCTTCAGAAAAAAAATCTGAAGAAGGGTCTCGACCCGAAACGTTGGCTTTCCTGCTCCAATAGATCACCTCATATTGAATCTCTGTTTTAAAATAACAAAATATACTGGATTCTGTGGTATATGCTGTTATTTTGAATCAATGTACTCGAATAGTGAATGATAGAATTATACAGCATAGAAGAAAATCATTCTACCCATTTTGCCTGTGCTGTTTCTTTGAAAGCTTACTATAGTTCCATTCCTCTGCTCTTTCTCCATAAACTTGCATTATTCTGCTTTTCCAAGTATACATCAAATCCCCTTTTCAAAGTTTCTGTTGAATCTGATTCCATCCTTTCAGAATTTTCTGGTCATAGGTAATCACTATGTTTAAAAGAACTTATCTTTCGAAAATGATTTCAAACCTGCATCCTATAGTCATATCCTTCCTCCTTATTTTACTCCAGTGAACCCTCCATGGTCTTGAATCCTTAGGTTGAATCTCCTATTAGCCTTTGCTGGTCTAAGGGGAACAATTCCCGCATGTCTAGTCTCCTCACATAACTGAACTCCCTTATTGCTGTAGAATTGAAATGGAATATTCAGAGTGCCCTCAACCCCAAGTTCTTTAGCTTTAGAAATTCACAGAAGCAATCTGAAGTAGGATTATTATGCTTATTTGCTTTGAAGTCTAAACGGAGTCAAAAGACGCACAAAGGCGCCTTCTCCAGATAAATAAAGCTGCAAATGACTGCCAGGTTTAAAAGTCACTCAGCAGTTGCCTGACTGGTTTTCCTGTTGAAATTTTACAATCAGATGACCCCAACCTTAGTTACACAGGAAAAGTCCAAGATGGTGGTCAGCAATAGAGATGGAAGAAATTTCAGTCTCATAACTTGAGCACCTAATTTGGGATGATTCTTTGATGTAGTGTTGAGGGACTGCTGCTAAGATGTGCAATCAGTGCTTTACCTGCTGTCTCAGGTGGACATTCCATGTTTTGAAGAAGAGCAGAGGGGTGACCGCCATATTATGGTGGCTCAGTGGGTTAGCACTGCTGCCTCACTGCACCAGAGACCCAGGTTTGATTCCAGCCATGGGTGACAGTGCCGAGTTTGCATGTTCTCCCCATGCCTGCATGGATTTTCTCCAGGCATTCCAGTTTCCTCCCACAGTCGAAAGATGTGCAGGTTAGGTGGATTGGCCATGCTAAATTGCCCACAGTGTCCAGGGATGTGCTGGTTAGGTAAATTAGCCCTGGGATAGGGTGGGGGGATGGGTCTGGGTGGGATGGTCTTCAGAGGGTTGGTGTGGACTCAATGAGCTGAATGGCCTGATTCCACACTGTAGGGATTCTATGATTCTATAAATGTACACACCATGAAATAAAACATTCTTTAAACAGACAGTGATGGCTTTGCCATATTAACATTGCAGCATCTGTCACAACAATGGGACAACTGCGAAGACCGCAAAAGGATAAAACAATTGGATGGCTGGGTGATCAATTTTAACTTTTCAAAACTTGGTTGAACCTCATGCCCAATGCTTGTTTTCCCAAACCATCCATTCAGGGGTGACAGAATTTCCTTTGAGGTGGCACACACACACACATTTCGGACAGCAAGCAGATTCCCAAATTAAAACTTCAATCCCCTACGCACATACCAATCTTCCTCTATGAGCACATGTTGAATGGAGGGACTCTTACGATATTAAATTGGACAGAACTCCAGTCTGTCATAAGAATTATTTCCAAAATTTTACAATGTATATTTTTGAAGTTATTGTAGCTGAAATAGAAGAAAAATCTTTGTAGATGTCAAAGATATTTGATTCCAGAGTCAATTGGTCAGTATGGTGGATGTATTGCTTTATAGATCTATATCCCTTCGACTCCAAGCACTGCATAGTTGGTGTGAACTAGTGTCCTTCAATTCAGCCTAACAGAAAAAGAAACTTGCATTTTTATCATGCCTTTCATAATTTTAAATCATTTTAAACTGCTTTCCAGCCACTGTGATGGTCGAAGGATAAATATTGGCTAGGTTTCCGGCGAGAATGTCTGCACTTCTTCATCAAATGCAATGTCCAACTGAGACAGCATGTCAAGCACTGATTCAACATCTCAGGAGCTATCCCTCAACACCACATCAAAGAATAATCCCAAATTAGGTGCTCAAGTTTAGGAGTAGGACTTGAACCCATGATCGTTCTGTCTTTCCATGTGTCCTGCTTTACCGAGCCAATGTTGACACTCAGTAAGATGCAGTCTGGAGTTAGAACCCCACCTGACTCCACAATAATGTTTAATGAGACAGCCTTACTTTGCTCTGCTCTGGAGTCAAGTTAGTGCCAACCCAGGGTTTACACAGCACATCCAGTGTTTCTACAACTGTAGTGCGATTGAAACCTTAACTTTCAAAAGGACGGATCAATTTTTAAAAAAACACTTTCTTTGGTGGATGTATTGCTTTATAGATCTATATCCCTTCGACTCCAAGCACTGCATAGTTGGTGTGAACTAGTCTCCTTCAATTCAGCCTAAAAGAAAAAGAAACTTGCATTTTTATCATGCCTTTCATAATTTTAAATCATTTTAAACTGCTTTCCAGCCACTGTGATGGTCGAAGGATAAATATTGGCTAGGTTTCCGGCGAGAATGTCTGCACTTCTTCATCTATAAGGTGGGATTTCAAATCTGTCAAAAATCAAACCCACCCTAAATTATTATTTTACATAGCTCAGCCATGTCATGATAGATGCTATTTTTAAGACAGTTTAGTCATGATCTTGACACAGGCATTGCAGAAATCAGCTGCCTTCTTCACTGACAGGGTTAGTGCAGTGTAACATTTTAACTTTAAGAAGACAGAAAAAGAAAGTACATCAAATTTTCCATGATGGCTGGAGCATTTTAATAAGGTGCAATGGGAAAATGTGAATCTTGACAGTAGTATGCTGCAGGGTTAGCTGCAGTGACAAACAATGCATATTTTCCCGAAGTTCGTGAAAACTTCTTGCCTTTTCTTCATGTTCTGCACATTATTTTTTGATTATCCCTAATTCCATACTGTTTATTTAGTTGTGGTCAAGTTCTAACATTGGATGTTTTTTGAGAATAATAGGCATGCAATGAGTTAAGAGAAGTGTCCTATTACATGACAGATAAAGCACTTGATACTGGTGAATAGTGTTGTCCTTGTTGCAAGGAGATTATCCCATTTATCAGATAATTTCCACCAAGCAAACTCCATCAGCATTGATTTAAACATATTGAGGCCAACAATTAAATTAGTCTCTAAGTAGATCCATCCCGTAAAGCCATTAGCCTTTTCCTTATTAATTGGCATGCACTGTATTTTCTATTTTGCTGGGCTGTATAGATTTTGTTGAACCCCAGATAGGGGTGGGAAATGAGTTAGACTGCTGCACAAGGGCTATTGCCTCTTTTGAAGAAAATAAAGCATTTGAAAAATGTACAGATTTAATATCAGGATCAATGTTACATCTGGGCTAGATTTTAATAGTCAGCAGGTTTCCTTCAGGTTGCCTGATCAATCATTTAAGCTTTCCCATCTAAGAGACAGCTAATGAACAAAGATACGACTAGTTGCATCATTATCACAATTATCCATGCTATCTTAGTTATTGCAGGCATATCTTGCACACACTGAAGTGTTATAGGTCATTGCTGAACTCCATCAACCTTTTTAAAATAATGTCTTGTGCAATAAAACTCATTTTAAAAAGAAAGAACTACCTGAATCAAAGTTATATTGCTGCAGATGTCTTCTTGATTCCAACTTTTATAAAACTGATATATGGTCAAAATCTTACAGCTATAATTGCACTTAGCAATGATGCAGCCGATGTGGAAGAATCCTTATGATTTGATTTAAAATTTAATTTTGATGAATAAGCTAAAGCAACTTTACAGTTGGTGTAAGGCCATAACCTTTTGAACCAGTTTCTTATGACTGTTGAAACAGATTTCTCAATAGTCATAAGCAATATCAGTTGAACTACCAATTTGTTACTTCTAAACAGAAATTAAAACAAATTCTGTTTTTTTTCCTATCTCTAATGTTTTTGCTCTAAGAAAGAATCCTGTGGAGGTGATAGAATTGTCACTGGAGACTCAGTGGGAGTCCCATATCACATTTGTTCAGTAAGGCTCAATGCATTTTGTGTCAATAAGACACTTAAGAGACCAATAGTGGGGCTTGCTCAGGATCAAAGACCCTGGGGCCAGAAATGTTCCACTTACTGAGAGCTGCTACCAGCCAGACACTAGCAGCTCATTGAACAGCAGTGCCGTTGGTGAGGATGGTGGGAGCTGCAAATTCACCATCTGTCTGAGGTTTTGAGTTGTCACTGGACCCCAGGCCAGAGTTGAGTGATGACAGGAGGAAGGGGTTGATTCAAAGTAGCACCCAACCTATATCCTCTTCCCAATGCTGACCCCTCAGTCAGGCTCTGGGTGCCTTTGAGCAAGGGACCCCACCCAAGAGATGGAAAACAAACACACCAATGTTTACTTGTTGTGTTCTGCCCCCTTCACCTGCACCTGCCTGTTACTGGGTTAATAGCAGAGGCAGCACAGTGAGGTCTTTAAGAAACTATTCATTGGTCTCCTCACTCTAAACTCTCTGAGGCAGAGTACAAGATTGCACCCAAAGTCCATGTCGGCTGTATGTATTTTTGACTTGCTTTCCACTTGTTTCCTTCTCTGGGTGTCTCTCATACACTTTCTTTTGTTATGATATACATTTGCCTCATTCACTTTCATGTAATTTTGTCCTCAGTTCTTTATCCTTTTCCTATTCTGTGCCTGAGTTGAGCCCATGCATGTTCTTGATTGGCTAAAATGTATCCTTAAGACAAACAAGCTTATTAGCACTCACCTCTGATCAAAAATAATAGTTACCCTGGAGTGTGCTACAGGACAAGAACACAATCAAGAGATTTAGATAAGGTCATAAACCTGGGTGATTTATAAAGTCATTTAAACCCTGAGGTTGTGAGACAGCCTTGCAAGTGTAACACATGATTCCAGCCAGCTGTTGTTTATAATACATTCCATTTATTTCATATTTGAAAATTTAAGCTTAAGTCAATTGCTGAGAGTTGATGACAGTTGCATTGGTGCCATGTGACAGGAATAAGAATGGACATTCTTTTATGACAGAAAGAGAGAATCAAATTCATTGCTGAATCATTTCTGAAATATATATTTTCATAATGTCTTGCGTTGTATAACCAAATATTCTTTCACTGTCCTTGGCAAGAAAACATAAATGTAGTTGTGTAAAGACTTGTTGGAAACTAATGTTAAATCATTTGGTGCATCAATGCAACATTGGTGTCGTGAGGACTTGGGAGTCTCCAGGGCTGAGGTCCAACCTCTGCTATATTAACATCACAGTCAGTGGATGATAAGACATTACAATGGGCCTTAATAGCTCTTGACGAGGAAGAAAAAATGAATCAGGAGTCCCCTGACATCCTCCTGGAATGTATGAATGTAAAGATTCACAAAGGACAGGATTGGGCTCAAGTGATTGTGCATTGTGGTTGTAGATTTTGTTGCTACTCAAAATTGAGGTTCACAAATGGAAAAAGTAGTCACTTGGACAAATGGAGTGAAATTCACAAGGAATTTGGAAGAAAACAACAGAGCAAAATATGCAAGAAATAAATAAAATAACTGCAAGTAAATATTTTGTGTCAAGGCATTCTAACATGTGAAATGGCAAAACAGTAAAAAATAGTTTAAATGCATTACCAAAGTTTCACAGCTTGAGGCCTATTTTGATTTTTACGATTTCAACCAAAATAATATTCTCTCTCTTGCTAAAGGAGGTAAGTGACACTAATTTAAATGGTGCTTTAAATTTGCATAGCTGATGGAGGAAGCAGTGGTAGTAATACAATGCAGAAGGAAAACTTGAGATTTATCTGTTTTTACCATCAAAGTGTTAAAATAACCCGAGCATGTGGCTTACCTTCCCCAAACAGCTAAAAAGCTACAGATGTGCTTCTCTGACAAGGTCACTAGTAATATCTTCAACACAGTCAGTCCTATTAAAATATTCGTATTTACGCATGGTTGGTGCCACATTTAGTCACCATGAATGGGTTTTGTCAGGCAACCATTTTATGGCATTTTGCAATTTGACAGCTTCCCAGAGCACTGCTGGAAATCTCATAAATTCCACGACAGCTCAGTTTCCTGCTGAAGCAAACTCTTTCTCACTGTGTTAGATTTAATTTTTAAAACATTGTGATTTGTTCTCTTCCCCTTCTTGTAAAATATGTAAAGCTAATCTCCAAAGGCAATCTGAGATGATGACTTTCAGAAAGAGGGAGCAATTCAAACATGATCCTTTTGGAGCTATTTCTACTGTGACCTGCTGTCACCAATCCAGTCAGAGTTGACCATCTCACCTCCCACTTCATCATGTCATAGACAATCATATCCTATTCAATGTGTCATATCAACTTAAATAAAGCCTGCCTCAAGTTAAAGCTGTGGTAATTGCACACAAATAGTATTTCTTCTCTTTTCAGAAGTTTTGTGCTCAGCTTTTGCCTCAGTCTACAATTTTCCTCAAATGATCTGTTGCAGCATTATCTGACATTGTTCTCCCTATTGACTCTCTGCATTGAGTTCTACGTCGTTTTCACAGTTTCAATAGAAAATAATAACAGGTGGAGTGTAAAATGGGTGGCTGATTCAATCCTATTATTTGCCCTCCTTCTGTTGGCATGGGAGGGAGGCAGGTGGGGCTAGGTCACAATTTTCCTGCTGCAGATTCCAAATGAAGAGATCTTCTGTGGACTTCAGAAAATTCATCTGGGTTCAAGGTAAGGGTTTGCACTGGAGTATATCGGACTAGGCATTGGTTATTGCAGAACAACACTGGGACCACGCCTGTGGGGTTACAGGGACATCCATGTCCTGCCAAATAACTATATACCTCCCGTCATTTCACAGTAACTCTCACATAAACCCAAGTATCACTTGCATTCATTGCACAGCACTTCTAACCACTGACCAGAAGGTCTTCTCTGTCTCTTTTATCTTGCAGGTTCTGTGAGCACACTGCCACTCCCACCCCCCAACACACACACACACACACACACACACACACACACACACTCACCTCTGTGGGGAAACACAGCTCCCCTCAGAAGTGCCGTCCTGGATCTTTGAGGATGAGTGTGCTGAGGCCTCAAAGGAACCATTGCCAAGGCTGCACCTGAACCTCACTACCCAGCTCAGTTACAGACACCTTGTTTGGAGCATTAAACATAGAGGATGAAGGGCACATGCTGCTGAGCACCTCATAGTAACAGTTCCACAACTGGCCAGTGGAACTCCATGGTGTACTAGAGACTAGGCACTCGCCCCACCCCACCACCTTGAAGCCAGGGTTCTCCTGATTGTGGACAATGTCCCTCCTGCATTATATCATTCTGGGCCGTGCTGTACTGGATCTCCTCTTACAGATTCTGCTGCCCTCCTTCACAACTGTATTGTGCCCAATCCCAGAACCTGAAGGCCACAGTAATCCGCTAAGGCTCAGTATTGCAGCCATGTCACCCTTCACTGAGAGCAACCCTCCTTCTCTTGCTTCTGAACTCCAGTTCCCTACAATCCTTAGTTGCAGAAACCCTTCCCTGTACTTCTCCATAAAGGTCTTATCTGACACCAGGGCCCTCGCAATCTTGATTGCCCTTCCAACAATTGATTTTTGGGGTCTTTTGCTATAGTTGTGCGGATTTCAGCAGTGCTTTTAAAGAAAAAGCACAAATCTGAGAGCAAATACAATGTTTCTTGGGCCGTTTCTGTTTGGGAAGACTGTTTTGCATTTGTTTTCCTCTTGAATACTTGGAGGAACTAATCGATTAGAACATCTTTCAGCTCAAAACTTGGCTTTGAGCCCATTTGCCTCTTTATGATGTTCAGCTTCTTGTAGTGAAAGATTTTTTATTGCTGCATTTAATTTCTGCTGCTAGGACTTTTTACCAGATCTCTTTTGCCCTTTTGATGAATCTTTTAATGTGTTCACACATTTTTATTTTAAGATTCATCTCATTAAACCTTTTCCACTTTCTCCCCAAAGATTCTGTGCAGGTCATTTTATTTCTTTTTTATTACTTTTTTTAATGTATTTGTTAATCCTTCAGAGATATTTGTCATCAGGGTCAAACAATTGTCTTTGAAATGACATTCACCCAATGTAAAGCAATGAATTCTTCATAGAAAGATCAAGAGAAAAGGTTAGATAGGTATTTATGGTTGAAAGAAAAAGAAGATACATCCAGGCGGTGAGATGAAATAGAATGGAAGGAGGCATATGTGGAGCATAACCACTGGCAAATATCTGTTTGGATGAATGACCTATCTCTGATTTGATTTGATTGATTTATTGCCACATGTACCTAAGCACAGTGAGAAGCTTTACTCATGAGCAGTACAGGCAGATCATAGTAAGCAAGGGCATACAGATCATAGGGTGAAAAAAATACTTAGACATGGCACTGACACCATGTGACGCCCTGTGAGCTCCCTACAATAAATGTAACTCTAACGTTTCTTATAACCATTCTACACTTTTAGATCTAAACTCAAAATCTGTAAAAATTACTAATAATGTTCTTTTCAAATAATGCTAATGTTGATCTTGCCCAGTGCACACCCTGTGTGACATAACCTGCGCTGTAAGTAATGTGTTATTCTATGAAAAAGAAAATTTGTCTCAACTTCAGCCACAAATTTTAAAAAAAATGCTCAGGTCCCCCAAACACTGGCACTATCTGTGAGATTCTTAGAATCCCTACAGTGTGGAAACAAGCCATTCAACCCAACAAGTCCACATCACCCCTCTGAAGAGCATCCCACCCAGACCCATTCCCCTATGTTTCCCATGTTTAACCCAAACACAATGGGCAATTTAACATGGCCAATCCACCTAGCCTGCACATCTTTGGACTAGGGGAGGAAACCAGAGCACCCAGAGAAACCCACACAGGCACGGGGAGAATGTGCAAACTCCACACAGTCACCCGAGGGTGGAATCGAACCTGGGTTCCAGGTGTAGTGAGGCAGCAGTGCTAACCACTGAGCCACCATGCCACTCCTGCTGTAAGAGGTAAATTCAAGCAGTCAGAGATCAAGTATGCAAGTAATCCTGGCCAATTTTCTTTGCACTGAGTTAAAAAAAACAACCGTTTTGTTTTATAGGTACTTTCTAATTCATCCAAATATCTGATGTTTGACATATCCACGCACGCCTCCTTTATTGTTTTGAGCGACAAGAGGTGATGCCACTTTGTGCAGTTACATTAAGCATTTCACTACTGTCTTTGTGTCTTCTCAGTCCAACTTATGCTAAATGGATTCACTGGTCAGTTAACCCAAATGCTGTTGCCAAATCAGTAGACTCTTATATTGACAAATCATCCAAGAACTGAATCTCTCTTTTGGTTTCTAGAATAATATTAAGACCCATGATGATGTTTGTCTTCACTTGCAGCCTTCAAACAAGATAACAAGAATATTCCTTTTGAAGCTAGTACAACAGGGAACTGACGAAAGATGCAAGTTTGAAATGCCTCACATCTAGTTTTAATATCATGTTATTTTGTTTTATTTATATAGTCTATGTACTTTCTAAACTGCATTTTAAATGCCTATAAATATGTATGCATTTGACTGCCGGCACATTGACTTCTGATGCAACTTAGCACAGACTGATAACTGCATGACTGACTGCTGCTAACAAAAACATGAGCAAATTTCACCAAGTTCCCAGAAGGGTAAACAAGTTATTTTCTTCTGACAATCAACTGTAGAATGTTTAAGTTACTTGTCTCTCTCTTACATTTGCAGTACTGAGAACTGATTCCAAAATCAACTGATACATTTCTTGCAGTGTATTATTTGAATAGTATGTAATTCACAATTCATCTCCCTCTAATTACCAGAAACCATTTTAGGAAGCAGACGATGGATAGGATGTGCAAAGATCAACCATATCATTGAAGGAATGGAAACAAGCTTTGAAGGCACTGTGAGAGCTAACAAGGTGGAAAAAATTCCAGAGGTCAAGGGAAACTGGTTGAAAGAATGTTTCTTTGTGGCTGACAGAAGGGAAGAGGTGAAGAATAAGCAATAACATCAACATTGTGAGGGTTACTATTGATTAGAAACTTAACTGCTTCAGCTACATAACCACTGTGCTACGAGGTTAGGAATTCTGCAGTGAGTAACTCAACTCCTGACATCCTGAAGCTTATCCACCAACACCAAGACACAAGTCACACTGAGACAAGATACTCCATGTGTATTTAATAAAACCATGTACTTAATAAAATCAACATCATCCTGGACAAAAGAACCTGCTTGTTCAGCACTGATCCATTAGCTTCCCACCCTTCACCAGTGTACAGTGACAACATGTCCAAGTAACTTGCCAAAGCTTATTCAACAGTATCTTCCAAACCCAAGACCTCTATTATCTAGAAAGACAAGGGCAGCAGATGCATGGAAACATCACCACCTGAGAGTTCCCTTTCAAACCACACACCAACTTTACTTGGAATTATTTCACTGTTGCTGGATAAAGTCCTGAAGCATCCTTCCTGATGGCACTATGAATGTACCTCTACCACATAGATTGCAGTGATTTATGAAGGCTTACTTCCACTTTCACAAGGGAAGGTAATAAAAACTGGTCCTGCCAATGATGCCCATATCCCAGAAACAAATTTTAAAAATTGCAGTCGAAAGGGATGCCTGTGTAAAGATTCTTACCATGCTCAAAGAAATATTCATTATGTACATTATAAAATGTTGTCAGATAATGAAACTATAAGAGGCTGGAAGATGTTCTGGTAGATCGTAATCTTTGGTTAGCTGTCTGACAGAGAGTGTCAGCTGTCACCAGATCTGGAGATGAAAAGCCCAAAGCCATTTTGAGGCCTGTCCCTAATTTGCACGGATTTTTGTGACTGTCCCATGTCAGATGAGCATCTTGACAAAAAATGCTCTTTGGAGAACTGTGGATACCTCAGTAGGTTCTGCAAGTGATGCAAGGTAAAGTAGAGGCATGGGTATGGAGGAGAAGGGTAGACGTGGAGCAAAGGGGCAAACATAATTTGGCAGTAGCCTGCAATACTTTCATGGAATGTTCCTGCTTTCCCTAGCTTTTAGAGACTTAATGCTAACAAATGTCTGGGGGCTCTTTTGAAGTGATCACGCAAATATCCTTTAAAATAACAACAGAGTCCTATAACACCATTGCATCTGAATTTCTATAATAAAAAGAGGATTACAAATGAAGTAAGTGATGGCCAGAGTGATAGCATTACAATAGAACAATAAATCTACTGACTTGATGTTCATAACAATGCAACAAACGTCAATTTCAGCCGGTTAAAATCAACGCACAGAATCACAGAAGTATTATATTTGGTCATCATGTCTGTACTGGCATGTCCAATGAGCATCATAACTTACACAATATTGTGTCTTTTCCTCACATTCTTGAACATCATTTCTAATTGCATAATCATCCAATAGCCTCTTAAATGTCCCAATTAAATCTGCATCCACCACCCTCCCAGGCAGTAACCTCCACATGTGAACCACCCGCTGCTTTTGAGAATCACTTTAAATCTGTGCCCGATTGTTCTCAATCCTTTTGAGTGGGAAACATTTCTCTCTGTCTACTCCACCTGGTCTTCTCATGATTTTGAAAACTTTGATGAAATCTTCTGTTTGGCTTCTTCTATCGAAGGAAATCAATCCCAACCTCATGAGACAATGCTCATAACTGAAGTTTCTCATCCCTGGAACTATTCTTGTAAATTGCATCTGCACAGTCTCCAGTGTGTTCACATCCTTTGTATGAAGTGGCACCCCCAATTGTACACAATACTCCAGCGGTGGTCTAACAGGTGTGAACAAGTTCAACATCACCTCTTTGCTCTTGTATTCTACATCCTTATTAATAAAGCCCAATGGTTGATTATATCAAACAATATGTTCTGTTGCCCACTCGCAGCAGGCAGTATGCCACTTATTCATAACCAGTTCATGTTTGTAAGCCTCAGAAAAATATATCCACCATTAGTTGTGATTTCACAGTTGGAACTCATCTATTAAATAATCCAGACCTTGCTAAGAGCTACGCTCAAATCCAATTTAAGATCATCAGCTGGGCCCACAGTGTAATGCATTTGCAGGTGCTAGAAATGACATAGGTAAATGCTCAACATCCTGTTTAAGTCGGCAAAAAGAATTTGTACATACATTGCACCTTTTTTAAAGAAAAGGTTTCATGGAGAGAGTCAAACTTTGCTTCATCCCCATGGTAACGCCTCAACCAATCATAATCTAACTCTCTGGTCAAGGGTTAACTGTCCTAGCTGCTTCTCCATACTGACTATGGCCCAATGAATCAGCACTTTCTTCTCAGTCTGTATACAATGGTGTCTCTTTTTTCAATTCTCTTTCTTGCATCATAGTTTTGATGAGTGCAAGGCAAAAAGTTTCATGTTCTACTCTCTTTTTAGCAATGGTTAAGTTCTGTAATACCAACCATTTTTCATCTCTCCTCTGAAACTTTGATAATCCTCTTGGTTCTCAATTATATTTTCTACATGACACCTGTCATAAGCACACTTTTTCTTATTTATCTTTATTTATATTTTCTTTGTCATCCAGGGAACTCTGGATTTATTTATTCTATCTTTCAAGGGAATATACCTTCATTGTACCTGGGAAATTTCAGCTTTGAAGGTAGCCCATTGCTCTGAAATAATTTTTCTTGTCAACCTTTCATTCTAGTCTATCCTGCCCAGCTCTGTTCTTGCCCCATTTAAGTCAGCTGTATGCCAATTTATTTTCTTTGCTCTGGATTAACCTTTGTCATTCTCCACTGTTATCCTGAACCATACAATACAATGATCATTGCTTTTAAATGTACCCCCAATAGAGTTTGGGGAAAGAGCTTGAAATATGATAAGAATAGTTAGATGGTTGTTTATCAGTGGCACAGACACGATGGGCTGAAGGGCCTTTTTCTGACCAGTAGATCTCCATGACTCTTCATCTACTTGGCCCATCTCATTTCCAAGAACGAGGTACGTTCATGCATCTTTTCTTGATGGACCGGACGCAAACTGCTATAGGAAACTATCTTGAACACCATCTAGGAACACCTGCCCCATACATTACTTACCCAAGTATAGACTGGGATAGTCCTTCATTATACCTACTCTACAGCCTTTGATATTTCTTGCAGTTTCCTTGCAAATTTATTTTTCTGCATCCTTCTCACTAGTTGGTGATCTATAACCTACACTGAGCAATGTAATTGCATCCAATTCTTTTCTTAATTATGGCCAAATTGATACTGTCCTTGAACCTTTTGAGATATTTTCTTTCTCTGCTACTACAATGCGCTCTTTAACTAATAATGCCACCCCTCCTCTTTCCTTCTTTTTCTATCTTTCATAAAATCTTACACCTAGAAATATTTAATACACAGTCTTGCTTTTCTTCATTCAGGCCTCGGTTATCACATTATACTTCCACATGGTAATCTGCACTTGTAACTCCTCAGTCTCACTTACTAGACTCTATGCATTCACATACATGCACAATAGTCCTGATTTAGATTCCATTACTTTCTCCCTTACTCCGACTTTACCTATTCATAGAATCCCTACAGTGTAGAAGCAGGCCATTTGGCCCATCAAATCCATACCAACCCTCCAAAGAGTATCACACACATACCTGCCTCCCCTACCCTATCCCCATATTACCCAATAGCAAATCCATCTAGCCTGCACATCCTGGACACTATGGGCAATTTAGCATGGCCGATCCACCTAACCTGCAGATCTTTGGACTGAGGGAGGAAACCGGACCACCCAGAGGAAACCCACGCAAACAGGGGAGAATGTGCAAACTCCACACAGAGTTTGAGGGTCACTTGAGGGTGGATTTGAACCCAGGTCCCTGGTGCTGCGAGGCAGCAGTGCTGACCACTGAGCCACCATGCCACCCCCTTTCTAATTTTCTGGTTTCTTTTCTAGTGCAATGTGTCCCTCTCAGTATTTTGTGAACCCTTGTATTCTTGTCTCATATTTTCCCTTGGTTCCCCTACCAAGTTACTTTAAAGCATTCCCAAGGGCATGAGTAAAACAACTCACAGAAAACTTAGACCCTGCTCGGTTCAGGTTCAACCCATTCAACTTGTACAGGTGCCATCTCCCTCAGAGCCCAGTCCCAGTGTCTCAGGAATCGAAAGCCCTCTCTCCTGCACTATCTTTCCAGCCACTCATTCATCTGTGTTATCTTTCTATTTCTGAATTCACTTGCATGTGGCCCTGGGAGTAATCCAATTTAAATTTCAGGTCATGCTTGCTGACTTTCTACCTTGCTCCCTAAATTCTGATTGCAGGACCACATCCTCCTTCCCACCTCAGTAGTTGCTTTCAGTATGGACCACGGTTTTTAGATGTTCACCCTCTCCCAGAAGAATTACCTGTAGCTGCTCTAACACACATTTGATCCTCATATCAGGGAGGCAACATACAATCATGGAGTCACATCCATGGCCATAGAAACACCTGTCTATCCCTCTAACAAATCCCCTCACACTATTGCTCTTCCTTTCCTTTGCAAAAGACTAAAGTCTAGTTTTAACACTATGGGTTCTGAATAGACTGGAATAGGCTCCTTAAGTGTATCTCAACTAAAACAAAGAACAGTGTAGCTGAAAACATGAAACCAAAGCAAAAATTGCAGGAGAATCTCAGCAAGTGTGGAGACAAAGCAAAGTTTACATTTTGAGTCCAGTGACCCTTCTACTTTTTTTGACATTTTAAATATGGGCTAAAGGAAACAAAACACAAAATGAAAGGGATTTCCAAAACAATCCAACAAGAAAACTCTTTTTTAAAATCCAACAGCATTTTGTAGGTTTATTGGAACCAAGCTGTTAGAATTGCAAATCACACAGAAAATATCAGCACAGCTTCAAAAGGTCTAACACATCCCCATTTCTTTGAGAAAAGCACAAAATCAGCATCTGTTTAAAAAATAAGTCACTTTTTTTTAGTGTAAATCCTCATGAGAAGTTGGTTTTTGATTCATTTACACCACACCAGTGTCCATTTATTGCCCAGCCAAAATGTCCCTTGAGATGGTGTGCTGAGCCACAATTTTGAATGGCTGCGGTCCTGATGGAACTCGTGCACCCACGATGCTGTTAGACAGAGTTCCCAGCTTTTTGACTCAGCTGAAGACATTCCAGCAAAGAGGATGAAGAATGAAACATTAGCTGAGGAGCTTAAGACAATAACAGACTTAAAAGCCTGGCTGTTCCATTAAGCTTGATCCCCACTCACAACAGCTGGAGAATCATGACTAGATGCTTCCAACCCCATTCCCCACAACAGGCAGGAAGAGACAAAAAGATACGTCAGTAAACATAGGAGAAGAAAATTTTGAAAATTTTATCTCTGATTCCTTAATGTGATTGAATCAAGCCCAGGAAATCTGCTTTCTTGTACCAGATGCAATCAAGCTTGCAGTATATTTCCAGACTTTCTGGTTTTATTTTTGCATTTGCAAACATTTTTTTTTGTTGTCGTCACGTTATGTTTTCCACCACTGACTGGATTGTGTTGATTTGCTTTGCTGATTTCTTTTCGCTTGACTGTAATTGCCGAACAATTCCAATAAATTGTTAATTATAGTAAACATGCTGTTACTCAGAGAGCAGCTGTTTCCTGCTCCCTAAAACAGATCTGCTCTTGCTGGAAGATCAGTTTTAAAACTCCAGCTCCCCTTCACAAGCTGTAGTCCGTAATGTAACAGTTCTGATATTGCTGTTCAGATTCCCATTGATCTGTTGTCCAATTCTACCATTTCTTTATCTGCTTTTCAGTGTCTAGCATTCACAATTTTATTGATCTCAGAACCTTTACAGCTACTCCATGTCAGGTCCGAATAGCACCTACATTGTTTGGATGTTGCTTCAGGGTCAGCTCCTTCTATCAGCACATTCAATTGCCCAAAGTTGTTGACAGTTGCAGGAGGAGCTGGAGGAGCAGCTGCAATCCCTGTCTGAAGGGATGCCTTTTTACGATCATTTTTGTCTGATTTAATATCCTTTGATGAAGCATAGGCGCAAATTTTGTCAGTGGGATGAAGGGCTTGTGTAAATTTGTTATTTTGATTGATCTGGAAAATTGCCAAAAGAAAGGTAACTGTGATTGCAGGAACGGTTTGGATTTAGACAAGAGATGCCACATAGGATAGCTTGATCGACAGCCGAAAATTCCAGTTCTAGTTGTTTCCCTGAACCTCGCAAAAAAAACTCAGCCATAATTGATTTTTGCTGTAAGCATCTATAATAAACAAAATTACATTTTGAAAAGAATAAAAAGGGTATCATTTCTAAGCACTGCAAGCTGTGAAAAATTGCTGTAAGTGTTCTATCTTTACTGCTTTCTGTTTCTTAACATGCATCATTTCCCCTGGTGCCTGATTACTTCCAGACCTCTTTAATCAGCCACTGGGAGGTCTCCAAAAATTGTTTTTTCTTTAATTGGGAACCTAGGTAAAGGAGCCCTGCCTATCCTGAAGGGTACAAAGCGTGGAACGACTAAAATAAATCAAGTAGTCATGATCAGGTGATGCCAAACTTGGGTTTTAACAGCCTGTAGGTTGCAGAAGGAAGGAAAAACTGTTGAGGACGATCTTTGCAATTTCACACCAATACTGAAATCACAATTTCACTCTTCATATGGACAGATAGGTTTTTCCTACAAATAGTGAACAAAGGAAATAATCAAATGAGGGCCACAGATCCTGGGAAAGAATAGGAGTAAGTTTACCTTTTGTGTTTGTGCATAGTGGATGATATTGATTTCAATAGAAAGGAAATATTGGGGAGATGTCATACCAGCAACCAATCTGGTATCACTTATTTCGCACATTATCACCTCAGGTTATTCATTGTGAGCTGGAGGAGCATCACTCTTTAAGAACATAGAACAGTACAGCACAATGCAGGCCCTTCGGCCCATGATGTTGTCCCAACTATTATCCTACTCTAAGATCATACTACCCTGCATACTCTACATTTTACTATCCTCGATGTGCCTACCCAAGAGTCGCTTAAATGTACCTAATGTATCTGACTCCGCTACCACTGCCAGCAGCGCATTCTACACATCCACCACTCTGTGTGTGAAGAACCTACCTCTGACATCTCCCCTATGCCTTCCTACAATCACCTTAAAATTATGCCCCCTAGTAATAGTCATTTCCGCCCTGGGAAAAAGTCTCTGGCTATCCACTCTATCTATGCCTCTCATCATCTTGTACACCTCTATCATGTCACCTCTCATCCTTCTTCGCTCCAATGAGAAAAACCCTAGCTCCCTCAACCTTTCCTCAGAAGACCTGCCCTCCAGTCCAGGCAGCATCCAGGTAAATCTCCTCTGCACCCTCTCTAAAGCTTCCACATCCTTCCTATAATGAGGCGACCAGAACTGAACACAATATTCCATGTGTGGTCTAACCAGGGTTTTATAGAGCTGCAGCATAACCTCACGGCTCTTAAACTCAATTCCCCTGCCAATGAAAGCCAACACATCATACGCCTCCTTTACAACCCTATCAACTTGGGTAGCAACTTTGAGGGATCTATGGACGTGGACCCCAAGATCCATCTGTTCCTCCACACTGCCGAGAATCCTGCCATTAACCCTGCATTCTGCATTCAAATTCGACCTTCCAAAATGAATCACTTCACACTTTTCTGTGTTGAATTCCATCTGCCACTTCTTTGCCCAGCTCTGCATCCTGTCAATGCCCTGTTGCAACCTACAACAGCCCTCCATACAATCCACAACGCCACCAAACTTCGTGTAATCGGCAAATTTACTAACCCACCCTTCCACTTCCTCATCCAAGTCATTTATAAAGATCACAAAGAGCAGAGGTCCCAGAACAGATCCCTGTGGAACACCACAGTTCACCGAGCTCCAGGCTGAATACTTTCCATCTACTACCAACCTCTGTCTTCTATTGGACAGCCAATTCTTGTATCCAGACAGCCAAATTTCCCTGAATCCCATGCCTCCTTACTTTCTGAATGAGCCTACCATGTGGAACCTTATCAAATGCCTTGCTAAATTCCATATACACCACATTCACTGCTCTACCTTCATCAATGTGTTTTGTCACATACTCAAAGAATTCAATAAAGCTTGTGAGGCATGACCTGCTCCTCACAAATCCATGCTGACTATCTCTAATCAAACTGTGCTTTTCTAAACAATCATAAATACTATCTCTCAGAATCCTCTCCAATAATTTGCCCACCACAGAAGTAAGACTGACTAGTCTGTGATTCCTGGAATTATCCCTATTCCCTTTCTTGAACAAGGGAATAACATTTGCCACCGTCCTGTTTATAAACACTGCTTATTTCAAAACAATAAAACAAAAGGAAAAGGAACAGCATATCGAATGGGAAGTTTGTTCACTTAGGAGGAGCAAATTAAGTGGCAGTATTTATGATAATGTTGGTAAATAGTAAAGTTCTGAGAGAAACAGCGAGTTTCACGATTAAAGTCCTGTTAAATTATGATGTGGAGGTGCCAGTGTTGGACTGGGGTGGACAAGGTCAGAAATCACACGACACCAGGTTATAGTCCAACAGGTTTATTTGAAAACACAAGCTTTTGGAGCCACCCTCCTCGTTCAGGTGAGACAGGTAGTATCAGACACAGAATTTATAGGTAAAACATCTTTTACTTGACAAAATTTCAAGATTACCCTCCATGTGATACACAATACTTCCAAGTTTTGTTTCATCCACAAATTTTGAAACTGTGTCCTTTACATCAAGGTACAGTTCATTAATGTCTATCAGCGAAAGAAAAGGTCCTAACAATGATCTCTGGGAACTGCACTATAAATAATTCACCAGTGCAAAACAAAGTTATCATTTCCTTTTGTTTCCTATCACTCAGCCAATTTTGTACGTATGTTGCTGCTGCCCCATTTATACCATGAGCCCTGACTTTGCGCACAAGCCTGTTGTGTAGAATCTTGTCAAATGCCTATCAGAAGTCTATATACAACACATAAACAACATTACCCTTTGTGTCATTTCATCAAACAAATTCAAATTCAAATTTAGTCAAACATGATTCGTCTTTAACAAATTCATGCTGGCTTTCGTTAATGAACCCAGAATTGTGCAAGGACAAAGAATAAAGAACAAAGAACAAAGAAAATTACAGCGCAGGAACAGGCCCTTTGGCCCTCCAAGCTTGCACCGACATGCTGCCTGTCACAACTAAAACCCCCTACCCTTCCAGGGACCGTAAACCTCTATTCCCATCCTATTCATGTATTTGTCAAGACGCCCTTTAAAAGTCACTATAGTATCTGCTTTCATTACCTCCACTGGCAGGGAGTTCCAGGCACCCACCACCCTCTGTGTAAAAACTTGCCTCGTACATCACCTTTAAACCTTGCCCCTCGCACCTTAAACCCATGGCCCCTGGTAATTGACTCTTCCATCCTGGGAAAAAGCTCCTGACTGTCCATTCTGTCCATGCCCTTCATAATCTTGTAGACCTCTATCAGGTTGCCCCTCAATCTCTGTCGAGGGACTATTAATGTTGTTTTGAATGTCATTACTAGTTTGTTTTCCTGCTGGGCTTCCTGCAACACCAGCAGTGGTCACTGATCCTAGTGTAGTGCAGGTAAGTTGGCTTCAATTGGCCAGCAGCTCTGTGTATCAGGACATTCCCTTAGAGATGGGTGGAAGTTTCACCTCAAACTAATGAAAAGGCTATCACCATAAACTTAAAGTGGGCCGGGCCAGCCAAGCAGAGGCATATAATCCAAGATAATGTGAAAATTCAAAATCTACATGTCTGTGTTCCATAAATTCCCTGACAAATAAATATATCCTCACATTTCTTGAGAATAAGAATCTTTACATGGGGAATCAAATCACTGCCATTTCCATTATTCCCATTAGCACTTGACACTGACAGAATGTGAACGAAGGAGAAAATGGGTTGAAATTATATGAACCTGTAGTACTGCGCATCATGATGCAGGTTACCCAATGAGTTAACTTTAGACAGAGACCTGCAAGTCATAAATTCATAGTGACACCCTATTCAAGCCACTGAAGCCTATTTGAATTTGTGTGAAAGGGAAAGGGAACATTGACATACAGTCGAGAAAAATTAACCACGGACAGCCATAGTCACGCACAGATAGCTGCATCAATCATGACAAGATGTAGCCAGGTAAGTCAAACACGTCAGAAAGAATATTCAATCTGAATCGTACAGATGTTAAACCACATATGCAGATTTTAGAAATGAGTTTTTTGTTCTCCATTTCATAATTCTGTAGTGTTTGTATGTTACTTAAAATGGGTGGAAGTAAGGATTGCGGAGGAATGAAATACCCTACACACACACACGAACACACACACAAATCTGACAGCAATAATTTGCACTTTGGAGACTCAGACCTAGGAGGAAATTAAATCTCTAAGCATGCAGGAAGCAGGATGCAAGCTCAAGCACTCCTTTCCAGGCTCTTTGGTGAAGTCTGATTGACAGATTTGTCTGTGTGTGACAGCACACCTGCTGCACCATTTTAATGGTGATGTATAATGCCCCCTGCTAATCCTGGGAGCCCTGGGAGTAGCAAAACTGTCACTGGAAAGATGAGGCAGCTCGGCCCTCTGGGTAACAGGCAGCCAGAAACACAGATGTTCTTGTCATTTCCCAAATGCAACAGGAATGATGGGAAGACACCTCAGCCGCTCCAGAATTTGCAGCAGCAAAATGATAAAGAATGAATGCAGTGTCGTTTGCCAAAACAGCAGGGATAGGTCATCATAGAACAAATTACATAGAGGGAGAAAGAGAAGCCTGAACAAAAAAAATTTAAAGAGATAGTGCCCCATTTTGTCCTCAGCTCCCATTCAACATGATGAGTCTGCCAACATTCTCGGTGTAATTATTTTTTCAATCATCAATGCTTGTGACAACTATTTCAGTTCTAAGTTTTTCTTTTGAGAACACGCACCCCAGCCTCACCTTCCGGGTGCTACTGGAATAAATTTTCTCTTTCTTCTTTTTATAAAATAAGTTAGTGCTGCTAATATCAGTGCTGTTAATAAAGAGTAAACATGATTTTGCCAGAGAATCAAAGTTTAGTTTCTGGTTATCGCTCCAGGATCAGAATCGAGCATCTCCAGATGCATATTGTATCAATTGCACTGACAAAACCCCTTTAAATTCATCAGAAGGACTGTGGCCAATAGATGAGGCAATCAAAAATGATCTGAAGATGTAATTGTAAAAAAAATTCCAAACTCACAAAAGCCAAAATTAAAGAATAATTGTAAAAGACACACTGAAAGTATTATCCAAAGGTTTTGGGGAGACATCTGTTCTTGAAATGTCACTTCCAGTCATTCCCTGCTATCTTAACCAAGTGGATAGTCTTTCATTTGGAAAGTTGTGCAGTGAGTGGCAGAGGTTACTCAGAGTTATCAAGGCCTATCCCATCCTGTCAGGAGTCTGTATTGATTAAGGAAAATGAAAATCAGGTTTCTACAGTGAAGAACTAATCATCAGCAATAGTAGGAACTGCAGATGCTGGAAAATCTGAGATAACAAGCTGTAGAGCTGGATGAACACAGCAGGCCAAGCAGCATCATAGGAGCAGGAAAGCTC
>NC_063332.1:44735215-44766873 GCF_021869965.1 Rhincodon typus | reverse complement strand
CCAGCTCTACACCTTGTTATCTCAACTAATCATCAGCATCTGTTTTAATAGTGATAGGAACAAAGGCACTGAGATGGGCTACTCAATCCATCAAGTTTGTTCCATCATAGATCATTGTTAATGTGGATCTTAACTTCATTTTCCTGCCTTAACTCCATAGCCCCGAATACTCTTGGCTAACAATGATCTGTTAGTCTTAGATTTCAAACTAACATTGTGCTAACATCTGCATTTTTTGGGAGATAGTTTCATACGTCTTCTGCCTATCAAAGTGTTTCCTAATTTCTCTCCTGGATAGTCTTTCTCTGATTTTAGGTTATGTTCACTAATCCCAGACTCCCTTTTAAGTTATATCTATTCTATTAATTCCTATATACAAACTAAAAACATCACTGAAGTCAATTTTAGACAAGCCTAATTAAGACAACGTCTTCAAATAATTTTACTTTTGGAGCATGAGTAACCTTTTGGTGAAGCTGCACTCATTCCTTCCAAGGCAAATATATTTCAAAGACTTAAAATTATTTAAGTCATTTAAATATTACATCATGATCAAGTACTATGACTACGTTTAATGCTTTTTTTACCTATCTGGTCATGTCAATTTGACTCAAAACCTCCTTATTATTGTTAACAGAGCAAATGTTGTTGACATATTTGAGCTGATAAATTTGGAATAGTTGTTGAGATTGATGTGTGAGGGAGCTAAACTAATATTACATATATACATTTTTAGCATAGGCCTTTTGGCTCATCTTCCTCCCATGGTCAATACACTCTCTCAGGGATCTTACTAATTTAATTTATGGCTCAAACAGCAGCTCTGCAAATTTTCTGTGTGATGCTCAAAGGCAAATGAAGTAAAACTCCAAAAGATCTATTTGACTTTTCATTCTGCATTATTCATCCTTGACATGACATTTCCAGTAACTGAGGAACTATGGGGTTCAGAGATTATATGATTATCTGAACCTACACATCCTTAAAAGATCAATTCTCTTTCAAATGAGCAAATCAGCAAGCTGTACTCAAAAGTTGTTAATTAACTAGTTTGGCTAGAAACACTTTACCCCATTTCTACAGCTCTGTGAGAAAATTGCTTCAATTCTGTCACATGCAAGTAATCAGAAAAATACTGGCATGTTGGGGCTTATCTTCAGTGGGCTGGAATACCAAGGAGAGGAACTGTGCCGATTGACTGGAACGAGCAGTTGATGGAAAAAGCTATAACTGGACAGTGGATTACCTTCAAAGAGGACATCGTTTTGGTACAGTCAATTTATATTGCCTCAAATGGGAAAGGCAGGACAAACAAATTTAAAACTCGGTGGATGACAAAGAGATTAGAAATTAAGATAAAGAAGAAAAAAATATGTTTTTGACTGGTGTCAGCTAAAAAAAATACAATTGAGAACCAATTGATTTAGACAGGAGGTGAGAAAGCCAATAAGAGAAGCAAAAAGCAATTATGAGTAGAGATTAGCAGCTAATATAAAGTGATGTTCAAAAGTCTTCTATAGGCATATAAAAAATTAAAGACTGGTAATAGCAGGAGTAAGGGCTGAATAAAGAGTGGAAAAGGAATTTGCACATGGGGTCAGTGGGCAAGGCTGTCGTGTTAAATGAATACTTTGCCAAAAAGGAAGACGCTATTCAGGCCAAGCTGACTGTGGAGGAAGCCCTGCCATTGGAAGGGTTCAAAATTGAAGAGGAAGAAGTCTTGAATAGGTATTTAAAGTTAACAAGGCGTTGGGACTGGGCAAGATGCATCCAAGAATTTTGAAGTCAGTGAGAATGAAGATTGCAGGCACTGGTCATAATCTTTCAGCTTTCCCTAGACTCAGGGGAGGTGCCAGAGGACTGTTATAGAAATGTTCTAAGGATAAGCTCAGCAATTGCAAAACAGTTCAGTTTAAGTTCAGTGATGGGGGAAGCTTCTAGAAATAAATATTTGGGTAGAATTAGTGATCACACGGGAAAAGATGGGCTCATTAAGAAAAATCAGCAAGACTTTCTAAAGGGAAAGGAATTTAACTAACTTGCTGGAGTGTTTTCAAGAGGTAACAGAACGGGTTCAGTGAGATGGCGCTGTTGATGTGGTGGACATGGGCTTCCAGAAAACATTTTACAGTCCCATGCAACAGACTTGTGAGGGGGTCTATTGGTCATGAAATAAAAGGGACAGCAGCAATGTGAATATACATTTGGCTGATTGATGGAAAACAAGAGCAGTGGTCAATGGATATTTTACAGACTGGAGAAGGGTTTATATTGGAGTTCCACAGGGGTCAGTATTGGGACATTTGCTTTTCCTGACATATATTGATGAAATAGATCTTGTTGTGTAGGGGACAATTTCAAAGTTTGCAAATGACATGAGAGTTGGAAGAATTGTAAACTGTGAGAACAATGTAGAACTCCAGAGGGACAGAGACGGCTTGGTGGAGTAGGTGAATAGATGGCAGATGGCTTCAATGCAAATAAGTGTGATGGTGTACTTTGGTAGGAAGAACATTAGAACATAAAATAGGTAGGAGGGAACAATTCTAAAGGAAGTGCAAGAACAGAGGCACCTGGGTGCATATATGTACAGATCATTGAAGGTAGCAGGACAGGTAGAGGAAGCAGTTTTTAAAGCATACACTCGGCTTTATTAATAGAAGTAGAGAGTATGAAATCAAGGAGGTGATATTGAACTTATATAAGACATTCCTTGGACCTAAGCTGCAGTTTTGTGTACAGTCTGGGTGCCACATTAGAAGAAGGATGAGAAGAGAGAGTAAAGAAGCAATTTATAAAAATTGTTCCAAGGATGAGAAATTTCTGTTATGAGGATAGATGAAGAAATTAGGAGCATTCTTACGGAGAAAAGGTTGAGAGGATATCTGAGAGAAGTTTCCAAAATCATGAGGGGACTGGTAAATTAGGTATAAAGAAGGTGATCCTACTCATAAAAGGAACAAGAATGACAGGGCACAGATTTTAAGTGTTATACAAAAAGCAGTCACGCAAGCTGAGAAACAAACTTTTTCACGCAGTTGGCCAGGAAGGTATGGAACGCACTGCCTGGAAATGTAGCGGAGGCAAGTTCAGTTGAGAGATTCAAAGGAGCCTTGGATGATTATTTGGATAGAAGCAACATGAAAAGCAGGGGATTGGCAGGGGGTAACAATGCTCATTTGAAAAGCTGGTGCAGACAAAATGGGCTGAATGGCCTCTGACTAAACCATAACACTTCTGTGACTCTGTGAATTTGAGCCTCACTTGTGCAGACCCTTGTTCATGCATCATAAAGAATACAGTGCTCATGTTTGGGACCCACATCTCAACAACAATGCATTGGCTATGCAGAGATCAGAATCATGAAAAGGATACCAGGGCTTATTGGTGTAAAATTATCATGACAGACTGAATAAATTTGGTTTCTACTAACTTACACTTACAAGAAGACGAAGTCATCAAATCAAGATGTTAAAAATAATAGAAGAATTCCATAAGTGATATGGATTAAAGTTATCCTTCAGGTGGGAGGATCCAAAACACAGAGAGGACACTTTAAGACTAGGGCATTCAACAGTGAATCCAAAAATCATTTTTCATATAAAGGGTAGTGGAAATATGAAATTTTCCATCCCTGAAGGGCAATGGATGTGGATCTAATGAAAGTTTTAAGACCGGATTAAAATATTTTTATTCGGTAAGAGTATCAATTGATATGGATCAAATGCAGCTCAATGGAGGTGGATGGTCGAGCAGGCTCTAGAATCAGAATGATCTATTATTGTTCCTATATTCATATAGAAGTGTATGTCGTTTCTTCTTTTTTAAAATTGATACGTTAATTTTCTGTTCAAAATTCATTATTAACTAGCTCATTTCCATTCCTGAGATAGCAGGAACTGCAGATGCTGGAGAATCTGAGATAACAAATCTGAAGGAGGGTCTAGGCCCGAAACGTCAGGCTTCCTGCTCCTCTAATGCTGCTTGGCCTGCTGTGTTCATCCAGCTCTGCACCTTGTTGTATCATTTCCATTCCCGACCTCTTTTCCTTCCAGCACTTAATATTATAATCATCACACCTCTCAGTATTCTGATGGAAGTTCTTTAGCTTTGACTATTCTCCTCAAAACTCTTAGTTGAAGATTTATCTTATCTATTTCTCTTTGACTGAAAATTGTACAATATTCCAAATGTGGCCTTAGCAAGAAATTCATATAAGTTAGTTCAAAATATAATCAAATAATCTAGGGCACATCCTGATTTTTCTCAATGATAGCAGTTTCAAAGCAATTGGATATTATCAATGTATGCCCAATGATCACAATTAAATTATTTTCCCTTTCTACTTCCTCATGTTTGTCTCCCTTTCAGGTCCGGTCACCGGACATGAAACATTTATTCTGATTTCTCTTCACAGATGCTGCCAGGTCTGCTGAGCTTTTCCAGCAACTTCTGTTTTTGTTTCTGATTTACAGCATCCGTAGTTATTTTGTTTCCAAAGACAGAATCCTGATAGACTTTTAAGAAGGCATTTACTCCTGCAATTCATGATGATGATAATGGTATTTTGAAGGTATACTATTTCTGGATAATAATAATTAATGAGGTGAGGACTGATTATCTCCGAGGTGTAGAAGAAAATCATTTGCCAGAGGTTTTCTCAATACAATGTAGCTGTGTGCTGTTTTGCTCTCTTTTTAGGAGATGGCAGGTGGGAGATTTTGATGGTAGGATGCGTGGTGGCTGTACAGTATAACTCAACTGAAAGGTTGTGGCCCAATTGCATTCTCCTAGCCTGGATTCAAAAGCAAAAATATAAACACAACCATCCTTCCTTAAATAGGTTATGAACAGCTGGAGACTCAGATTAATTCCTTAGGGGATTCAGCTAGTCACCATCGCCCACCCAGAGTTTTTTTTCTGTTATTCACAGCTTCTATTTTTATGCCTCCTGGGGTGTATTTGTTATCTATTAGCGTAGGAAGGGACCTTTTGGTAATGGTACATCTGTCTAATCTTTACAGCTAGTTTTGAAAAGAGGATGAAGCAGCACAATAATTATAAGAAATAACATCTATGTCTATCAATTTTCTTACAGTTACATGATACCTTTTGTTTTAACCTTTACAAACTTTTATTTTAAATACAGGCTATCTTGGCTATTCAAGTAGAATAGAATCAAATTGAGAAAGCTACATTGACATTGATGGCATGCACCTTTAATTGTAAGGGTTCCAAGTATACATTCTCATTCTTCATTTCTGTCTTTACTTGAAGGGTTGCATGATTTCTTGAGTTGTTATATTACATTCTGCACAGTTTTGTAAATTGCTCATTTTAAAAGCAGGCAGCATGGTTTCTTGCTTCTAAATGATATGAACAAAATATGCAAAAGTAGCTATTTTTTCACCAAATGGTCAATTTACTAAATTGTGCAGAACTCACAAGCAAAAAGGGTTAAGATTCAACACACAAACAAAATACAAATCATATTAAAAACAAAGACCATTCTTGCCTCTTCACTGCAGACATAAAAGCAAATCACATCCTTATCGCATCTTTTACAGATATTAGATATACCATTTGCATAAATACATATATATTGTGCATGATATTACACACAGAAACCATCTTAATCATTTTTCACTAGCAAACCAATACCCAGAAAAATTGCTGTTTGGTGTATTTGCGTGAATGAAAAATTAATTTAGATCCATTATAGCAACACAACATTAACCACTCTGTGTAGTTTTCTTTCGCTTCACATTTATATGAGACATTAGTATAAAGAATGGGATAAAATGATTAACTGTTCGATATGTGATGCTAAATGAGATTTTTTAATACTTTTTAAAAACACTGAAAATGCTGATGCTGCTTTCATGCACATGGGTGGAATCAAACAACTTAGTGTAATTCTCAGTGCAGTGTTGTCATATAACAACATCATTATGAGACACAGCAATCGGTTTTACTATCAGCCATGTCATCATTTACATGTGTCCATTAAATAAACAGTAAAGCCTGACCTGCAAGCCTCTTTTCGTAAAGCCTTTCATTTCTTGTGTTATGGGCATTGGCTCAATGGGATTCCCCCCACAAATTCAAGGGCATATTGTTGAAGAGAAAATACATCCAAAACTCAAATAAGGTCATTTTGGTAAGGTATTACATGTTTTACATGTCCACAATATCAAGAACATGGAGATCACTTTTAATATCAAAGCTCGAAAATTCAAGGTCCAATCCAGCAGAGGTTTAACCAAGTGTTCCCACTTCACACATGTGCCTCACTTACACTTTCCTATCTATCATTTTCATTTTCAGGACATGGACCTCATTGATAAGGATGGAAATTATTGCCCATCTCAGGTGGTCCTCAACCACCTGAACAGCTTCAGAGTGGTCTACTAAGTGTGAACCACATTGGTGTGGGACTGCAGTTGCATATAGACCAGACCAGGTAAGCACAATTAGTTTATTTTTCCAGAGAACAACAGTGAACCGAAAGGGTTTTGATGAGAGTCCAGAAAGACCCTTACTTTTCCTGTCCAGCATCACATCTCTCTGCTTCTTACAGCACAAGCCTTGCAGATCACTGTCAATACTAAATAAGACAAAGGCTTCTCAAAAAGCTGAATATTGATTTGAAGTCAAAGCAGCAGGTTGCAGGAGCGTACAACTGACACTTCAATGCAACGGGTCATTAAAAAAAGATTAAAATAAAGTCAACACGACTGACTGAAGTTACTCTCAGAAGCAAGAGGCTGCAATTTCCTGTGTTCACTAACCTTAGTTAAAAAGTAGACATGAGGAAAGATTGGCAGCTGGTTGATGGAAAATGGTAGTGGTTTACAAGTCTGTGCTGAGTGTTGGTCTGAGGATTCCTACCCCTACAAATTGGATCAGTTAACTTTTGCAGAAAGGTGAAAAAAAGCACATCTTTTACTTGTTACAGGCTTGTAAAGGTCATGCATAATGAACTCATGCTGCATTCCACAGCTGCCCAGTCAAATTAAAAAATCACTAAGTTTGATTTTCCAAGTTTGCACTGCCGATGGCAAACTTGCCTCCAGCAGCTGGCTGCTTGATTTCCATACATTAAAATTACATAGGGAAGGAAATTATCTCAGCGTATTCTTAATTTCCCCATTTGGTTTCTTATAAGTGTGTGGGGCTTGCAGCTCGCAGTGGAAATTCACAAACTACATCTTATAACTTAAAACTGATGGATAGAATATTGGAATATGGGGAATCAAATCAGTGGAGGAGTGGGCTATCCATGTTTTGAGATGGTACAAGAGTTGCAGGATTCACAAGAATACTCTTATTGACTGGTTTACTGAAATGTGCTGAGATATTTGTGCCGGTCTGGGAAGCAGTACAGAATTTCTTGTTAGGTTTACAGGACCGTAACTGATATAGATCAACTGGCCCATGAAAATTTGCCAGAACAGTTAGCCACTTGTAAGAGCAGTGAAAAGCAACATTGCCCAAAACAATAATGTTTTGGAAGCTGTTCCAGATATCCCAGTAACATGTGGGAGCAAACCAGTGAAGTCTAGTATCACTTATCTGCTTACTGGCAGAACTGAGTGTAAATGACTATTCTTGAAGAATTTCAATAATGTGGGAGATGGCAACTTCCCAACACAACTCAAGGCAACTCTCCAGTGTGATCAGCAAGAGGGCAAATGATTCCTTAATACTGAAGCAAAACACTGCAGATGTTGGAAATCTGAAATAATAAACAGAAATAGTCAATGAAAGAAAATCTTTCTCACTCCCTAGATGCTACCTGGTCTGCTGAGTATTTCCAGCACTTTTAATTTTCATTTTATATTATATGAACAATTTCCCAGTGCTGGCCTGGCCACTGTGGCAACTTTTCTTTGAAAAGAACAAAAACTACTTGAAAAGCATCTTTAATATAATGTCGCAAAACACTTCAAATAATTAAACAAAATATGTCATTTCAACAACATTAACAAGATTCTTTTTGAGTGCAGTGATGCCAGAAGCACAAGTTCACTTTGTGCAGTGACTGTTTCCTTAGTCACCATATGGTGATCTTCAAATTATAAGGCCAATGATGAAAAGATTGGCTAAAGAAAATGGTCTTCAGTATCTGAAAGGAGGAAAAAAGAAGAGGAGGCTTGAGGAGGGAATTTCAGAGCCTAGGAACCAGGTAGTTAAGTCATATCCACTGATAATGGAATAATTAAATCAAGGGTTACTCAAGAGACCTTGGTTAGAAGGGGGTTGTGGGGCTGGCAGTAAGTCTAGAGTGAGGGAGGGCTGTGGCCTTGGAAGCATGTGATAAAAAGGTACAAAATGATGAAATTGAGACTCTGACCGTCCAGGGGGATCCACAACCACAGGGACAATGGGTGAACAGAACTTGGTAGAAATTAGGTTACAGAGCTACAGAGTAACTTACTGTTACAAATTGGAGGCTTCCAAGTGTGTTTTCACTAATATTACTGGAAGAGGGATGAGGTCCTGAAAGTAGATTTTGAAGACTTAGGAAGGAAATTAAAAAGCAGGATTTCAAGAGCAATAATCTTCAGATTACATGCAATGACATGCAGTAAGCGTGGGAATAGGAGGATTGATCAATTGAATATGTGGCTGTTGGGGGAGAGAAGAAACAAATTTCTGAGGCATTGGAAGTGATTCTGGAGCTGGTGGGACCTGTATAAACTGGGCGGGTTACAGCTTAATGGGACTGTAAGTGATATTAGCACAGAGAAACTTGTTAATTCTGTTGAGTTTTAGCTTGTCGAAGGGGGTAGCTCAATTTGAAGGCAAATAAAGCTAATAACGAGAAATAGGACAGTGACAAGTAAAATTACAAAGCAGGCAAAATGAAGGTGTGCATCAACAAAGTTCCGAATATGGAACAATGTCAAAATGACACACTTAAGGCACTCTACCTGAATGTAGATAATTTAAAAGGCACAGATAGAATTAAATGACTAATATCTAATTGCCACTGCAGAAACATGGCTGCAACGTGACCATAACTGGGAACTGAATATTCAAGGGTATTTGACATTTGGGAAGGACAAGCAAAAAGGAAAAAGAGGCAGTGATTCACTGATGATAAGGGATGGGTTCAAGACATTAGTAAGATCAGAAGAACAAAATGTGGAATCTGTTTTGGTGGAGCTGTGAAACAGCATGGGGCAACAAACATTGGTAGGAGTAATTTATAGTCTATCTAACAGTAGTGGTAGTGTTGGGCAGCATGGTATTAATTCAGGAATTATAGAAGCATGCAGCATGTATAATAAAGTAATTACGGATGATTTCAATCTTCATATGGACTGGCTAAGCCTAATGAGCAATAAAGCTGTGGAGTATGAGTTTCTGGAGGGTGTTATGGCTAGTCTCCTAGAGCAGTATGTTGCAATACCAACAAGAGGCTCTTTTAAAAGCAAGCTATTTTAGATCTGATATTTATGCAACAATAAAGGGCTATTTAGTAATCTTGTTGCAAGAGAATCTTTATTAATGAATGACCATAACATGATGTATTTTTAAATTATGCTTATGCCAGTTTAGAGTAGCTCACTCTAAAGATATAGTGATATATTTTAATTAAGGAGTTATGAAAGTATGAGGGACAAATTGGTTGAGGTGAAGTGGGAAAATACATTAAATGGTAAACAAAATAAAACAAAGAATTCAGATGCTGGAAATCAGAAACAAAACAGAGACTCAGCAGGTGTGGCAGTATCTGCGGAGAGAAAGCAGAGTTAACGTTTTGGGTCCAGTGACCTTTCTTCATTTCATGAAATGGTATGCCAGTGCATAAGCAATGGAGAGTCTTTAAAGAACTATTAAAGTTTAAAGTTTCCTTCAAGGATCAAAAACGCAAAAAAATGTCAGTCACCTTAAACAAATAATATTAAATATCCAAAAGACTAAGAGAATAAGACTGTAAAGTTGCTAGAAACAGTCATTAAGCTGAAGATTAGGAGGATTTTAGAGTATAGTAAGGATGACCAAAAACTGACAAGGATGGGAGAATGGAATATGGGTGCAAACTAGCAAAGACTTAATAATGGTTTTAAAAAGCATTTATAGGTACATTTGCAGCTGTGTTTAAAATATTTCACTGCAGGCCATTACAGACAAAGTCAGTAGAATTTATAATGTGGAACAGAAAAATGGCAGAGAAGCTAAATGTTTACTTTGTACCTGTCTTCAATGAAGACGATCCAAGAAACATCTCAAAATTAGAGATTCAGGGACAGGGGAAAATGAAAAATGAAAGGAAATTTGCATTAGTATGAAGATTGTTTTGAGTTTTTTTTAATATTCATTCATGGGATGTGAATGTTGCTCATTAGGCCAGCATTTATTCCCCATTCCTAATTGCCCAGAGGGCAGTTAAGAGTCAACCAGACTGATAAGTCTGGAGTCACATGTGGGCCAGACTGGGTAAGAATGGCAGTTTGCTTTCCTAAAGGACATCAGTGAACCAGACATGTTTTTCCTGACAGTCAACAATTCTAAATGCAGAGGCAGGATTTGAACCCAGGTTCCCAAGTCTAGTCTAGTGATAACTAGAAAGGTAGACTGATAGTGATAGACTAGTTACCAGACCATTGCCTCTTCCTTAAAGGGACTGAGGTTTGGAAATTTCCTGGGTGCTGATATTCTATAATCACAGAAAATTTTACGAGATAACTATAGAGACGATGAATACAATGGTGATCATTTTCCTAAATTCCATAAGTTCTAAAATTCTTGGAATGGATCTTGCAGATTGAATGTAGCAAATATCAACACACTATTTGGAAGAGAGAGAGAGAGAGAGAAATAGGTAATTACAAAACTGTAAGCCTGATACCGGTAGTAAGGAAAAGTTTAAGAATCTATGATAAAGTGTATCATAAGTGGACACTTGCATAATAATGATCTGATTGATCATGTACAGTCAGCATGGACATGTGAATCAGAAATTGTGTTTGAAGAATTGTTGAAGTTTTTTGAGGATGTTCCTAATAGAATTGATAAAGGGGAATTGATGGGAGTAGAATACTTGAATTTTCAGAAAGATTTTGATAATGTCTTCCCCAGGAGGTTGGTCAGCAAAACCAAAGTAAATGGGTTAGGAGATAATTTATTGGCTTGGATTAAAGATTGGCTGGCAGGCAGGAAAGGGAATAGGATTAGATGGGTTGTTCTCGATTTGACAGGCTGTAACTGGTCACAATATATATCAATGATTTCCACTTGGGTCCAAACGTCCATGATTCCAGAAGACTCAAATTAAGATGGGAATATGTGCTGTAACAAAGATCAAAGCAGCTTCAAGAGGATTTTGGAAAGATTTTATGAATGGGCCAGCATATGGCAGATGGAATATACTGCAGAAAATCGTGAGGCTAACGGTTTTGGTAGGGGAAGTTTGCAGAGTGTTTCTTAAATGATAAGCAATTAGAATGTATAGGTGTACAGGAGCTTTTGATGCAGTTTGTGATTTTCTAATCTGTGTGACATACACCACAAAGAGTCAGATTCTTGTTGAGACATATGTTTTGAAGTTTATTAACAACACTAGCTATTTACATGGCTACACATGTAGTCAGGTTTTGTGATTGCTGATGTCACATGACTGACTGAACACACTACACTAATTTACTTATACAGAAAGAGTGACTGAAGCTGAGGCAAGTACCCTTGTACCAGAATGTCACACGTCAGCTTGGATTGTAACTATCTTAAGGGTACAGGCCTGTATGGTCTGCAATCTATGCCATACCACAAATACCCCTTTCCTTTTAAAGAATGGGAATCCTTTTCTGATAACACATACCAGGATACGTATTGCCTGTACACATTCAAGTGATGACTTGGTGGATGTGGAACTTGGTCAGATCAGATCCTCAAGCACCTATTGTGATGAAGCAGTGTAGCTTCACTTTTCCATGTACTATCTGTTGTTGTATATGGAATTGTATAATTTGTCAACAACACAATGTCTTTGTTGTCCAACATGATAACTTCATATTTAAGTCATTACACATTTTGCTGGGCGGTTAATGACATGCAGTTCGAATATTTCTTCATTGGGACTTGACCTTTTCTCATTACAATATCATATGACTTAGACTGGACACAACAAGTTAGTATCTTTCTACATATTACCTCTCCTTCTCGTTACTCTCAGTTAAATGGTCTCACAGA
Source organism: Rhincodon typus (assembly GCF_021869965.1). NCBI lineage: Eukaryota > Metazoa > Chordata > Chondrichthyes > Orectolobiformes > Rhincodontidae > Rhincodon > Rhincodon typus. The sequence continues at coordinate 44,754,672 of NC_063332.1, read as the reverse complement.
GCACACGGTGAATGGCGTTGAGAAACATATCAGTAAGCCTTGATCCCCTTACCAATCAAGAACCTATCTATTTCTCTACATCCACTCTACCCAGGCCTCTCAGTATTCTGTAAGTTTCAATTAGATTCTCCCTCATCCTTCTAAACTCCATTAAGTATAGGCCCAGAGTCCTCAACTGCTCCTCATATGACAAGCTGTTCATTCTCAGGATCATACTTGTAAACCACCTCTGGGCCCCCTCTAACACCAACACATCCTTCATGAGATACATCGCCCAAAATTGCGCACAATATTCTAAATGGTTTTGACCAGGGCCTTTTACAGCCTCAGCAGTACTTGCATTCCAGCCCTCTTGAAATGAATGCTAATATTGCATTTGCCTTCCTAGATGCCAATAGAACCTTTATGTTAACCTTAAGAGAATCCCGAACTAGGACTCCCAAGATCCTTTGTGCTTTAGATTTCTGAAGCCTTTCCTCAATTAGAAAATAGTCTATGCCTCTATTCTTCCTACCACATTGAATAACCTCAAACTTTCCCATATTGTATTCTATCTGCCACTTCTTTGTCCCCTTTCTTAGTTTGTCCAAGACCATCTGCAGGCTCCCTGCCTCCTCAAGACTACCTGTCCCTCCTGGAATCTTTACTTCCAACCACAGTAAAGGTTTATGGGTACTGGTTGAGATTCCCAATGGGAGTTTTCATTTTTTCCCCTTTTAAAGGAGGAGGGAGGTCAGGAAATGCTGTGTGTGCTAAGAAGAATGAGGTAGCAATGAGGAGCATGTACTCACAAAATATTATCCCCATCACATTCCCTGCCATCCATTAGGGCAGGATTTGGAAGTTTGCAGTTCTTATGAAGGAGCCCTACATGAGAAGGTTGTGCTTCACCAACAAGGCCACTACATGAATATCTGCAATATGTACATTTATCCAGATATTCTGCCTCTGGCTGTAAAAGTGATGACTGAAACGTAGTTTTAATGTGACAGATTCATTTCATGTGTTCAAATCAATTAATCCATTTTGATGGGACTGAACCCAATATAGCCATCCAGCATTATCACATTGCTGGGCTTTTTAAAGCATACAATAGATTTGAGCTCCTACAGTTAACCTTCAACTTACACTCTCTGAGCTGTTCCAGCTAGACAACCAGGTATTAAAATAACCCGGATTTTGTGGTTGAAACTTTTACTGTTGCTAACCTATCCAAAATCCTATACAAAGTTACATGATACAAGTGAATCATTTTAATTTTTCACAAATTATTTTCTTTTCATTTATGGGACATTACTGGACGAGGCAACATTTATTACCCATCCTAGATGTCATTATGATGGTAAGCTCTCTCTGCTGAATTGCTACAGTCTCCTTGGTGCAGTACACTGACAATGCTGTTAGGAAGTGATTTCCACGAGTCTCACCCAACAACAGCGTTAGACTAGCAATATATTTCCAAATCACAAAAACAGAAGTTGTTCTTTTCTGAGGAAGGGTCACCGGACCCGAAACGTAAACTCTGATTTCTTTTCACAGATGCTGCCAGATTGGCTGAGCTTATCCAGCAGCTTCTGTTTTTGTTTCTGATTTATGGCATCCACAGTTCTTTCAGTTTTTATTTCTAAGTCACAATGGTGCACAGCTTGGATGAAAGCTTGGAGCTACTTTAGTGTTGAAGCTGTACTTGTCCAGGCAAGTGGACGGAATTCCATCATAGTCATGACTTATGCCTTGTAGACGGTAGATAGGCACTGCAGAGACAGGCAGGGAATCACTCATACAGAATCCAGAGCCTCTGACTTGCTTTTGTAGCCACTATATTCATTCAGCTGGTCCAGTTCAATTTCTAGTCAATGGTAATGCCCTGGATGTTGATAGTAGGGAATTCAATGATGGTGATGCCATTAAATGTCAAAGGACAATGGTTAGATACTGTCTTGCTGGAGATGCTCATTGTCCGGCATTTGTGTCACACGAATGTCATTTGCCACTTGTCAACCCAAGACTGGATATTGTTCAGATCTTGTTGTATTTGAACATGGATTACTTCAGTATCTGAGGAGTCACAAATGGTGCAGAACATTTTGCAATCCTTGGTGAACATCCCTACTTCTGCCCGTATAATGGAGGAAAGGTCGATAATGAAGCACCCAAAGATGTTGAGCTTTGGACACTACCCTGAGGAACTCCTGTAGCGATGTCCTGGAGCTGAGATGACTGATCTCCCACAACCACATTCCTATGTGCTAGATATGACTTCAATTGGTGAGAGTTTTCCCTGGTTCCCACTGGCTACAATTTTGCTTGGGGCTCCTTGATGCCACACTCGGTCAAACGCTGCCTTGATATCAAGGGCAGTCCCTCTCCCCTCTCCCCTGTGTTCAGCTCTTTTGCTCATGTTTGGACCAAGGCTGTATAATGAGGTCAGGAGCTGAGGGGACCTGGAGCTAGAACACTGCTGGAATGTTGTCAGGGCCTTTTCAGTATCCATTGCCTTTACTCAGTTCTTGATAACTTGTGGATTGAATCAAATTGGCTGAAGGCTAGCATCTGTGGTGCTGGAGACCTCTGCAGGAGTCTGAGATTGATCAACTACTCAGCACTTCAGGCTGAACTGTTAGAGAATCATGATTTCTGGTTCATCATCATTGGTTTTGTCTTCATTTTAAATTTCAGCCAGCAACAATCAGATTTGCAGGAGTTACTGATTTTGAAAATGTGCTCGCTGACACTATCTTGTTATTAGTTTGCAAATCCCAAATAAATCCTAGTGGTTATCCTTGTATCATAAAATATGTTTCTGGAAACTTTGCGATAGAGATGTTCAGATTGAGAGAAGGAAGAAGTTACCCTCCATTCTTTCACATTAACCTTAATCCTGAGATACATCCTTAGCTGCCACAAGAGCATAGCAGGTGAGATTGTAAAATACATCTCAACACTATTCGGATTTACACCAATATACTTCTGAGACACATCCTCATGGAAAGTCCGAATGCAGAAACAAATGATTGGTCTTGCTGCTGAAGATATTATGTACAACATCATAAATATTCCTGAGATTTTCACTTTTTGTTACAGGTGCCATTCCACAGCTATTTTTAAAATATTGAGCAAGTGATCACCAACAGCTAAATAATTCAAATGGATATTTCATCTCTAAATTATGTTTAAATGTCAGATTTCACATTTTTCATTTTCCCCATTGGGAATTTGAACATAAGCCTATCAGACATTGGAGCAGTGATAGGCCATTCGGCACATCAAGCTCACTCCACCTTTCAATGAGATTATGGCTAAGTAAAAACTGTAATATTCCAAAACACCAAACACTTCTGTTTTATAAGAATTGGCACGTCCAAAACTATACCCTGGAGCATCAGAGACTGAGGGGTGACCTTATAGAGGTTTTAGAAAACATGAGGGGCATGGATAAGGTGAATAGCCAAGGGCTTTTTCCTAGGGTGGGGGAGTCTAAAAATATAGGGCATAGGTTTAAAATATAAGCTCATGTTTGTAATTGTTTGATTACTGAGGGGTGAACTTATAGAGATTTATTAAATCATGAGGGGCATGGATAGGGTGAATAGCCAAGGTCTTTTTCCCAGAGACAGGGAGTCCAAACCTGGAGAGTATAGGTTTAAGGTGAGAGGGGAAAGAGTTAAAAGTGGCCTGAGGGGCAAATTCTTCATGCAGAGGGTGTTGTGTGTATGGAACAAGCTGCCAGAGGAAGTGGTGGAGGCTGGTACAATTATAACATTTAAAAGGCATTTGAATGGGTATATGAATAGGAAGGGTTTAGAAGGATGTGGGCCAAATGCTGGCAAATGGGACTAGGTCAGATCAAGACTAGGTCAGATTGGGATGTCTGGTCAGCATTGACTAGTTAGGCCAAAGTGTCTGTTCCCATGCAGCATGACTCTATGACTCTAAATATGATTGTATTTCTTCTTCGCAGTGACGGGAGTTTGACTGCTTCAACTTTTTGGGATGCTTCCAAATAGAATGAAAATCATTTTCACCCACAGCAGCAGATATGGAGGGAGGCTCAGTGTGAGATGGGCTCTCTTCCAGATGTGCCCTGTTCTCATTTTCATTTCCGCTTCTGAAAGTGAAACAGATTGCCGCTTTCTGGACCGAAACTCATTCACATTCCATTTGCGACAACAAACACCAATTTTTATTCTTTGTTTCTTTCCTTTCTCCAGTAGTGATTATGAAAATGTGGCATTTATTTGATTTTGCATGGAGGACAACCAGCAGGAACTCGTGATTACTTCCAGCGTAGTCTCATTTCTTTCTGTCCCATAAGACAGATGTGCTTTCAGCCTGTGTTTTTTTTGCCCATTTTTTGTACAAATTAGAACTAATTATGTACAAAATATTCGAAAATTCATTTCGTGCTTACCCAGCACCTTTGGTGTCTGTGGCCTCAGCACAGATGAGGCTTAATGATGGTCTCACACTGGAAGAAAAGAAATAGAACCAAATGCCCGATGATTAGGTTTCGCACTGTTCATCAATCTGGCGGTCGTCTTGCATGCTACCAGTGTCGCAGCTCTAATTACTATATTTCCTGTGACAGAGTTGTTGTAAGGAAACATACCACATAATGTGGGAATATTTAACCCTCTCGTGGGATGCAAGCAGTGCCTTAGCCTGTGCAAAGATTGATGAATCCTTTTAAAGAAAAAAACAGAAGGCAAAACTTGCATTTATATGGAACCTTACATGACCTCAGGATGACTAAAGCACATTGCAGTTATGTAGCACTTTTGAAGTATAGCCACTCCTGTAAAGCAATGAATGTTTCTATGCTCAATGCTCCTTGTGTCAAATGTCATATCCCAGTTTCCGTATCTAATTGTTCAAAATAAACTGTCCTGATACTTTCTCTTCATCCTGTAAGATCACCAGCATTAAAATGTCATTTCAAAAAGAGAGACTTCCCTGAGAAATTTAAACCAAGCTGCATAAATAGCTCAGAGATAGTAGGAACTGCAGATGCTGGAGAATCTGAGATAACAAGGTGTAGAGCTGGATGAACACAGCAGGCCAAGCAGCATCATAGGAGCAGGAAGGCTGACGTTTCGGGCCTAAACCCTTCATCAGAAATGGGGGAGGGGAAGGGGGTTCTGAAATAAATAGGGAGAGAGGGGAAGGCGGATAGAAGATGGATAGGGGAGAAGATAGGTGGAGAGGAAACAGACAGGTTGAAGAGGCGGGGATGGAGCCAGTAAAGGTGAGTGTAGGTGGGGAGGTAGGGAGGAGATAGGTCAGTCCAGGGAGGACGGACAGGTCAAGGGGGCGGGATGAGGTTAGTAGGTGGGAAATGGGGGTGCACCTAGTCATCACATTGTGATAGGTAAAGGAAGGCCCTGCTTCCCTCTGAGTGTTACAAGCCAGTCAAAAGGAAACAGAACAACAATAGGACTCTCTCTTGATGTGAATACTGGAAGCTGATCACGTTTAAAAATAACTTGAACTACAGAACCACTCTGCCAAAACTAAGAATCATGAAATCAACTGGTCAACTATCAAAATTAATGCTACCAGTAAATTCCCTCTACTGCTATTAATTCCTCCTTTTTTTTTATCTCTATCACATTGCATTCAACAATTTATTTATTTACAGTTGCCTCAAATATCACATCCTTTTATCAGTATCTTACTGACCCAAGAAATTTCAGGCATTACTGGCCCATGAAGTACTGATTTTGACCTGTATGATTTGCTTTGTACCATAATGAACTACGTTTAGTTGAACTATTATCTAATAATTAAATGAGTGCACTACGATGGAGTATTTAATGTGTAGTGTTAACTTCTTCACAACTTTCATTGCCTATTTATTACAACTCCTTGCTGTGATTAGAAATCCAATACCAGAAGATAGTTATGCAGCCTCCAGCAGAATGACATTCTCACAGACATTGCTAGAGTGAGTTCCTGTCAGGGAGCAGGTTTGAGAGGATTGGTAGAGTTTGACATCTTTCTCCAGTTGTCCACACCAACTGGGAGCCAGACTTATTTGTTCTGTGCAGTGAAGAGGTCAGCAAACAAAATACATCTAGTTTACATGGTGGATTGTGGCTGCCTATTGGGATTCTGTAAATGAAAAGACTATTCCCTGAAGAGAGGTAGATGGGTAACGGAAGAGTGAGTTCAGGTCCCAAATGAGTTGAAATTCTTCTGTGCAGTGTTTCCAGTGATTTGATTTACACTTATTGACATACAGTATGATCCAACACAATTTGTTTTAACAAAGGTCATTGTGGAAAAATTTGACAGAAAAATAACTCAGCTTAAGACCACATGAAGAACAACTAATGAGGACAAAAGCCTCATAGAGAGAAAGTTAAAAAGACAGACATAGTGGTATTTCACATAGTATTTGCTTTCCAATCTGGAACATTCTACGTCATCTCAATAGCAACCTTCCCTAAGAGTCCTATGCACATTGTGGTAGCACAACAAAGCATAACATAGAAAGTAGCATGATATTGGCAGACATTTTCTCTCAATTTTTCTGGTAGCAAGCGAGCCATAAAACAGAGTTGGGTACTATTTAACAGCAAAAACTTACAACAATATGCTAAATTTAAATAAGATCATGAAATGTCTCAGTTTAATGCAGCATGATTATTCATTGGATTAATTATTGTGAAGCAAATGTATTTAGGAAGAAAGTTGCAATAAAATCTGTACCTTTGGAGAGTGAACATGATTTGCAACTTTAAAGACAATCCAAATCCTGATCTGCTATCAGCAAGCACATTGTTCCCAGTTACTCTGTTGATTTCTGCAGGCAGGACCCCTCAAGGGTAATTTTTTTTTCAAGAGAACAGAAAAGGAAATATTGAAAGGAATAACAGAGAATATGGAGATAAGACAGTGAAAATACTGTGACAGAAGGAAACCGAAAGTAAGATCAGAGGGAGCCGGAAAACTATGGATGTGGATAAAGAAGAGAGCAGAAATAAGTTGGATGAAAATATACAAGATAAAGAAAACAGCGATAGGAGGAAGGAAAAAGATTCTGACAGTGGTATGCTGAGTGAAAATACATCTCTGATAGTGAAGTAAAGCACAAAATTTATGGGAGAGATGTTTGAGTCTTTGCATTTTAAAAGTAGTGAGTTCCTCTCTGATGTTGAGATTGACAATTCATTCCTTCAGCGATTTCCCAAGCTATCTGTTCAAATAAAAAAAAGTTCTTGCTTTCATATTTCTTTTATATATGAATCTTCTTGTTCCACTAGGACTTTGTTCTCTTTGTTCTACATTTCCTTTTCTCTCTTTTAAGGTTACCCTGTTGGTGTTGAATGTCTGCTGTACACATTTCCTACAAAACCCCAAAATTATTTTCACTTTGTTCTGAGTGGAAGCATTACCACGGTGAAGTACAACTGCAACCCCTTTTAAAGAACTTCGCTTTGATATAAAAACTGTTGGGTGTCCTGAGTTCGTAAAAGAACCATTTAAATACAAGACTTTCATTTTCCATCCGGGATGTGATGACAAACTGAATGTCTTAGAGTACATAACCAAAATGACAATGCTTGGATTAGTATTCCACCATTATTCTTTCATTGTTCGTGACTTAAATGCCAAAGGCAGGCATAAAGGTGGCCTAAAAATGGCTTCTGGTCCTTTATGCCCTGTGTGAACAGGTACACCAGCTGCTGAGAAAATGGTAAACAAAATCCCAGAGCTGGGCAGCTGGAGTTCCTGCATATTTTGAATTAGAAGTAAGAAGCAAATTGTGATCGAAATGATGATTTGTCAAAACATTTGTCATATTTCCTTTCATTCATATATAGGTGGAACCATGTATTTGGTCGGTCCTTAAAGAGAACTTTGGAGCTACTCAGATAATACCACCTGAGAAGATCCAGTATACATTCCCCTTCCTATTCCCCACAAGCTAGGCCTAAATTTTCATGGGGAGATGTGAACAATGTGCAATTTAAGTCCCACCCCCATCCCTGTGAAAATGCTGCATACTGAGTTTGGGTGTGAGATGTCTGGATTTAGATGGCCAGAGTAACCTTTTTGAGAGAGGCAAATTATCATTAACCCCTTTGAATATGGTCACAGAGTGCTTTTCAAAGATACCAGTGCCCTTTGGAAGGGATAAGAATTCTTTGGGAGTGATGGGGTGCAATTTGGAATTGTTAAAAATACACATAACTGTGTAATAAGTATATAAACTGATTGAAATGGTCAAGGATGACACAGAACTGCAATGCTGTTGTGGTGGAAATGTTAAAACTGTTTAGGGATTTAGCTCTGCTGGGCTTTAAGGCAAAGGGAAAAAAACAACTGAGCTTTCTATTTCACTCTGTTGATAAAAGACTGGTGGCTACACTTATAGGATTGGTGCTGCATGACTGATTTCATAGCCTAACACAATTATAATGGAAAGCCTGATAAGCAAACAATATAATTCATAGGCCCCCCAGTAGTGAGGTCATCAATAGACTAGTCACCTCACTTTAAGTCAGCAGAGTGATGATGGGCTGATGCGATGAGGCAGGCCACATAGTAGCAACAGTGGGCTGGTAGAGGCCTTACTTTGTTGACTGATTTTAGTTTTAGGCAAATCGGTTAATACTTTAGGGAGATCTAACAGGGTTAGAAGCAGCGTAAATGTTCTTCTAAATTACATTTTTTCCATGTCCTGAAGAAGTTATTCCATAGACAGAATGAGATTGCCAAGTTAACCATTGAAAAGGATGCTTTGTACCATATCCACAGATTGTGTTTGCACAGTTTACACAGATTATGACACCCTACTACATATATTGCAAATGGTCTTATGCCTGAAGCAACAACTTGCCAAAGCTCCTCAGAAAACACCTTCCAAATCCACTGCCATCTGTAAGGACAAGGCCATCAAAGATATAGGAATACCACCACTTTCAAGTGCCCCTCCAAGCCACTCATGACCATGCCAGGGGAACTTGATATTTTTAATGGCCATGGATTCTAGCTCAAATTGAAATTTTCAAGATGGAGATTTTAGTGATTGTAACAAGATCAGCCAAGTGGACCTCATAGAATTAGTGCTCCCTGATTGGGGCTGTTAACCTAGTTCAAAAAGGGAGCCCTGGTTGACATATAACCAAAAGTGTCAGACATTCTGTTCACTCTGCAAACTGACTGAGGGAGTTGGATCAGTGTCAAGAACTTTCCATGTGTAAATAAACGTGACTTGGTGACAGAATACCAGCCTCTGTGAAGTTATTTCAGTGGCAGTGAAAGAAAAGCATGCTTTTGATTAACTTTATTCGCAAATTTGAGTTGGTGTAAGCATTTCTGACGTCATGCTGCTATTTAGGAAGCTTAACCCATTTGATCCTGCTGTCAAAGACTGGGCCCAGTATGTGGAATTAATGTGTTATTTGTTTCTGGAGAAATGACGTTGGGGCAGATGAAAACCACAAGTAATTCTCCTGACAGCTTGTGGACCCATAGCTTTTTCAGTAATTAGAAGCCTAACTTTCCCTGAGGCAACAGATACTAAACTCTTTAAAGAGTTGATAGATTTAGTTAGGGAATATTACGAACCCAAGCCTCCCCTAATTCTCAGGCACTATTGATTTTATTCAGCAATTCAAGAACCAGGGGAATCCATATTATGAATTTTAACTATGTTAAGATGACTGACAGAGGCATGTGACTTTGGTTTAACCCTTAATGAGATGCTGAGAAACCATTTGGTATGTGGGATTAATGGTTATGTCATTAAGCATTAGGTGCAAAAGAACCTAAATAGCTGAAGTCCAACTGGACTTCAAACAGGCGCTACAAGTGGCTTTGTTATTAGAAAATGCAGCAAGTGGAGCATGGGAGGTACAGGGCATCCCAATGGAAGTGAGGACCCTCACCTGTCTGGCTGAGCTTGGGGAACACCACTTGAGTGAAGGCAATTGCATTGTCTCACTCAGGACATATCCTGAACAAAGGAACTCTACGTCAGCCCACAGAAAAACCCTAAAACGAAGCCAACCCTCAGCCAAAAGATTAACATTTTCTTCAGGATCTGGGCCAGCAAACTGTTGTAGTTGCTGCCAGTATGTGAACTTGAGACAGCAAAACAGTCCGACTAGATCTGAGTAAGAGTACTTATAGGCCAGTGTCCAGGAGACTGCACATCCTGGTAAGTCTACCTAGATCTGGTTAGCAACAGTTAAATTGCTTAGAAACATCCAAATCAGAACTAATGAAAATAAATGTCCAGTTAAATGATCACCCAGTTCTTATGGAGGTCTATACTGGCATGAGCATTTCAGTTATTGCAGAATCAGTCTTTAACAAAGTTCACTTTGGACTCCAACCCTTAAGTTTGCGCAAGACCTTGGCTAGATTGAGAACCTATACCAGGGAACAATTACAGATTAAGGGTACAACTTCGGTTCCAGTCTCTTATGAGGAACAGCTGGTTCAGTTACCACTGGTTGTAGTAAAAGGCTCCGGCCCAAGCTTGATGGGGTGAAATTGGTTGAGAACCATTCAACTAGATTGGCTCAACATTTTTAATTAGAAAATGGCTGCCTGAGTGAATTCCTAATTAAATGTTTTTCAGGAAGGTCTCGGGACTATCAAAGAAGCCAAGGCCACCCTGTATGTTGAGCAGGAAGCAATTCTAAGATTCTGCAAGGCCCACCCAGTGCCATTTGCCTTACGGGCAGAAGTAGAGACAGAAATCAGGAGGCTGGAAAGTAAAGGAATCATTAAACCAGATCAGTTTGCAGAATGGGCAGCACCAGTCATACCAATTATGAAGCCCCACGGGTCGGTTCACTTTTGGGGGGATCTTGAACAAACGGTAAACCGTTTTTCACAGCTAGATAAATACCCAATCCCTTGCATAGAGGATTTATATGCAAAGCTAGCAGGGAAGCAGTCCTTCACGAAGCTGGACATGAGCCATGCATACCTTGCAACTGCAATTAGATGAGGGCTTTAGCAGAAGTATGCCAAAATTAATACCCATAAGGGTTTGTACCAGTATACAAATCTGTCATTTGGGGTATCACCAGCCTATGCAATTTTTCAGCGGACGATGGAGAACATTTTACAAAGTTTACCCAAGTCGCCGTCTATCTAGATGACGTGCCAATAAAAGGGAATACCAATAAGGTGCACTTAGAGAACTTAGACATAGTCCTTAGATGTTCCTCCCAGGTAGGAGTGCACCCGAGAAGGGAAGGATGTGCCTTCCCAGCACCCCAAGTGACCTATTTGGGCTACAGAGTCGACAAGACTGGGTTACACCTGTTGGAAGATAAAGTGAGGGTGATCAAAGGTGCCCCAGCTCCCATGTCTGTACTGGAGCTAAGGTCTTTCCTTGGGCTATTATGGAAAGTTCATACATAACCTGGCTTCCATCCTGGCACCTTTGTACCAACTCTTAAAAAAAGGTCAGCCTTGGAAATCGTCATGCAGCTAAGCTGTAGACTTCAGAGAAGTGAAGAAACAGCTATCATCCTCGAAGATGTTGGCACACTATAACCCTAAGTGAGATCTGGCATTGACATGTGATGCCTCCCCATGCAGCATCTGGGTAGTATTAGCTCATTGGAGGCCCAATGGAGAAAAACGCCCAATAGTGTACGCATCCCAATGGCTAATTTAGAGTGTAAATACACCCTAGATAGAGAAGGAAGGTTTGGTGGTCATATTTTGAGTCAGGAAGCTCCCTTTACAGACAAAATTAGTAATAATAACAGACCATAAACCCCTGCTACATCTACTTAAAGAGGACAAGGTAGTGCCGCCCATAGCTTCAGGCCAAATTCAGCGGTGGGCTCGAATACTAAGTGCGTATAATTAAATGTTGGAACAATGTCTGGGAGGCCAAGTAGCAATTTGGATGCATTGAGCTGCTTCGCACCAGAAGAGTCCATAATGGTTTGAAATTTTTTGCACACACCACCAGTCACACCTGACAATATCAGGCTTTGGACGCAGAAAGATCTGGTCCTGGCAAAACTGAAACAGCTGGTGGTGATGGGGGAAACCAAAGGGCTGTCACAACCAGAATTGAAACCTCTTTGGGCCCAGAGAAACCAGATCACAGTAGAGGATGGCATATCACTATGGGGACCAAGAGTGATTGTCCTGAGCAAAGATAACCGCCAGATACTGGCTGAACTCCACCAGGGTCATGCAGGGGTTTCCAAAATGAAGATGTTGGCGAGAAGTTAAGCCTGGTGGTCAGGATTGGATGCAGGTGCTGCCATGTTGGTGGGGCAGTGCCCAGAGTGTCATCAAGGACAAAAGTTATGGCCAGCATCACCCCACATTCGGGGGAATGGCCAGGTAAACCCTGGGCTTGGTTACACATCGACTCTGCAGGTGCTTTCATGGGCTCAACGTTCTTAGTCATTGTGGATTCCCACTCAAACTGGCTGGATGTGCAAAGAGCTCATTCATCAAACACGGGGATGATGATAGAAAAACTACGCACATCTTTTGCAAAACATGGATTCCCGGAAGTGTTGGTCACAGATAACGGGTCATTGTTTACCAGCAAGGAATTTGAGCATTTCTAAAGTTGAATGGTATTTGTCAGACAAGGACAGTTCCATACCATCCGTCATCCAATGGTCTGGCAGAAAGTGCAGTCCAAACTTTGAAGGCAGGCTTAAAGAAACAGCCTGCGGCTTCACTAGATACCAAACTGTCCAGGTACCTACTTGATTATAGGGCTACCCCTCATGCAACAACAGGGATAGCTCCAGCAGAGTTGCTGATGGGGAGAAGTCTCCGTACCAGGTTAAATCTGATCTTCCTGGACCTGAAGGGAGGGTGAAACACATCAGGAATATCAATGCCAGACATAAGACTCTGCTTAAGCGAGAGAGAGAGTTTACTTCAGGGGACGGAGTTTGGTGTGGGAACCACAGGAATGGCCCTGCATGGGTAAGAAGCATAGTCAACAGGAGGTAATTTCCAGTGAAATATAAAGTTCAGGTAGTTGCGATGATCCTGAACAAGCACATGGACCATACGGAAGCTGCAAACTCGTAATGGCAAATACCTTTCTGACTCTTCCAGAACTCACGTGTTTTCTCTTTCCATCAAGTGTCGATGATACCTTGGAATCTGAGGTGGGCACAGTGGATGTTGCTGCCTCAATGCCTTTGCTGCCTGAAGAGAATAAATTTCTTCCGAGATGCTCTGGGCCTAAGAGGTGAGCTACTCTGCGTTACATACCGCCCGAACCAGAGGCAAAGTTGGAGGAAACTGACCGAGTGCTAAAATGCCGCAGGAGGAACTACCAAAAAAAGAAATGGGCCTATGTCCTCAGACTCAGAGAGGGAGGGATGTTGTGGTTGTAATGAGGTCAGCCAGTTAGACCTCATATTATATGAGTTGCCTGATTGGGGCTGTTAATCTGGACTAATCAGGGAGCCCTGGCTGACAGATAAGAACAGCAGTGTCAGTTACCCTTTTCCCTCTGAGGGAGCTGGATCAGTGTCAAGGACTCTCCATGTGTAAATAAAGTGTGACTTGATGACAGGATATCAGCCTCTGCGAAGTCATTTCAGAGATCAATACACTTTTATGAGGTAAGGGAAGATATGGAGTTGAGCTACATGTCAGCCATCATGTAACTGAATGGCAGAATAGGCCAGAGATGCACAATGATGTTATTCTGTCATATTTCAACCAGATTTTGCAGTTTTCAAATGTATTGTTTTACGTGACTGTGCACCAAAAAAAAAATTCTGCTCCAGAGGGCATGATATCAGCAACAGCTTGCATTTACACAGCACCATTTACATAATAAAGCAACCCATTAAACAATTAAAATGCTTCACAGAAACTTACATCCAAATATGACACTGAGCTACACTAGGAGATATTCAAACAGATATGTAAAAGCTTGGTGAAAAAGGCAGGTTCTAAGGAGTGTCTTAAATAAGGAAAGAATCACAGCGCTCAAGATTTAGGCAGCTAAAGGCACAGCCATCAATGATGGAGAAACTAAAATAAAGGATGTTAAACAGCACCAGATTTAGAGGAGCACAGGTATTATAGAGGATTGTGGCATTGGAATTGATGACAGAGATAGGGGGAGGGGTGTGATATTTTAAAATAAGAATGAAAATTTTAAATTTAAGGCATTGCTTCATAGGGAGTGAATTCACGCCTGACAGAGCAGGAACTATCCATGACAATAAAGCAATGATGTCACTAAACTCAATATATCTTTCTAATTACATATTGAAGAATGGTACAGTGGACATCCATAACTTTACATTTCCTATTTTCATTAAGCTGTTCTGCATTAACCACAGGACCAGCAGTGTAGTGTTACTTCTTTTTCTCTTTGAAATTCTTATCCAAAACCACCCTCTTTTGTTACCTTTACTCTCTTTTCCTAAAAAATCTCTTTAAGGCCCCATTTCCTGGATTATACCTTCACTCTCCTGATTTCACTGACTGCTTAGTGTCAGTCATTTCCTCTTGTTAAGTGCCTATTGGGAATCATTTTAGTCACAAGTGCTTTATTAGTGAATGTTGTTCTTGTTGTTGTTGTAGGTGGTTACACTACCAATGCTGAGTTGCAAAATTGGACTTAATATCATGGAGACACACATTACAAAGGTCCACAAATACTTGAACGAAAATGTCTTGCAGGCGTATTCAGGAGTTGCAATTAAGAAAACATTGTCAGAACATTTTAGAAATTCAGTTCCATTTTATAATATTATTATTATCATTATAAGTTTTCAGTGGTGGTTTAATTCTCGAAGGGTTATGCTCCTTCTGTAATGTGTAATGCCAGTTATTTTGCTGCAACATGTTACAAGTATCTCTTTATTCTACCTTTCTGTTCTGTACGTACAGATGTTTTTATATTTTACCTGATGTTTTACTGTCTTTTAATCTGACTGCTCTTTCTTCTGTTCTGTTACAGCTGATGTCTTGTTACAAAAGGACACATTTAGTGACACCCATCTGATGATCAAAGGATTTTTTTGCAGCTTCATGGCGAATAGGGGAGATGGTGCTGCAGTGGTAATGTCCCTAGATGAGTGATCCAGAATCTCCATTAAAGTTCTGGGGAATGGGTTCAAATCCCACCATGGAAGATGTTTAAGTTTTGAATTGAATTTAAAAATTTGTCTTAATGATGCACATGAAACTACCGCTGATTACTGTAAATGAATCACTACCTGATTCACTAATGCCCTTTAGGGAAGAAAATTAGTCATTCTTAGCTGGTTTGGCCTCTGGGCAATTCGGGGTGGACAATAAGTTCTGGCCTACCTTTAGGAAGAAAACTCATGAGCCGTATCATCACGTTGGGAAGTTTTTGAGGGGCTTATGAAACTTGTAAAATAAACAACAGCCATCCAAAAACATCTTGAAAGATCCATGATCTATTTAACGTGGAAACACAAAGTCCACAGTCCCTTTGACAGCTGAGCAGAATTGATTATTAGTTTGTAGCTAAGCATTCATAACGGTATTTGATTACATAGCTAAATAAACAAAGTCTAGAGAGTGTGAGATAACACAGTGTGGAGCTGGAGGAACACAGCAGGCATTTCGGGCAAACATTAACTTTCCTGCTCCTCTGATGCTGCCTGGCCTGCTGTTTCTTCCAGCTCCACACTGTGTTATCTCTGACGCCAGCAGCTGCAGTTCTTACCATCTCAAAGCCTAGAGAGTGTAGCCTAGAACATTAAAGCTTTTTGAAGTAGTGGAATAGATAGCCACCTGGAAAACTGCTCTAAAGACTGAACAACTAGCTGAGCCATTTTGGTCATTAGACTGAACAAGGGGCCATCAGTTCCACTGCTCAAAGGCTGAAGAAATAACTTGACTATCACACAAATAAAAAAAAAAATTCAAGGGGAAATTGACACATCAAATCTCAATTTCAATATTGATGCATGCTCAAGAGCATTTTATCCATGTGTAAAGTACTCCAATGCATCTGAATACTGCAATCCTCTCTCTGGGCTCCATCTCCACCTATCACATATTCCTTTCTTGCTCATTGGCCATCCTTCCCACACTCTGTCTTCAGCATATGTACCACGTTTTTCTAGCTACCATCAGTTCTGAAGAAAGGTCACTGGACTTGAAGTGTTCGCTTTGCTTTCTCTCCACAGATGCGGAGTTCCTCTGGCAATTTCTGTTTTTTATGTGAAGGATTGTAATGTTCTGCCAGTACTCACTGTTAGATAATCATCCAGTGATCCCCAGGAAATTGTGGCCAAGGTTAGGATTGGGCTATGCTAGAATGCTGTGCTTAGTCAGAACATGCACTTGTGTAGATCTGGACATTTGTACAAGAGTGTAAACTCATGATTGTAAGTCAGCAGCATGTTGTCCATCTTCCCTGGCTTTTAGTTCCATCGATCTATCCTTTTCTGTGCACAAACATGAAAACTGCACACTGGTGCCTTTAAGCATGTCTCAGCATTAGCTCATGACTTCAGGAAAAAAGGAAAGCAAATTTATAAAAGGCTGATAAGTTCCACTCTTCCCTGATTAAGAGGTAGTATTCATGCTGCTTTTTAATTTTGTAGTTATCGAGGGATTTAATTTCCTCTCTGGGTTGTTTATTTTTGGTTATTCATCTCATTGCTATTTTTATGGATATTGGTAGTGCAGAATGGCTGCCATATTTGACTACATATCACCAGTCACGTCACTTCAAAGGTAATTAATTGCACATGACGCTTTATAATTTTTGATGATCTGGCATAAAGCATGCAAGTTTTCCTTCTTCCATTCTTGCATTGTCTGCATGATTTTAGTTCCATCATTAAGCAGTTTAAGATAAGTGGCTAATGACCACATTAAAATAACGCACACAGAAATTTAATGCAAAAACATTCTTATAAATAGTGCTAAGAAAATTAAACCCTTAAAAGTGAATTTATCCCTTCACTGAGTAGAAACTACAACACTGTTTATAGCTGAAGAAAAACTAATAAAATGATAACACAGGAGAGACTCTTTGCTTGCAAAAACTTGGTTTTTATTGCTTCCTGAATAAAGTCTCATTCCGATGTTTTTCAAGCAGCAACTGATGGCCCAATTTTACCACTGGGAAAAAAATGATGTATACAATGCAAATATAAACACACATACACGTTATTAATTCTCAATCTTACTTAGAATAGGCGTTTAGAATGGTTTTCCCCTGTTGGACATAGCAGGGAGTGGAAATACTTGGTGAATTTGGAGAGAAACTAAGGATATGAAGGCCCACTTTCTCCATAAGCCAACATGTGAGTTCTTTAAGTGGTCAATTAACTCATAATTTTCCCAGTCACCTACTTCCTGAGTTGAAACTATGGCAACTTACCTCATGAGTTTTGGCAGGGGTGGTGGGGTGGTCATGCCTAATTGCCCCAGTCATCCCAATGCCACCTCCCTCCCCTTTCCTCCCACTCTCCTGATTCCCTTCTCCCCACAATTCCTAAATAAAGCAAACTCATTGCTGCCAGATTCACTCAGTAAATAGGCCTAGGCCCTGATTGGCTGGCAGTGTCTGCCAAATGGCAACCTAGTGATGATGCCTGTGATAGGCTGGCTTGTCTGGTCCTAATGGGCTGCTTGGCTGGTGATCCGAGAAGTTATCATGGCTGGTAGTCACCACCTCACATACTGAGCCCCGCACAAAGAAAATGTGTTAATACACTCCTGTACACCTTAGATTCTCATTGACTCAGGCCATTACCTGCCTTTACAGCTGAGGAGGATTCAACCACGATGCATGTGCCCTGAATAAGCCTGATATCATTCTCAAGACATAGCTGTGTTTTATCCTGAAAGTATGGTGAAGTTGAAAAACTCAAAGTATGGGAACAGGTTTTCCTGCTTCTTCTCTATCCTTCATCCCATTTGCCACGAGCAGCTGCGCCTTCATTTCTGGAACTATTTCTCTCAAAGTCGCTCCACCTCCTACTCGTACGACAGGACCACTTTGAATGGCTTTTAGTCATTCCTCTTAAAATCTCCTACTTTAGCTTAGAGGCAAATGGCTGGTTTGGTTGTGCTTCTATGAAGCTCATCGGGATGTTATTTTTATTTAAATAAAATTTTTTTTAAGGAACAGGTTTTCAGTGTAATTGCACAGTCATCGAGCTGTGATGTGAAATAAATCTGAGAGCGCAGTTACAAATGGAAACATTTACATGGCTGTGGGGCAAAAAGTATGGGAGAGAGTCTAATTGGATTGTTCTTTTAAAACGTTGACAGAGATGTGGTGGGTCAATTAGCTCTCTTCTATGGTGTATGAGTCTACGCTGCCTCAGAACATAAGAATATAAAGGATCAAAAGGAAAAGTCCATCTGATGGATTTTTCCTTGTAATGCTCTCTTTGGTAATGAGTATAATGCAGTATAGTAAAGAAAAGGATAGTTTTGTTTCCAGTAACTCTTGTGTTTATTCATTGGTGAGGAATTTTAGTTTTGGAAATCCAATGGCACTGTCAAGTGTTCCCTGTAAGGCAGCCTTCCTTCAACAATGTGCTGTGTCCCCTACACCTGACCCCAGCTCTGAGCAGTGGGTGGCACAGTGGCTCAGTGGTCAGTACTGCTGCCTCACAGAGCCAGGAACCTGGGTTCAATTCCAGCCTCGGGTGACTGTCTGCGTGGAATTTGCACTTTCTCCCCATGCATGTGCAGGTTTCCTCTGGGTGTAAAGATCTGCAGGTTAGGTGGATTGGCCACGGGAAATACAGGGTTACAGGGACGGGTTGGGTCTGGGTGGAATGCTGTTTGGAGGATTGGTGTGGATTTGATGGGTTGAATGGCCTGTTTCCATACTTTAGGGATTCTATGAAGATTCAACAAAGTGCCTCTAGATACTTCCTCCAGGTAGGCCAACAGGGCAAGAGTGATTGCTTCCCCATGGGGTACACAACCCCTCTACCTCTGCCAGAGTGCCAGGTCTGGTAGAGTAAGACTCTAAACTGGCCATTTCAAAGGTGTCATTTTTCTCCATGGTTCTACCGAAGGTGAGAGAGGACAGTGAGGGGGTTAAAAGTTGGGTAGGGAATGGGCTGTTCACCCATGTCTTGTCACTGGATTATTCACCTCACCAACCCCTCAAAAACTCCAAGCCTCGGATGGGGAGTAGGGAGTTACATTTGACCTGCCTTATGAGTTATGATGTGCAATATAATGCCAGAAAGCACGGTGGAAACAGACTAACATTCAAAAAGAAATTGAATAGATGCATGAAAAGGAAATATTCATATGACTTCAGGTAAAGAGCAGGGAAGGCAGGATTTTAAAGAACGAGCAGAGGTACAAATGATTGCCTTATGTTTTATACGATTCTATGATTTGTTTTATGACTGAAAGGGGGTTATTAAGTAGCATATGGCTAATATCCATGACAACAAGGTGCAGGGCTGGATGAACACAGCAGGCCAAGCAGCATCATAGGAGCAGAGAGGCTGCCT
>NC_063332.1:44682955-44725215 GCF_021869965.1 Rhincodon typus | reverse complement strand
TGAAGGGTCTAGGCCCGAAACGTCAGCCTTCCTGCTCCTATGATGGTGCTTGGCCTGCTGTGTTCATCCAGCTCTACACCATAAATCTGTCAGTTTGTGGATATACAGACAATATGAATTTCAGTTTGGAATAAAGCAGTCAATTCACTTAGAGAAGGTTCTCTGGCTAATCTTACTTTCTAAGAATTGAATATTATATTTTATTTGATTTGATTTATTGTTGCACGTTTTCTTAAGTACAGTGAAAAGCTTTGTTTTGCGAGCAATACAGGCAGATCGTGGAAAACAAGGACATAGAGATCATAGGGTGCTTAGACAGATCAAGACTAACAATGTTATGGTTGCACAGGAGGTGCACAAAGCAAGACCAACATTATTTGAAGTTAGAGAGGTCCATTCAGCAGTCTAATAACTGCAGGTGTTCAAGCTTCTGTATCTTCTGCCTGATGGAAGAGGTTGGAAGAGAGCATTACCGGGGTGGGAGGGTTCTTTGATGTTGGCAGACTTTCCGTGGCAACAAGAACTGTAAATGGAGTCCATGGATGGAAGGTTGGCTTCCGTGATGGACTGGGGTGTACACACAACCTTCTGTAGTTGCTTACGGTCCCACGCCGTTATGCACCAGGACAATAGGCTTTCTGTGGGGGTGCATCTGTAAAAGTTGGTGAGGGCCCTTATGGACATCCCAAATTTCTTTAGCCTCTTGAGGAAGAAGAGGCATTGTTGTGCCTTCTTGACCATCACATCTACATGGGAGGTCCTGGACAGATTGCCAGATATCGTCACTAATAAGAATTTGACACTCTCGACCCTCTCCACCTCAGTTCCATTGATGTCGATAGGGGTTTGTCCTCCTCCTTTCTTCCTGAAGTGTTTCTAACATTGAGAGAAAGATTGTTATCATCGCACCACTAATCCAAGCACTATCTCCTTCCTGTATACTGACTCCTTGTTGTTTGATGTCTGGCCTACCATGGTGGCGTCAAAAACAAACGTGTGGTTGGTGTTGATACGGAATTTGGCTACACAGTCATGGGTGTACAGGGAGTACAGTGGAGGGCTGAGAATGCTTCCTTGTGGGGCACCAGTGTTGAGGATTATTGTGGAGGAGGTGCAGTTGTGTATCTTCACTGATTGCAGTCTGTGGGTCAGCAAGTTGAGACCTAGGTCTCGGAGTTTGGAGATTAGCCTGGTAGGTATTATGGTGTTGAAGGCAGAGCTGTAGTCGATGAGTAGGAGCCTGACATAGGTATCCTTGTTATCCAGATGTTCCAGGGATGAGTGTAGGCCTAGGGAAACCAAATTGCATCATGTTGTTTGGAGGGTTTTCTGCCATGATTCCTAGGGAGTTATGTTGCCGTATCTTACTAAACACGCTTATTAACCTGCCCTTATGGAGTCTCTCATGTCTGATTCCTGCCCCAACTCACCCCTCAGCAGGTATCTGCAGAAATTCAGCACCTGTTGCACACATGCCATTTGTAAAATACTGCAGTGCACTCAAATAAGAATTGGCATTCTGAAGCTGACCTGCTTGGTCATTGAAGAGTTACTGGTGGAGAAAGAGAAGGTGGCACGGTGGTTCTCTGACAAGGACCTCGATGTCCTGATTAATTGGAAAAGGAGAAGAGTCCTCTTCTGAGAGTACTGACAGAAAAATTGGTGTCAAGGGACACTTCTAGCCTAGTTGGAAGTTCATGTCAGTACCATCTCCAGGATGTAGAGGAACGTGCTGCAAAAACATCAATGACTCTCTGTCCCATCAAGATACATGCTGCACTCTTCTCTCTGCCAGGTCACACTCTTCCCTCACGCACTCTCCCCTTTTAGCTTCCTACACCACTCACCCTGAATACCCTGTATGCTGCCTCTTCAATCCTTTGCTAAACCTCACTACCTGTCCTCCACATACAGCAGCAGTATCTGCCTTGCCACCCACTGTAACCTTACTTACTGCCACCTTCCCGCTTTTCCTTCCTGCATAAGATGACAGTCTATAATAAGAATGAAAGAGGTCAAATGGTTTGAGGGGGAAGTTTCCCTGACATCTCTATCCTTCCACTTATGAAGCAAGAATCCCGGTCCTCACAGGAGAAAATTGAGACTGTTCCTGTGGGAATGCAGTAACAGCCATGTTCTACCAAGGAGTGCCACTCTGAATACTAGTGCCACTTTCCCATTAATTCCACTGTCACTCTCAATCGTTGCACACCAAATCAAACCACTGGCCATGCTGCTTTCTCTCTCTTTATCATATTGTCATTGCCAGAAGCATCATGCAAACCCTAGGTGACAAAGTGATTGGCTGTGGAGGACCAGCACTCCTGAATCTCTGAAGACAAGACTACCAAGGTCTCAAGAATGGCATCAGCTAGGCTGCCTTGGGCAACCTGACCAGCTCAGATACTGACACCTTGGCACCTTGGGCACAAAAAGTGTGGTAGGACAATCTGTGAGACCTCACAGCAACTGCTCTGGTCGAGGGAGAAAGCACCCAGGTCGCTTGCACTTGGAGGACCAGGCACTTGCTCAGGCCCAGGCTGGAGAGGATCAGCAGTCAGAGACTTCATCCAAATACCAAGGAAGGAGCAGTGGTGGCAGCCAGGCCGAGGGGACGCAATAGCCCTCATTGTCCAGTAGCTACATCAATGCAGCAAATCTTGAAACTGTCTGTTTGTCTTTGTGGGCAGGTTGGTGGCTGCGAGAACACAGCACAGCAATGACAGGGGCTCCTGGAGAGGGTGCATATAATTGCACTCCAGCATAGCAACAGGGGCACAGGGAACCTTCTGCCCAGTCCAGATGAATTGTCCTCATAAAGAGACCAGGGGGTGCCAGGAGGCACACAGTCAGAGATGGAAACACACATATGCCCCTCAGCATTTTCCACTCAGAACATTGTTCCCTCTTCCCTGCCTGTCCCACTCTGACTTTTGGAAGTTCAAGCTGAGGATGGTCAACTTGCCTCTTTCCTTAAACATGTCTGACACATCTAGACACTAGTGTTTCGGGGTCACCCTGCCAAAGCTCCAGGGGCCAACAGGCTCCACAACAGAGCAAGCTCCCACTACCCCAGTTGAGGGCTCAATGCTGTAGGATGGCCAAGATGTAACTAGCCTGGATTCCTGCCTGCTACATCTTTCATGGGTGTGTGGCCTATGTTGTTCTCCTTTAAAAACCCAACTGAGGGTCACTTATTGGAAATACTCCAAGTGTGGTCACAGACATTTTCTTCCCAGTACACACTCTTGGTTTATAGCATGATAGAAGCTGAGTGAACTCTCCTTTGCCAGTGGCTTCCAGACTCAGCCTGAACATATTGGTGAATCACACATTCCCTTCCCAAGAGCCATCCTGCCAACTCCATGGGATTCACAATTCCCCAAGTCTCTGCCAAATCCATCTACATTCACCTGCATATTCCCACCCCCGTCCCCCACGCTGGACATTGGCATATAAGGTGACCATGTCTGATGTGGTCGATCCCTCTCTTTCATCCTCCTTGAAGCCAGGGTGCTACTAATGGTGGAAAATCCTCCTACTTTATTACACCCTTCCCAGCATGCTTCACAGTATTGCCCCCTTTGAAATCCTTACTGCAACCTTTCACAACCAGACCGTGCCCTTGCCCAGAGCTTGCAGTCCCCTAGTCCTAAAGGCTAAGTGGCCGAGGCTGCAGGCACAGGGACAGATGTGAGATTGACAATGCATACTGCCATAAAGCAAGAAGTGTACTCCCTTCTAGATTGAGGTCTGCTAAGCAACAAGGCAAGTTGCCTGGTTTTGTGACTGCACTAATTGGCATGGCATGGCATAGCAAGGCAAGGCAGGGATGCTGTGAGCAAGCCGGTGGGCACTAAGTCAGCGAGGGATATGCGTGCGAGCAAATATTTCTAAGATGCTGCCCGGCCCAGTCTGAGAGATGGGTGCCTGTTCACAAAGTGTCCCCACTGCAGCCTTTCAATGCTAGGTGCCAATGCGCCCTGCAATGCAAGGCTGTGCTTCCAGAGCGCGCTGCCTGTGAATTGTAGAAATGCTAGGATTGCTGTGATGGAGTGGCAAACGGCGAACACAAATGTCCGCGGAGAAGGAATGCCTGTGGCCCAAGGCGAACTGAATCTGCCAGGTTGGCACTCTGGTTTCTTTGTCGAGTTTTCCCAGCATAGAGCTTGTTTGGTGGGTTTGATAAGGTGAAAACATAATGATTAATGAGGCCAGTTATGGCATTAACAAGGAGTGTAACATGCAGTAATGGCCGACAATTGCCATGTGAGAGTCTCATCACACCGCTTGTGAAAGTTACAGCGCTGGGTGTCGCCTAAACTTGTTGCCTGATGCTGTTACACCTCTCGCTGTACCCCATACCATACCCCATGCTGCCTACCCCAATAAGACTCCACCCTCTAATTCTGCTCATGTGCACCCTATACTCTAACTAGTGGCGGCTTGGGCTTTAAATGAAGCCTAGTAAAAACAATCATCTTTCCTCCTCTCCCATTATCGTCAGACCACTTCTTCCTTTGTAAATTACCATATCAAATTCATCTCAACCTATTCCAAAACAGCTATTAAAGTGATTGATAAGGTGGTAATAATGAAAACAAGTGAAAAAACATCGAGTGAAATATGATCCTATACAAAAATCAACTGCTGCTATTTATATAGTTCTTTTTAATGTCCCAAGGTAATCATGGGAGTGTTTTTGTATTACCCTGTTTGGAATGATGTTCCTTTAAGAAGACCATCATGCAAATGAGTCAAGTAGACAGCTGTTGTCACATGACCACAGGCTCTCTGTTCTGTACAACTCTAGGCACAGACTGTCTTTGGATCTTACTCTGTACTGCACATATATAGAACATAGAACAGTACAGGCCCTTCGGCCCACGAGGTTGTGCTGATCTATTATCCTACTAAGATCAAAATATTTAGCTGAATATAAACTCACTAGACATTTTCAAGTAAATGGAATTCACTTACTTTGAGTTACATTTACACAACAGTCCTTTAGGGAAGGTAATCTACTGTCCTTACCTGGTCTGGCCTACATGTGACTCCATGTTGTATTACTCACATTCTTTACTAATTGAGAAAGCAGTGAAATATTAATATATATATGTGAGGACCAGGAAGGATAAAAAAAAGCTTATCATAAGAATACAACGCTATAAATACTAAATAATAACATTATAATCTTAAGTTTTTTTGGGTCTAAAACAGTAAGAAACTTCTCCTGAGCTGCCAGAATAACTCTACAGCTGTGGAAGTTGTCTTGTAAGCTTCTCGTGCAGAGGGCTGAAATCCTACTGGATTTCTTTTCTAATAGAAATGACATTACTATACATTCACTCAGCCCTAATGTTGCTACAGATCCTGTTCCCCTTTTTACACATTTTCTGCATTCATTCTGTGACTGTTCAAACATTCTACCACCAAAAGAGTGGCTGTTAACCTCTTAAAAAGACAATGCATTTATTTTGTGGTATTAATCAAAGAAGAAAAAAAGACAAATGAAGCATCAGTTCCAAGGTAATGCCATCTGCTTCCTAATATTCCCACTGTAATTTCTTTTGCGTTTGTAAAATGATTTTTCTGGTTGCATTGGCTTGCAATACCGTACGTTAATAATTTGAGATCGGCCCATAGTGCACAGTTCAAACCTGAGATATCTCCAAAAGTGCATGAAACAGCAGGGAGACCAGAGAAATACCCAGAAGTTTGACACTGTCAGAACTGTGTTCACTTTCCGATTGCTTTCCTCAATTTTCTCTATACCCTTCATTCCTGAAGACAGAGACTATTCAATGGAAAGTACTGCCTTCTGGTACTTGAAATGGCCATTATTTACCCATGCATTCATGTGTGATCATTGACAGTAAACTTTTACAGGCTACCTAATCACAGGCAGATCATAAACAGTTCTAATTCTATTTTCATCCTATCTTCAAACAGGTATATTATAGAAAATGCCATTGGTAAGCAGTCAGGTGTGGGATTCTAGTTGATTTTTGCCTTTCTAACCTAGGATCAGTTTTAGTGCTCCTGACTTTAATCAGTAAACTCCATATCAACTACACTTTGGTCCTGGCACCTTTCTTGATCTTGAATTTTTAAGTGATTCATGAGCTGAGCTTGTTCAGATATCTGGGTTCCCAGAAAACCTTTATTTGATGTTGCTACAAAGGTATAACATTAACAGTTAAAATAATTTTCAAAGCTACCCTATTTAAGTCTGTGAAGTGGATTTGAAATCAGCTGGGCACAGAGATTTATCTACAGCAAATGGATTAAAACAGGTGAAATATTATTTTAAACGTATGGTGATAGCGTAGCAAAGAAAGACGACCCATTTCATTGGAAATTCTATGGAGAATAATTTATACCAGAGATTGATTAAAAACCAGTAAATCCAACTGAAGAGTTCAGACAACATCACAGACCACGACAGCAAAACTATTTGAATCATAAGATAGTTTTGCTGCCGTGAAATTGCACACAGCAACTGCTTTTTTAAAATTGCAGTTTCTGGGTTTAGTTTTTGGTCTTTTTGTTTGGACAGTAGTTGTTGCTGTAACATTGGCAAGAACTGCACCTCATGCTGTCAATATCGGAAGATGACTCACTTACTGAAAAATACTGATACCAATATTATTGCATCATTATTGGAAACTTGGAATGGATATTTGTTTTGGCTGCATCACATCAATTTCAGCTTTTGTTCAGAAGATATATGGATTGTGCCCTGCTCTGAATAACTTTGGTGAGTGAAAACCAGAAAAAAGAAACTAACTCTTGGATTAGTATTCAGCAAGGTGCTTGCATCCAGCTGCTGTGACCATTAGTTGAGTGAAGTTATTCCCTCCTCTGGGTCAGAAGAGTTGGTTCCAGGCTCAATCCATGCTGCCCTTGTCAAATAGAACAGCAGCTCTGAACATTGGGTTGATCTACTTATGATGAGTACAGGTGGACCTCGGCTTACATACTAAAACGTAGGTAGGATGCTTTAGCATTGATTGCTGCCAAACTCGAAGAAGACACACTGAAGTTAACACCAAAACATCGGCAAGGCAATAGGAAACCACCTCAGCTCTAATTTATCCAAGATGGCAGCAGGGTAACAGCAAAACATGAGGAGCTCATCAGCTCTGGTCATGTTTACTTTTTTTCTTCTTTCACTGTTTTCTTTTGTTACTTTGATCTCCTTAACTTCTGTGGAGAGTGTGTTTGTGCATTGTGGAGGAGATCAGTGCGTGGGAGATCAAGTTATCTTTGGGAAAGTGAACCCAACATTCTGAAGAAGGGTCTAGGCCCGAAACGTCAGCCTTCCTGCTCCTCTGATGCTGCTTGGTCTGCTGTGTTCATCCAGCTCCACACCTTGTTATCTCAGATTCTCCAGCATCTGCAGTTCCTACTATCTCTGAAGCAGTGAAGACATTGCAGCTTTGGAAAAAGTCCACAGCATAGCAGTGATTGGGAGCTTGGAGTGAGACTTTGGGGATGAAAATAGAGCCCAATGTGGGAACAGCGAGCCCAACATAGCATGAAGGAAGTCTTCCAGCATCTACAGTGGCAGAGATAGCAGGTAGCCCAAGGTCTCCCGGAGAGCAGGCCAAAGTGGAGGAGATTGAGTCCTTGCAGGGAGTGAGAGCTCAGCATAAACCAAGCATTTAAGAAAGATTGTTGAACTTTTAACTTTGTTTCTTTATTCTTCTACTTAAAACTAAGAAGGACTGTAATGTTAAGTTTTAACTTTGTTTCTTCACTTTCTGCTTTGTACCTAAGATTTTGTGCTTAGGTACCTTTGTACCTACGGTGGCGCCAGGAATGGTGACATTGTACACATTTCACCGGACTCATGTACTTCTGTACTTGATTACACATGACAATAAAATCTAATACTAATTCAATCTCTATTCTTCTACATTAAATGACTCAAGAATCATCGATATGAAACTTACGCGAGTACAGAATCGAAGGAGTACTGGTTAAAGTAGAAGCTAAGTATAATGAAAGTGATTTTTGATCAATTAAATCCTCCAATATCCATAAAAGTCAAATATGTACGTCTTCATCTAAATGCTTCAAGAGCATTTGTCACATTGGGCAGAACTTTCACAGAGATATAAAACAGACAATAGATAATCAGTCAGAGATAGCAAGAACTTGCAGATGCAGGAGTCAGAGTCAATATAGTGTGGAGCTGGAGGAACACAGTAGGTCAGGCAGCATGAGAGCAGAAGGAGCGTTGAGAGAGACAGGTGCTTCGCAAATCAGTCCTTCAGTCTGCGTTTGGTCTCACTGATGTAGAGGAGGCCACATCGGCAGCTATGGATACAGTAGACCAGTTTGGAGGATATACAGGTGAATCTCAGTTGGATATAGAAAGTTTGCCTTGGGCCTTGGGTGGAAGTGAGAGAGGAAGCAATGGGGCATGTGTAGCACCTCTTGCGGTTGCAGGGAAAAGTGCCGGGTGTGGTGAGGTTGGTGAGGAGTGTGGAGTGGTGGGGAGTGGCGGGGCTCTGTACGCTATAATCGACAATACCTTCTGGTTGTTAACCATTTTAACTCCCCCTCCCACTCTCTTGATGATATGTCCATCCTGGGCCTCCTCCAGTGCCACAATGATGCCACACGCAAACTGGAGGAACAACACCATATATTCCGCCTCAGAAGCCTACAGCCTGATGGTCTAAACATTAACCAGCTTCAAAATCTCCCCAGTCCCAGCCTCATCCCATGTCCAACCCTCCCTCTCATCCCCTCCTCCTTGACCTGACACAACCTGTCCATCTTCTTCCCCACCTATCCACCCCACCCTTCCCACTGTCCAATCCCCACCACTCCCTACTTGCATCCACCTACCATCATCCTAAATACCTTCCCCCAGCCCCACCCCTCCTCCCTCTATTTATTTCCCAGCTTCCTTCCCCTTCCCCAGTCCTGATGAAGGGTCCCGACCCGAAACATCGATTCTCCTGCTCCTCTGATGCTGCCTGGCCTGTTGTGCTCCTCCAGCCCCACACTGTTATCTCTTAAATATGTAGGAGGAAGGATTAACCTTTATGCCATGAAGAGCTTAAAAAATAAATTCAAACTAAAAAAAAAGTTAAAAATCTTAGAAAAATTTTAAAAACCTGGCAACCTCTCAAAAAGTGGAAATTAAAGGAGAAATTACCAGAAACTCAGTTATCTTTATTTTAAAAATCTATTCTTAGATGAAATTAATTAAAATCCTTAACATAAAGGAAGGTCTGCATTTCCGAGCTCCTCCAATGTTATCATTAATGATGTGGAATTGACTGTATCAGGAAATAGTTCCACTAATTTTAATGGGGACACACTGGACTTGCCTAGGATATAATATTGAACCACCTAATCTTCCTGAACATGTGTTTGATATGACAAGTAGAATACACAATATTTTCTGGAGGTCTTCAGTTCACATTTCTGTTCTCTGGCTCTCACATTTTTGACAGCTGTGCTCATTTTCTTTTCCTGCTGTGAATCGACTAGCACCTTTAACAAAAATCAGATTGGACACGGAGACAAGACTTCAGGTCACCAACCTGGTGAAAACATGGTGCCCAGAAATGGCATCAGTGGCAAGAATATGTCGCCATTGCTGAAGCCATCTCCAATTTGCACAGGTCTTCCACACGGGTGACAAACTTATTAGGGTTCCATGATGTTAATACCATTTTGTGAATGAACTCAGGAATCCTGTGCCAGGCACATCCCCTGCATTTCAACTGGTTGTCTTACCAAGGAGTGCATAAAGATAGAATCATATGAATAAAGAAGGAGGTTACCCACCTTATTATGTCCATGTTCTCTCTACGAGCAACTCACTTGGTCCCACATTCCTGCCTTATCCCAGTAGCTCTGCAAATGCTATCCCTTTAGATAGCTGTCCTATTCTCTTTTCAAAGCCACAATTAATTTTATCTTCATCACCTTCAGGCAGTACATTTCAGACCATCACTGTGTAAAAAAGTTTTTTGCTTGTTTCTTCTTTGACTGATTACCTTAGATCTGTGTTCTCTGGTTCTCCATTCTTCTCCTGAGGGTATCAGTTTCCACTTATCTGCTCTGTCCATACCCCTCATGATTTTGAATACCACAATTAAATCACTCCTCCAAGAAGAACAGTTCCAACTTCCCCAGTCTATCCAAAACTGAAATTTCTCATCCCTTGGACCATTCTTGTGCATCTTTTCTAAACCCTATGTAATGCCTTTACATCCTTCTTAGGTACGGTGCCCAGAACGGAGTACAATACTCCAACTGAGGCTTAATCATATTCTTATACAGTTTTAACATAGCTTCCTGGCTTTTCTGCTCTATGCCCTTAATAATAATGTTCAGGAATCCAAATACTTCATTAATAATTTTCTCAACCTGCTCTGTCACTTTCAACGGTTCTTTTTGACATGTAATGCCAGGTCCCTCTGCCCTGCACCCTCGTTTAGAATTTACCCTTTAAATTGTTTTGCTTCACTTGGTTCTTTTTACCAAACAAACTTCACACTTCTTTGCATCAAAATTTCATCTGCCCACTCTGTTATGCTTCTCATGTCCTCTTGATGTTTATCATCATCCTCCTCTGAGTTCACAATACTTCCAAAATTTTGTTGTCTTCATATTTTGAATTTCTGCCTGATATGCCCAAATCTAGTCATTAGCCTATATCAAACAAAGCAGGAGTCCTAACGCTGATCCCTGGGGAAAATGATAGTGTACATTCCTCCAGTTCAAAAAAAACTGTCGCCACCAACTTGTTTCCTATCACTCAGCCGATTTCATGTCCATGTTACACTATTGTCCCTTTTATCCCATAGGCTGTAACTTTGCCAATAGCCCTGCCAATACCTTCCATATAAATCCACGTCACTGCCTCCATTCCCCTTGATATCCTAAAAAGCTACCGACTTCAGTTTTGATCTGTTTATTGACTGAGCACCTACATTTTCTGGGATTGAGATCTCCAAGGCTAGGAAGGGATTTAGTTTGATGGTTCAATAAAAGATTGGCATACCGAGGGAGTACTGCACTGTCATTTTAGGTTACATGACATATAAACTGCATATAAAATTCTAACAGGGCTAGAAAGATTAGGTACAGAAAGGATGTTTCCCATATAATCCCTCAGTTCTGAAGAAATCATACCTGACACGAAACATTAACTCTGTTTCCCCTCCACAGATGCTGCCAGACCTGGTGAGTTTCTCCTGCATCCTCCAAGAATGTTTCCCCTGGGGCCAGCCTTCACAATCTCAGGATACAAAGTCAGGCATTTAGAACTGAGATGAGTAAACGTTTCTTCACTCGGGGAGTGGTCAGCCTGTGGAAGGTGCTGCCAGAGAAGGCTGAGGAAGCTGGGCCACTAAGCGCATTTGAGAAAGAGATAGCTACTAAAGACAAAGGGGTAGAGAGAGAAAACAGGAATATGGTGTTGGGGTAGAGGATCAGCCTCTTGTAGTTTTGAACAGCTGAATGATCTACTTCTGTTCCTAGTTTCTATGCTGACGTCTCGGGATGCAGCTTGTAGTCACAATTTTCTGATGGAAATGGAAGTTTGGCACTAACTGTGCCAAGCTGACCCAATAAAACACAATTCTAGATTTTATATCTAAGACATAATTGAAAAGTAGCTAGCTGAGAATACAAGTAGACACTAGCATGAAAAAGAAAATTAATTAATTTAGGAAAAAATAAAATTGAAAACACATCCTAAAAATGGATCATAAATTTAATATCATTAATGGTGCTAATTTTCACTTCTCCTAAAGTTACTGACTTCTGCTACGTGTAGTTCTGTCAGCTCTTGCCCAAGGGCTCAGCAGTTAGACAGGAACCATCACGAAGCTACTCCATCAGTGCGTTTTCAAAGCTGGGCTCAATATGTCCAGATCTATTGGTCTCTCTCTCTCGCTCTCACACACGCACACACACACACACACACACACACGAGTGTCGGGGGGGTTTAGCGTTATATGCAGGCTGTGCACTTACTAACTGAGTTACAGGCGAACTTTGTAATGTTGTATTAAACTGATTTGTTTTGTGCAATCTAGCTGCTCTCAGGTTCCTCACAGAGGGCATTAGAATATGTCTGCCTTGTAACAATAGATCTGCTAATTTCCATTGGCAAAAAAAAAGAGCTTCTCATTTTGTTTCCAAATATTTTTTCAACCTTAGCTCTGACTGGCATCAGTGAGCTCCCTGTTCTTCTGTTCCTGCTCACAAAGACTGCTTTACCTCAAGCCTTAATTACTTTCTTCACAAGGTGCATAATAATTATGGTAAATCAACCTTTGTCTTTTCCGCTGCTAACTTGTGGAATTCAGTGCCCACTGGTAACAAATCATTCTCATCCTTATCAGTATTTAAATCATGCCTGTGCAGTCATTTAATTTTAACCTTGGTTGAAGTCAAGGCAGTTTGTTTGATTGGCAGTTTTTATATACATCGGATTATAAATTATGTACATTGTTTGCAATATTTCCCTGCATTTTTCTCTGGGAAAGAATGATATTGTTATAGCATCAGTCATGTGATGCTATGCAGCAGAGTTTTATTCATATTTTACCTATGGTTTTATAAGCAGCTTTCTCTTCATCCCTGATGCATATGACAGTATTAGAAACCAGAGGATGTGCTTGACTGATGCAGTTGGTTAGACACTGGTCTTTCATCTTCAGTATCTGGCTTCAATCCAGTCCAGACTGATGGGATGAAAGCATTGCGTGTCTGTTCCCTGTCCTCTGTGAAATACATTTGGGCAGCCTCAATCTACTTCCTAATAGGATAGGCTCACAGCAGAAAAAAAAATACCAAATTGGGAATCTCATTCAGAAAGGACGGCTGCTGTCAGAAAGGGAAAGATCACACTCATGCAGCAGGAGTTGCTAGGCTATTGCTGAGCTTTATTCTGCATCTCACTGTGCTATAGCTGATCTGGGAGTACTTGATGCTGTTGCAGACGGTCCAAAGTAGGGAGAAGAATTAATCTGGCTGCTACATGGTGTGTTATTATAAAGTACATTAAAGAAGAACATGGTTATGATGTTGCTACATATAGTGACCAAAGTAATTCTTAACCGAACAAGGGAGAAAAAGAACTGGATTATGCCTTGCATCTCAGTGCCAGCTGTCCAGCAGCCTGTACATCATCCTATAATAGTCAGTCTTCCATTGCAATACTCACAGTAAGCCAGAGAATTTACTGCTTTATGAAAGGCAGGGGCATTATTTCTTTGGTGCGCAATGTATTTTCCTGGTACTAAAGTGTGACTGTGAATTACATCCTGTGACTCTTTTAAGGCGACATCATTTAATCATATTGTTTTCTTGAGATCAGTTTGAAGTTGATGAGCCTAAACATCTGCTAAAACTAATTATGCAGGTAAATACTGTTTCACTCGAACTTGAGGCAAAGTTACAAGTGAGTGGGAGCAGAACCAACAAAGCACTGGCCCATTTTGGGCAATTGCTAGAATTACAGAATTTTACAGCACAAAAAAAATGTAAACTTGCCCATTCCAATTATCCTACCTCCTAATCATCAAATATTTTCACATTTTCCATCAAATATTTATCCAATGCCTTATTGAATGCTACAAAGTTCATGATTCAACTAATAGTCCTAAAAACTCAACTTGGGACAATTTGCCTTTGTGATCTTACCAAAATCTAGTAGGTTGATGGCCCTGGGAAAATTCAGACAAAGAGCCTGACTGCTACCTCAGTATCTTGACTAGATTTCCCTTCCACTCACTGGAATGGTGGTGAAGCTAGGCTCCCAGAGGACCCTCTTCATTCTCCTTTGCTTACTACTGCTTCCTGCACAGGGCGGAGATTGAACTGACAGAGAGATCAGCAACAGGGAAAAGAAAATTAAGGCCTCACTGCAGCCTGTTGTCTTTCTACTTAATCTGCTTAGCACAGTTTCAACTGAGGCCTTCAGTATGATAGATGAACTGATCTTCAGAGTCTCCCTCACTTTTAAGGTACTTTGCCTCATGTTCCTCTACAACATTGTTGGGAGTTTTCATCTTTGCAATAGGAAATTTTGGTTCATATCAAATAATCTTCTAACCAAGGGAAGTAGGTCCTTACCTCCTGAAACTCCAAATATGAAATTCTGGTCTTTGTGATCTAACAATCTGCTGCATAATAAGCACAGTTTCTTCTCTCTCCATTCATTGTTTGCTGATCATCTTAAATTTATCCTCTCAAGCTTGTCATTCAGTAACTATTTATTCCCATTGCCATATCAATCAACCATTTATAATGATGAATTACAAAATGAGTGGCAGCCTGAATTTGCCAGATTCAACATGGTCGGCAAAAGGTTTAAACCTAATTTTCTTTGTACAAAAAATGTTTCTGAATGATTGGGGACTCTCTGTTGGGAATGTGTCAATTCCCAAACAGCTGCTACACACTTAGGAAGCACTAGGTTTGGTTTGGAGGCTGACATAATGATGCACCTCCCAGAACCAGGCTTTCCAGTGGGAAAGCTTCAAACCTTTGCAGGAAATGGCACTGCATAGCTGAAGTTCTTGGAAAGGAACTAATAAGTAGCATCCAGATCAGAGCTGCATATGTTGTTAAAACATGGATTCTTCCATTTTCCTTCTGCTGTTACAAGAGTATGGTACACTTAATTGGACAAAATGCACAATACAATGTTCAATACACTACAGCATAGAGTGGCAATGTTTGGGTGTCAACATGCTGGCATGTGCAAATGCTGGCAAAACAAATATTGATGCAGAATGGCAGTTGGAATAGAGGATTAAAAACAAAAACAGAAATTGCTGGAAAAGTTCAGCAGGTCTGGCAGCATCCGTGGAGAGAAATCAGAGTTAAAGTTCTGAAGAAGAGTCACTGGACTCGAAACGTTAACTCTGATTTCGCTCCATAGATGATACCAGACCTATTGAGCTTTCCCAGCAATTTCTGTTTTTGTTTCTGATTTCTAGCATCTGCAGTTCTTTTGGAATAAAGGATTAACCTGACAGATCCTCCTTTGGAACATTTGGTGGTAATTCATTGCACACAAGAAACAGAAATTTGATGATCTTGAAGGGAGAAAAACAGGTAACAATGGCTAATGAACTTTAAAATTAAGATGTGGTTACTGAGGAAGTGATAAGGCAGTACACAATATAAGTCTTTTTTCCTTATTTTCATTTTATTGTCCCTAAGCACTGTGCTGCTGATTTCATCAATTTATTCACCGTGACTCTTAAGCACCTTTCTTGATTGTCTTGCTATTCAATTGAAATATTTGTTGTTCCTTAGTTATGGAGGTGCATTTACAGATTTGTTTTTCATAAGGTAGCACTGTGTCAAAGATGCTAAGGGACTTGCACATCATCTTATCAGATCTGCAAGCAGCTGCAGAAAATACTGTCATTGATCATGTCTGTCAATAAGAAAGCATTTTCTTTAAAATTATGGGAACACAGTAGAGTGAAAAGTATTTTTCACATTGTTTCCAACATTTAATCAGTCATGGAAGTATATTATCTCACTTGCATTTGTGATCAACCAAACATAAATAACATTCTCTCCACACTAGCACAAAAAAAATTGCAATCATTTTTCTCAAAGACAGTATGCCTTTAAGAGAAAGTACAAAAAAAATCCTGCAAGCACACCAGCTTATCTGTGTGCAGCGATGAACCAGTTGGAGACGTAAACTGTCTGAAAATTTATAAACTTATCTTGGAAAATGTGCAGCAACATCAAATAAAAGATTAATTACATCAATGACAGTAAGAAGCAAACCTTCCTATTGCAGTATTTTAAAAAAAAGACCTTTAACTCAATGTAATTATTTGTATATCTTCAGATGGAAAGTCAGCCCCAGGTCTTGACTGTAAAAGTACAGTGTACATCATGTATCCATGAGTCTGTTAAACTACCCATTAATAGATGGATACAAGAAAGTTACAATATGGTTACATTTATGGGTTCAGGTGACATCATTAATCCTGACAGTATATATCAAACAGATTACTACATTCTTTAAACTCTGGCATTCACGCAGATAGCACACTCACTAATAAATTATTCCTGCCTTATTCATAACTAATTCATTGTTAATTCATTGACCCCCTAGACCCATTGGTTAGCTGTTGTGATGAGTTAGAAAACAGACCCAGGTGACTTTAACACTTTCAATATGCTGCGGGCAAGATGCTGGAAAATTGTTTGACCTATCCGTACCTTTAGGTGATCTCACAGAAGTGCATGGAGACGGTGTGTGGTTTGCTGAAGGAAGCATTGGGTATATTTGTCATCCAGTTACTAACTCCCGCCATCTAGAGATCCGTACCCCTGTGGGCCCACTTCAGTTTTACCCTTCAAGGAAAAGCACAAGATATCTTGGGGTGAATGACATAGCACAGCAGTCATGTGGGCTGGGCCTGTGCCACATGAAACAACATTTAAAGTGCCTCACACCCGTTGACAAGTCTTCTGGAAGAAGAAATGCGAGTGTGTCGCACCTTGATATGCAGAGTGGACCCTGGACTGGATGATGATCTTGGACACCTCTGCAGCCAAGAACGACGCCAGCTGACTCTTTCTCTCATGGAGATTGTCCCGGACATCAAACCCCATTATCTGCAGATGGCTTTCTGGAGTTGGGACATTTCTCTCTGTCATCTCTCCCATCTACCCGCCCCTCCCTCCTCACTGACCAACCCCCATCCCAACTCCTTGCCTACACTCACCTTCACTAGCTTCATAAAAACTGAAAGAACTGCGGATGCTGTAAATCAGGAACAAAAACAAAGTTACTGGAAAAGCTCAGCAGGTCTGGCAGCATCTGTGAAGGAGAAAACAGAGTTGACATTTCGGGTCTGGTGACCCTTCCTCAGAAAAGGTTCCTCACTAGCTTCATCCCTGCCTCCTTGACCTTCTCTCCACCTATTATCACCGCCTCCCCCTCTCTCTATTTATTTCAGAGCCCCCTTTCCCCTCCCCCATTTCTGAAGAAGGGTCTAGGCCCGAAACGTCAGCCTTCCTGCTCCTCTGATGCTGCCTGGCCTGCTGTGTTCATCCAGCTCTACACCTTGTTATCTCAGATTCCAGCATCGGCAGTTCCTACTATCTCCCTCTGTCTCTGCCACCTTCTGACCATTCACTGCTGGATCTTGTTCCTCAACAGCTGCTGGCATGAAATCACAAACAAAAGCACTTCATTCAAGGGAGCCAAGGCAAAAGGAACAGCAATATTTGTAGAAGTCATGTGATTGAATGTCATACAATCAGATGTCTCATGATCAAACTTCCTGAAATGCTTTGAATCAGAGTTGACAACTTTAGAAAAGAGACTTTGGAGTATTACTGAACTCCACCCTAGAGTGTGTCCAACTGATCAGCGACATCTGCCCATATTGTGGGTGAAGGGAATTGGTATGCTTTCTATTTCTGTATGCAGATTTGCCTCTGGTTTTCCACCTACATTGCAGGCTAGCAGCAATATAAAAAAAAGGGCCAAATGTGCACGTCATTCCCTGTCAGCACACAGCCACTCCAGTAGTAAGTCCCCAGCCGTGCCTTCTCCTGGCAACACAAGAAATCCAGACCACCATGGCCTCACGCTAAAGTTTCAGCAGGACTTAGATGAGGTTTTGCTCCAGACATGCAGTGCCCAGGCACTCTGGCATGTGGACACACCTGGTCACTCATAAAGCAAACTCCCAGTGATTGATGAATAGCTTCATTGCCTTATGGATAGATCTGGGAAGTTGAATGTTACAGGAGTAAACCCAGGCAAAAGTATCATGAGTGGAGCAGACTGGCAAATTGGCAATTCACCGGAACATTTGGTTTTGTGTGCAAAGGTGGTTTATTTAAGCTGCTGGCAAAAATTGGCTGCCTGCTGAAGCTGCTCAATGTGACCTCCTCTTTCCATGCCAACATGAAGTGAGAGATCAGTTATGGCAGGGCCACATTGGAATGCGTGTGATCCAGCAGTGAAGTCAAATCAGGTTGTATCCAGCACTGACACTCATTGACATATTCTTCTCTTTGCTGATGTTATATGTCTTCAAGTCATCTACAGAAGGTACTTACTTCAATACTGGAACTGAGAGAAACTGTTTCACCATGTTTGTCTGAAATCCAAGATAAAACAGTGCCAAGTCCTCAGTGAGCTGCTCCATAGTGACAATGTAGCACTAACATTCCATACTAAGGGTCATTTTTAGCAGCAAGTGGACAGACTCTAGTCCCTGTAAAGGGTTTGGTTTGACTATTAGCATCTGACAGACAAGTGGCAGTGTCCTTTTATCTATCAACATTCACCGTGTGACTCTGGAGGTTGTTGAAACTTCACAAATCAAAGTTCCAAAATCACCAGAAATCTCACTTTATGTTGAAGTCAACACACATCATGGAATCTGCAACTGAGAAAGAGAATGCGGAACAACTGCAATCCAACTGAGCAATCCAAGCTGCAAATCCACCAAACCTGTGTCCTCTTCAGTGGTGAGACCTGGAAAAAATAGGTCAGGCTGGAGAAAAGGGTCCACTTTATTGTCTCAGATGTGTTCTCAGTGTCTCTTGGCAAGACAAGATCATCAACTCGGAGGTCCTGGAGCTCACTAATCCCATCAGCGCACACTCAATGTGAAGGGAAAGACATCTGTGCTGGATTGCTACATTCAATGGATGGTTGAAGGCCATATATCCAAAGACGTTCTGCAGGGCAAATGGGTCATGACCTCTTGGGTATTCATACCAGAATGACTTGGAAATATTCATACTAAGATAACGAAGATAGCAGACATGGAGTTCCTAACAGCCATGACTCCTGATTGAACTTACTGAAATGGGGGCCACAGGAAACAAAGGCCAAGGAATCAGGAACATTCTCATCCCATTGTCTTCTCTACCATAAGTATGGCAGAGACTGCAATGGCAAATTGACTCTTTGAGGCA
Organism: Rhincodon typus; assembly: GCF_021869965.1. Lineage (NCBI taxonomy): Eukaryota > Metazoa > Chordata > Chondrichthyes > Orectolobiformes > Rhincodontidae > Rhincodon > Rhincodon typus. The sequence goes on along the minus strand of NC_063332.1, from coordinate 44,706,252 downwards.
CATCAGGCAATACTTAACACAGAGTTAATAACCATGGTGCAAACCATTGTCTTCCAAGGTGGAAGTCTACCACACATCATCTCACAAGAACATAAGCTAATGATTCAGACAAACATAATCATATCTAGTTGGAGGCATATACATCTATCCTTGCCCCTTCCCTGATCATTGTGAATCTTTTCACACATCTGAAACTGCTGTGCTTATGTAAGTCATGAGGCAGCACTTAAGGTCTCACAACGCTGATATTGAAGCAATTCCTGGATACTTAATGCAATCCAAGCCATCAACTGTCTCCATAGAGATGTTGCAGCTATGTGTGGGTACCTAGAATAGTAGATCACCACCTGGAACAGGTTAAAAATATGTCAGGAGCTTTCATACTAAGCAATTTTTTACAATGCTTTCTTCCCTCCCAGTATTTTACAGCTTTTGCTTTATTGAAAAAGCATTCCCCATTTAAAATTTACTTTCTAGCCACAGATTACTGCTCAGCTGATAATAAAAAGAACTTGGTGTTTCAGCATGTCAGCATTTGAGTATTAGCATCTCAACATCTCAGTGTGTGGTTGTACGGTGTTGTAACATGTTGTCAGTATCTCACTATGTCAGTATCACCTTGTCAGTATCTCAGTATATTACTGTATTAGTCCTGCACTGTCACCACAAAGTGCCAGAGTAGCAGCATGCCAATATCTCAGGAGTCAAGCACGCCACTACTTCAGTGTGTCACTGCACCCCTGTGGTTGTGGTTGTGACTTTGAATCCAAACCATCCAGCAACAGACAATTTGGGGCTCATTCAAAAAAATCATTCATAGCTGCAGACCACACCAACAGCAGCTTAAGGGGAAGAGACAGCACCATCTCAGCCTGTGCGATTAAAGTGCCTTTTCCAGCATTTGGAGAACAAGAGAGAATGACAAGCACAGATTAGGAAATAAGGAGTACCGTAAGCAGAAGGCTGTGTGTTGGATATACAGTATAAAATCTACTAAGACATTGGTTTCAAGGATTATTTCATTTCACTCTCAGCAAAAGTACTCCGATCATTTCATGCCACAAGCAATGCAATAAATTTAACACCAGTAATGTCTTCCAGTTTATTGAAGTCACCAGGTGTGAGATCCATGGAATACCAACTTAATTGTTACAGTTCTTTACTGACATGAGAAAAGAAATGTGCATCTGCTCAGAAACCTTTTCAGGACATCTTTCCCTTTGAAATTTAGATGTTCAATCACACTAGATTAAATCAAATATGAAATGAATAATCAGAGCAGGAAAATTTAAATTTCCAATTTCCTTTTGCCTTCTCAATATCAATCTCTCACTCACCCCCCTAGACTACCTGCTTCATGCCTGCTTCCTGTAAAGATGATATTCCATTCTTCCAGTTTCTCCATATCCCTTGCATCTGGTCTGATGATGTAACCTTCTATACCAGTGTTTCTGATAGGTCTGAAGAAGGGTCTAGACCCGAAACGTCAGCTTTTCTGCTCCTCTGATGCTGCTTAGCCTGCTGTGTTCATCCAGCTCTACACCTTGTTATCTCTTATTTCTGATAGGTCTTCCTATTTTTCAACTGAGGACTCAGCCATAACTGATTGTCAAGGTCCCCAACCACGTTTGGCCCAATTGCTACATTTGCATGAAGACCCCTTCCACTCTCTCACAGAACAATGATAGGGGTCCCCATCCACCCTACTAGCCTTTGTATTCAACAGATCATCCTCCAACTTTTCCATCCGTTCTGCTTTGGTGTCACCATCAAACCCACCTTCACATCCTTTTTTCAGTATTTCAAAGGGACTTTTGCCTCCACAACACCCCACTCTACTCCACAATCATCAGCAACATCCTCCCAGCTGAAACAACTATTTGCATCTACTTCCTTCAATTTAGACAATTGCTCACAACATGATCTGCTCGAAAGAGAGAAGAACATTTTTAGTTCAGTATGGTTCTTCGGTGTTCTGAATGAGTGTCAATCTTGACTGGAAAGTTAATTCCTTTTCTCTCTCCACAGATGCTGCCAAACCTGATATTGAAGCAATTCCTGTTTTTATTTCATATTTTCAGTATCCACAATATTTTGCTTTTATGGTCTGCTCTACACCAGACAGACCAAATGCAGATTGGGTGACTGCTTGGTGAAACACCTTTATTCACTCAGCAAGCACGATCCCAATTGTCTATCAGTAGAATTATTCTTTTCACTCCCAAATCTCTGCCCTCACCCTCCTGCAGTGTTCTAATGAGATTCAACTTCAGTTAAGTGAAAAAGTGCTTAATTTTTCAACAGGCTCAGATTGAGTTTAATAATTTCAGACTGCAATATTTGTTTTCATTCTGTTTCCCTCTTCTTTGTAGGTTTTGGCTTTACTGTAGTTTTTCTCTTGTTTTGCTTCCAAATAGCAGCTGTTCATCCATTCGCACCTCTTGTTATACAAATCTTTTGTTTTGATTTTTTTTACCACCGGTTCCTTTGGCCCTGCAGCTCCAACTCTTCTGTCATTTAATCTCTTCTGTTTCCACCCTCTCATGGATCTTCCCTTTAGTTCTTTTATTCAACTGTCCACCTATCACCAGTGTAAAGCGTCTTACATTTCTAAATTTCTCCCGTTCTGATGAAAAGGCTTCTCTATCTGAAATAGTAACACTGAGTGGAATCTTGTTTTTTTTTGAGACCAAGCAGGAGATACTTCCATTCGGGAGTGGTTTGAGTTTTCTCTTGTAATTATGAACTTCCCAGCTCATTATATTCAAAAACAGGTAAAATGTCAAATTTTACGGGTAGGTTGCAAGGACGTTCCATGTTAAAAAAGGGCCTGCATAACTTGTTGCACTCTGCAAACCATTCAACCTCTGCTCATCCCACACATCAAGGCCAGAGAATGGGCAAACAGTAGCTGTCCAGGGGAGTATTATTACACAGCACCAAGTATCCATCCCTTGACCGATAAACATAGCCTGGACAGAGATGACTGCAGAGATCAGCAGTCATTGATGGCTCAAGAGAACATGGCTCCAGGGAAGCAAGAGTATGAAAGATCTGCCAGAGTGTGAAAGATCTGTCAGAGTATGGACTTATCCATACTCAATGTTTCATGGCCCTATGAGAGTGAGTTAACATTGCAAGCTTGCCATTGCACAGCACAGCCATATATGACACTGGGTGCCAGACATGTCCTCAATTGCCTTATGTCTGTCACTTCATTGCAGCTACTAACGCAGCATTATTGGTTGTAACATAGAGCTGATGGCTTTCACATGTGTGTCAAGATCCACACTTAAAAGGAGCTACAAAAGCCAACAGCATCACCAGCTCACTGACTTTTTGTGAAAACTAGGAGAACATGTACATCTGATAACTTTTCACCAAAGGTTTACATGGGACAAGGGCACACAGAAGACTTTCTGGCATTTGCTGGTGTGGCTGCTTCTTGTGTGTCTAGTCAGCCTTTACCCACTCACTGTTAGCATTTAAGAACTACAAGCAAATCTGCATATGATTGAGCCTTCTGATGAGCGGATTTACATGTAGAGGGTTTCACCCTTTGCACTCTATACAAAGAAATAGCTTGGTTATGAAAGAGCCAAGTTACGGAAGAGGCTTGTACTCAACAGAGCTTAGAATGGAACTCTTCCACCATTGGGTTCACACCTCATATACACGCACAGGTCGGGTTTGTGAACACATGCATTTCCTGTTTTAGGCAAACAGGGTTGCGCCTGTGAATGTAATGAAGATCAGGAGAGCTCTCCAAAAAAAGAAAATTCTGAGAACTTAATAGCAAAACTTTAGTCTGACAGCAGGGATCTAGATTTTTGTCTCCTGACCAATGAAGTTTCCCCATCCACCCTTCCAAAAGCTTTGCATGGGCCTGGAATATACCTTCCATTGTTTTCCGTTTTGTGGACACTGCGTGACATTGAGTGCTTCCAACATTTTTGGTTTAGATATCAAGTTAACAATGTCACATTGATATATGGCATTGGATAGAGTGGCTTAATTGCTCTCAGGCTAGTTTACAGTTTCACAGCTCTAACATGTGAAAAACATCTGAACTGGAACCTTTCAACGACTGCTCATTGACAACCCAGTACTAGAGTATAACTTCAGTGCACAAGACATGAGTTCTGGTGTGACAACTTAAACTTTCATTTAAAGCACACTGTCATCAATAACTCTCAGGTCAAAGAAATCTTCACAGGATCTTCACCAAAGGAATCTTCCTGTAGTTACTCAGACAGGTTATCACTTATATATATGAACATACATAAAACAAATGAACTATGAACAGGAGTACACGGCTCATCCCTTGAGCCTGCTCCACCATTCAATATGATACTATTGGAGCCCTTGTTAGTCAACAATCTATCTACCTCTGCCTCATTAACCCTCTGGGAAGAGAATTTCACATAGTCATGAATGTCCGAGAAAAAAAAACCCAATCGTTAACATCTTAAATGTGATGCTGCTTATTTTTAAATCATTTCCCCTTGTTCTAGTCTCTCCAACAAGGGGATACATCCTTTCAAGCATCCATCCTATCAAGTCCTTTCAGGATTTTATATGTTTAATAAGATCACTTCCCAGTCTTCTAAACAGGGTTAGATGCAGCAACAATGTTCCCAATGATTAGGGAGTCCAGAACGAAGGGTTACGACCTAAGGATAAGGAATAGGCTGTTTAGGACCGAGATGAGGAGGAATTTCTTCGCCCAGACAGTGGTGAGCCTGTGGAATTCTCTGCGACAGAAAACTATTGAGGCTAAAACATCAAAGACTTCAGGAAAGATGTACTGTTAGTACTTAAGACTAAAAGGATCATAAGATCAAAGGGAAGAAGCAGGAACAAAATATTGAGTTGGATGATCAGCCATGATCATATTCCATAGTGGAGTCGGCTCGAAGGGCTGAAATGTCTACTTCTGTTTATGAACTCCAACGGTTATAGGCCCGGCGAGTGCAACATTTCTTGTAAGATAATTCCCCCTTCCCAGGTATCAGCTGAATGAACCTTCCCTGAACTGCTGCTGTACTTTCCTAAATAAGGAGTGAAAACTGTACACAGTACGATAGATGTGATCTCACCAATATCCTGGACAACGGCAGCAAAACATCCCTACTTATATATTCCATTCATCTTTGCAATAAATGACAACTATCTATTTGTGTTCCCATTCAATTGCTCTACCTGCATACTACTGTTTTATGCTTCATGTACCAGGGCACCCAAATCTTCCATTGCAATTTATGGAAGGAGCAGTTTGAATCTAATCTCATCGAACAGCTGGAGTGGAACTGCATCAACCAAAATGATTTTTCTATTGCAGCCATGCTTAACTCCAAAGGCTTGGAAAACTACTTTGCAATGTGGTTCTGCAATTACTTACTTTCAGGGTCGAAGCATTGCTCAAACTGACTGTAAGTGGTGGGCTGTTGGTGGCACTATTTAACTTTGCCTGATGATAATTTGAACTCATGTAGGCGACAAATGTCATTCCAAAATGACTCCCAAAATGGAGCACAGCAACAACAGCTACAAAGCCTTTACATAGTAAAATGTCCCAGGGCATTTCACAGGAACATTGTCAACACAATTTGACATCAAACCACATAAAGTCAGTGGATCAAAAGCTTTGCAAAAAGGGTAGGTTGTAACGAATAAGAATGAAGTAGGACAGCGGAAGAAGTTTATGGATGGAATTCCTCAGCAGAGGCAGCCAGGCATCTGGCTATCAATCATGAAGTGAACAAAATCAGGGAAATGCAAGAGACCAGATTTGCAGGAATGCAAAGACCCCAAAAGGTTGTTGCGCTGTGGAATTGACAGGGAATGCAGGAGGTAACAGTGCGCTCTTAGTGGAAGTTGGAAAATAAATTACAATGTGTGAATCTGATTCAAAAGTATGATCTGTAATACATTTACACACATTCAATAAGTGAAGATATAATCTTGATCTTCCTCTACATCCAACATTAATTTCGAATTAAGTTTTTGCGACTTTTTTTTGAAAAACTGAAGATGGTGCCACTATAAAACAAGCTAATTATCGGTATTGATTTAGTCATAGACTCATATAGTGAAGCAGCTAAATCCAATTCTTACCCTTTTCTTTAACTTGCAATCCAGGGTACTGTTCTACATTGTGTCATGTTTGATTTCATTCACTGTCAGAGAAATTCAACTATCTCAATAGTTGGGTAGGGGAGAGGGCAGGGACGAAAATAACTATTGATGTTTAAGCATGTTATCTATATATGTATGATGTAGAATGTAGCCTACAACATATAAAAATTCATAAGCACAGCAGGCATCTCTATGACAATTGATGGAATAATCAACTGTCATCTCTTTTGTGAAACAGTGACAGGAAACGATGGAGAATTTATCAGAGGCAAAATAACTTATTTACGACTTAATTTTCTGCAAACAGCCAAAGCATCAGCCTCCAACCTGTTCCATTTGACGTAGCGCAATTTTATAAATATTATGACAGGGATACATCATCTTTGGAAAAATACAGATAAACATCCCCCTTCTGAAATGAATGACATAAAAAGGTCATACATGAACAGCATCTGTATTATTTTTTCCCAAAATATCAGCCCTGTGGTAAGGGATGTGTAAATTTAACATCTCCAAAGTATATAAAAGGTATTTCAGTTTTTGTTTGATATTTTCCACTAATTAGTATTCCAGGAACACTATGGTCCCCAGACAACTCCCAAAACAGCTGTGCACCAGACGAGGTTACTCTAGTCAGTGTGATTATCTACTGTTAAATTTATTAGCCTTATCAAAGAAAGTGAAAAATCCCCTAAAGTCACTTCAAGTACAAGTAAGTGCTTTTTCAAAGGCAAACAATTTTCTCTCCATAAATAGGTTTCATGTGTATCCAAGGTATTTAACTGGTGTCAGTACTTTCTTTTGCCTTCTATCTCCTTCCTATCAAAACTGCCCCATGATCTGGCTTCCTGCAGCATTGTGATCTGCACACTCTCCCTCCAGATTCATCTTGTTCTTTCTTGCCTCACTGGTCTTCCATTGGCTGCTTAAAATTGACAGTTTGCCTATAGTTTGGCACTGAGAGCAGAAAGGGTATGATAAGGTCCACACCAGGCTGCCCCATGCAGAGTGTAAAACTGACATGTTACACATTCGGCAGCCAGGAGAACATTATGACAAGCATTCAAATAAATCTGCCTCGTTTCCTGTCAATATCTCCATTTATTATTCAATTATCTCAGCAATGCTTGCTCAGAGATGTTTGTTACAGCAGCATTTCATTTTACCTTGCCATGAAAGCTAAAGCTATTTTGCGATGATCTATCATGTAGATAGTTTCATTTTAAACCGATTTGTTTAGGCCAGCAGTTCCATAACTTGTACTGAGTAAATCACCAAAAAAGTCAAAGCTGGAGTAAAGACCTATGGCAGGTGAAGTGAATAGCGTAGCAGTATTTAATGGAAAGTTGGATAAATACATGTGGGAAAAAGAAATGAAAGGATATGTTGTTAGAGTCAGACCAGTTAAGATGAAAAGGAGACTCATGTGGTGCATGCATATCAGCGCAGACTAGTTGGGCTTGATGATATAGGCTATTTCTGTAAAATCAATGCAATGTGGAACTATGGAGGTCTCAAATTTAGTCTCTAATGTGAACTGAGGTGCTATCAGGTGGGGCATTGAAAACGAGGCCAATGTGATCTCTTGACAAGGCAGATAACATGTTAAAGAATCATAGATTAGTTAGAACAGAGAAGGAGGCCTTTGGCCAGTCAAGCTCATGCCAGCTCCCTGTAAGAGCAATTCAGTTAGTTCCACTCCCCTCCCTTTTATCCTTGGGCTTCCATGTTTGTTCTCATTAGTTTCTTTGTCAGGTTCAAGTTTTTTTTTAAAAAGCTGCCATTTAAATATTTGGATGTCCATCCTGATCCTGATGTAGCTGGAAGGCTAAGGTAGGGAAGTCAATAGGTGGAATTTGGAGCAACGTGGTCTATGGCAAGATTTGTAGCAGAACTGGACCAGAAGTTGGGCAAGGCCTATCTCAACATCAGAAACAACCCGCTGCATCTTTTATGCATTTACTGAGCAGCATGGTGAGTTTCTTGCTCGGCAGGGGTGAATTGGAAATTAAGGAGAAATTACTGTTTGTTTATTAACTGCCGAACTCACCTCATTATATTCAATTTCCTATCTTATCAATGTACCGAACAAGTTACCATTTAGAATTCTTGACATGGACACGGTCAGAGAGGTGGTGGCTTTAGCTCATCACTTGCTCCAAAGATCTTCCATGTTGCACACTGGGCACCAATATCTCAGGACATGTGCCATGGGGAGTGGCTACATGCACCCCATGTCCACAGATATTGGTATTTGACATGTTCCAGCCTCTAGGAACCCTCGTAGCACTTCTGATCCATTTACAGGATGCTTCTGCACTTCAATGCTACACCTTGGACATCACCAGAAATTCTTCATTGTCAGCTGCAGCAAAGACTCTGAGGATAAAGGACACCTCGTCTATCAGACGAGGCCGTATCTCCGGGCTTTCACAGTGCTCACTCATTCTGAGCCTCACTGGATGCTCACAGCATGCTTCCCTTGCATTGCTCACTAATGCAGTTTCTCTTCAGCCTGTAATACCAGGCTCATAGGACTGCTGGACTGCCATGTGTTTAACACAAACAAAGCCAGGAAGCTTGGCAACATTGTCAACAGTCCTCAGCCAGGTCAAGGGAGATAGCCCAGGGGCAGGGATCCCAGGCAAAGTAAATCAAAGGCAGCTCCAAAACCAGTCCAGGGGCTTGGACACACAGTCAGTCAGTTGCGTGGGGCAGTCAGATTATTGATGTCCTCCACATAAGGAGTGGGGAGTTGGAAGCCTGGCAGTCCACCACCCATATTGAGACTCACTGCCCTATTTGCAGGCTGCTTTCCTCCTGAAATGAGAAAGAGGCAGTTATAAAAGGACATGAAAGTGGGTGGATCTGGGGTGGGTGGGCATGAAGCAGAAAATCCTGGAGAAAAACGAATGGTGAGTCACGAAACAGAGTTTCACATTTCAGGTTGATGACCTGAGTTCTGATGAAATGCCAATGCCCCATCAGGTTAATTCTGTTTCTATCTATGTAATTATCTGATTCATTGAGGAGAAAAAAGCTGCTTCTCTTTTGTTTCAGAATGGAAGGATGGTCAAGAAGTAGGAATGGTATCATCACCAGTTATTTTTATTAAGCAACAGCCCTATCTCTGTGACTCATCTCAGAGTCTGAGGCTGTTGTTTCAAGTCATGATTCAGAACAGGAGAATAAAGATCAAGGTTGGCACTCCTGTGCAGTACTGAGACAATGCTGCGCTGTCAGAAATGCTATCTTTCAGTACAGACATTAAATATAGGCCCTCTCTGCTCTCTCAGGTAAATATAAAAGATCCCAGATAACAAGGTGTGGAGCTGGATGAACACAGCTGGCCAAGCAGCATCAGAGGAGCAGGAAGGCTGACGTTTCGGGCCTAGACCCTTCTTCAGAAGTGGGGGAGGGGAAGGGGGTTCTGAAATAAATAGGGAGAGAGCGGGAGGCGGATTGAAGATGGATAGAGGAGAAGATTGGTGGAGAAGAGACAGACAGGTCAAAGAGGCGGGGATAGAGCCAGTAAAGGTGAGTGTAGGTGGGGAGTTAGGGAGGAGATATGTCAGTCCAGGGAGGATGGACAGGTCAAGGGGGCAGGATGAGGTTAGTAGGTACGAGACGGGGTAGGAGATGGTAGGTGGGCAGGAGATGGCCCCCTTGACCGGTCTGTCCTCCCTGGACTGACATATCTCCTCCCTAATTCCCCACCTACACTCACCTTTACTGGCTCTATCCCCGCCTCTTTGACCTGTCTGTCTCCTCTCCACCAATCTTCTCCTCTATCCATCTTCAATCCGCCTCCCGCTCTCTCCCTATTTATTCAGAACCCCCTTCCTCTCCCCCATTTCTGAAGAAGGGTCTACGCCCGAAACGTCAGCTTTCCTGCTCCTCGGATGCTGCTTGGCCTGCTGTGTTCATCCAGCTCTACACCTTGTTATCTCAGATTCTCCAGCATCTGCAGTTCCTACTATCTCTATAAAAGATCTCATGTTGATTTCTCGAAGGTGTGGAGGGGAGTTATCCTGTGTCCTGCCTGATACTTATTTTTCAACGAATGTCACAAAACCAGGCTTTCAAGTCACATTGTTGTTTATGGGAGCTATTTGGTTATACGTTGGCTGTGGTATTTCCTACATCACAACACTGAGTACGGTTACAGAGGACTTAACTGTCTGTAAAGTACTTTGGAAGTTGCTATCATCCTGAAAAGGTGATATCTAAATGCAGGTCTCCTCCACCACACTTGTTCTCTATATAGTCTCCCCCAGCTACATATGACCTGTGGCTGAGGGGACAGGATTATAATCTTGGGACTTCTTGAGACAACTGTGTGGAGGTCGGGGATAGTAGGAACTGCAGATGCTGGAGAATCCGAGACAACAAGGTGCAGGGCTGGATGAACACAGCAGGCCAAGCAGCATCATAGGAGCAGAGAGGCTGACGTTTCGGGCCTAGACCCTTCATCAGAAAAGGGGGAGGGGAAGGGGGTTTTGAAATAAATAGGGAGAGAGTGGGAGGCGGATAGAAGAGGGATAGAGGGGAGGATAGGTGGAGAGGAAACAAACAGGTCGAAGAGGCGGGGATGGGGCCAGGAAAGGTGAGTGTAGGTAGGGAGTTAGGAAGGGGATAGGTCAGTCCAGGGAGGACGGACAGGTCAAGGGGGCAGGATGAGGTTGGTCGGTAGGAGATGGAGGTGCGGCTTGAGGTGGGAGGAGGGGATAGGTGGGAGGAAGAACAGGTTAGGGAGGCAGGGACGAGTTGGACTGGTTTTGGGATGCGGTGGGGGGAGGGGAGATTTTGAAACTTGTGAAATCCACATTGATACCATTGGGCTGCAGGGTTCCCAAGCGGAATATGAGTTGCTGTTCCTGCAACCTTCGGGTGGCATCGTTGTGGCACTGCAGGAGGCCCAGGATGGACATGTCGTCTGAGGAATGGGAGGGGGAGTTGAAATGGTTCGCGACTGGGAGGTGCAGAGGTCAGGGATCCTTCCTCATTGTCCTCTCATAAAAGCAGCACCTGACTCCCGCTGAATACTTTTCCCAAAGTAACAGTGAACTGTGCTCCCGACAGAAACCCTCACCAACTGGAAATGTACTTGAGAAAATTCTGGATTATCCTCCAATTGTTATGAATCCATCTGCCAGGAGTGTATGTTAGAAACTTGTAGATATACTTCAACATCTGTCTATGAGTTACTGGACAGAAAATGGAGACCTTCTGATGATTTCTGGGTGTGCAGGCCTAAAGAGTAAAGTTCCCTGTTCAAGGAAAATAATAATGCTGATCTGGATCATAATTTATGATACTTGATTTGGAATTTAGATTATATGAACCGATTGTGAAGCTTGAGACAAAAGAGTTAAGCTGTCATGATCTTGTGGAATTTAATACAATATGATGCCATGTCATAAAGAGTCACAGGTCTTGGCTTAGATACTTAAGGAGTTTGAAGTATAATTAGCTGATATATGCATGTCAATCATGTCAGGGGGATAGGGAATAAGAAGCATGCAGTTCAGTGTAAAACATGGTGATGCAGATTGGTTCTTTTGTTAGAAACACCCCGTGGTTAATAAATATTAATGAACCTTTCAAGAAAAGGAGAGAAAGAGACAGACAGAAGTTCTTTTTGCTGACTGACAAGTTTGTTGTGCTGAAGGATGAGAGCTAAGATGGCTTCAAACCAACATTACTAACTCTTTTATCCAGGGCCAAGATTTCAACCAGCATTTTGCTTGAGGCCCATTCATCGATCCAATGAATGATAGGTTCAATACCGTCCCAATAACAAGCTTTGGATTCAGTCATACAATCACAGGCAGGATTTGGGCATAAACTGTTTGAGCTTATGGGAGTTCTCTTACTTGATTATGGAATAACCAAATCTTAAAGAGTCTTAGAGTCAGAGTCATACGGCATGGAAACAGGCTTTTCGGTCCAACTTGTCCAGGCTGACCAACTATCCTAATCTGAACTAGTACCATTTCCATATCTCTCGAAACATTTCCCATCCATGTACCCCTCCAAATATCTTTAAAATTTTGTAATTGCACTTGCCTCTACTACTTCCTCTGGCAGCTTGTTCCATACATGCACCACCTTCTGTGTGAAAAAGTTGCCCCTCAGGCCTCTTAAATCTTTCCTTTCTCACCTTAAACCTTGGCCCTCTAGTTTTGGACTCCTCTACCCTGGGGAAAAGACCTTAGTTAATCACCTTATCCATGTCTCTCATGATTTTATAAGCTTCTATAAAGGTCTCCCTTCAGCCTCCTTGGGTGCAGGGAAAAAAAGTCCCAACCTATCCAGCCTCTCGTTATAACAATCAAATGTTCCAGTCTCTGTAACATCCTTCTAAATCTTCTTTTCATTCTTTCCAGTTTAATAACATCCTTCCTATAACAGGGCGACCAGAATTGTGGCAGTACTCCAATTGTCTGTACAGCCGTACCGTGACGTTTCAACTCAATGCTCTGACTGATGAAGGTAAATGTGTCAAATGCCTTCTTCACCACCTGTCTACCTGTGACAAACTGTCAAGGAACTATGCACATGCACTCCTAGGTCTCCCTGTTCGACAACACACCCCAGGGCTCTATCATTAATTGTGTAAGTCCTGCCCTGGTTTGTCTTAACAAAATGCAACACCTCACATTTATCGGAATTAAACTCTGTGTGCTATTCCTTGGTCCACTTTCTCCTAAATTTTATATTGGAAAAAAAATTACCCCAAAACAGGAGCCTCCAGTAAGGAATGCCAATGTCCTTGTATACACTGCCAATTCCTCATGCTTGAATTCTTCAAATTTCTTCCAACCAGGAAATTTAACAGCTTCAACTTCAGAGACTCATTTCAATGGCCATATACCTCAGCACAGGGGTTTTGTGTTCAAGATGGCTACATGTGAACAAAGCAGTTTTAAAAAGGAAGGAAAATGCAGGGAGTACAAACAACAACCTTAAGACCGAAATTGTACTTGAAGTAAAATTGTAGTAAGTCTGCATTGCTGTTTAGCTGATTGAATGATTGTAAGAAGATAGATCCAGAAGAGTGAGTAGAAAGATGTGGCACTGGGATAATTTAAGCTCTTTTTTTTATTATTAAACTATTTTTCCTAATCAACATGTTGAGAGATATTATTATACACCTCTGGAACAGGTGGGACTTGAACCCTGGCCTCCTAGTCCAGAAAATAGGGGCATCACTATTGTGCTACAAAAGGGCACTTTGAGCTAGTGATGATTATATATGATATGACCTCACCTGGTTCCTATTTCTATTGAATTGACAATTGAGAATCCAAAATCCAGTTTCACTTTACGATCAGGATTTAAGATTATCTGCTTCTTGCTCTACTTACCCATTTTGATAATCTCAACCAGAAAGCACCATAGCACAGGATTGTGTATGTACAGATTGAAACAGTACTGAGGAATCATATTGGACTCAAAACAATACCTCAGTTTCTCTCCCAACAGAAGCTGCCAAATCTGTCGATTTTCTCCTGCACTTTGTTTTTATTTTTGAATCTGAAGCTATACCCAATGTTGTGATTGTTGCTGCACCTTGGAGAATGAGGAACAGCGTGATTTGGGGTGCTTTGTTTTATTCACAAATAAAAGTATGTATTGCGGCTTTGCTCGATTTGGATTGGTGGAATAATGACCAGACCAAACAACAGTGACCAAATTGTGACCCAGACTAATTGAATAACTTTCCAAAATCATATTCCAATTAAACAAAATGTCCAGGCTATTAGAGAAAACTGTCACAGTAAGAGGATGTAAAACTATTAATTGGTAAATGGCAATATGTAAGCTAATAGCCAATTTATAGCCTGCTGTGTTCATCCAGCCTTGCACCTTGTTGTCTCGGATTCTCCAGCATCTGCAGTTCCTACTATCTCTGAGCCAATTTATTGACCCCAGTTCTCTGGCTTCCTCGAACTGAAGAATGCAAGCAGTAGGATAAAGTGGAATCTTGATTCTTGACAACATGCCACAGACATGTTTCGATGAATGAATCTGAAGAGACCTTGGAATAGCAAGAGTCCCAGGTAATGGGAAGTGGGTTATGAAGTGAATGGCTGCCCAAAAGCTGTCTATCATTGTTCCAAGCAGATCTTGGTAATGAATCTTATGATATTTTGGCTAAGTGTCATTTTCGTTGACGATTTCTCTCTGTGAGGCTGACTAAGTTTTCTTTTGCTTTCATTCCAGACTTCCCTCAATAACTACCTACAGTGCCCTTACAGTAGCCCTCCCACCAGACATTCACCTGATTCTATCACTCTCCGGAGCTTTAAATACTCACCGCTGCTGGGATACATGATGATCCCTGGTGACGACACCATCTTTTGAAGGCTGATGAATTGTAAAAGTTCTGTCAGTCCATAGCTACGCTGCACGGTTTGTGACATTTGCTCTGGACCTGGCAAATAAGAGGAAATTGATGCCCCACTTTGCAAATGGGCCTGGAGGTCTGGTGGGTGGAGTTGTGCAGAAAAAAAAGTGATGTTCTCTTCCTCCAGATCTGCCAGTGGAGGCTGAGACACCATGCCATGACAGCCTGGACTGAGGTTGGCACCCAGCTCAGTGCAGTGTCAGTCATTTAGAGTAATGGCAGGCAATGTAGGAAGAAGGTGAATGACCTCCATTCCCCAGCTAAGAGCCACAATCTTCTCCTTGCTGCCTCACGCTCATGCCATCTGCTTCTGTAACACCTTCCACTACAGTTCATGCTCTACCACTCTCACCACTGCACAGAACTTTGCCTCTCACTCACACTCCCTCTCCCCCAAGTGACCCCACACTATGAAGCCTTTGTGCAGGCCACTCATTCACTCGAGAACCCTCACCACCTTTCTCCCACATGGATTAGCATTAACAGCTGTGCCCATCATCCCTTCCCCCCTTTCATCTCTCTGAATCCCTCCCCTTCTCTCAGTCTAGAAGAAAACAGTCCACAACAGTAAGGCAGAAAGAACCAAGAAATTTGGCTGCTCATAGCCGACATGGAAAATCTCCTGACTGATATTGAAGGCTTTCCTTGATTTATTGTGCAAGACCCCCTAATTGATGGGTGTCCTCTGGACTTCACTGAGGACCAATCCCCTTAGACACTGAAACATAGCAATTTGTTTGCAACACATTCAGTGTATTTGCTGTTAAGCTACTAGTAGACTGTGTACGTGGGATTGAGGCAACAATGTGCTATTTAGGAAGATGTTAACCCCCTCAGCTGGTGACCACTGGCCAGCATGAACAGGACTCAAAGCAACATTGTCAACTTTTGACCTGCAGCTGAGTGGAAAAATCACAATAAGGCAAGACAGGGATGCTGTGTTTGTCCAGGTAGGCACTAAGTGTGTGAATGATAAAAGACCAAGTGAGCAGCATTGTGATGTAGTATGGTCCAGTCTGTGAGCTGGGAGCCTGTCCTTACACACAAAAAGTTATCTCATGGCCACGTTCCAATGATAGTTGCTGCTGAGCTGCATCGTGCAGCATTCAATTTCAGAAACGATCTGTAAGTGGATCAGAGATGTGCCACGATGATGCGGAGTAGTTAGCACTTTTCAGATGCCAGTGTTCATGGACTTATGTTGCATCCCATCGATGTCCTGGATCATGTTTGAAATCCTGGTGCCAGGAGTCCAATGTGGGTTAACATCCTGGAATTTCCTCCCTAAGGGCATTTCAGGTCTACCTACAGAACACGGACTGCAGCGGTTCAAGAAGGCACCTCACCACCACCTTCTCAAGGGCAACTGGGAAGGGCAAGAAATACTGGCTAGCCAGTGATGGACTCCATTTTTTCCCCCTTGGTCCAGGAACTCCCTATCTACTTCCGTGACACCACTCACGCCCTCCACCTCCTCCAGAACTTCCAATTCCCCGGTCCCCAACACCTCATCTTTACCATGGACGTCCAGTCCCTATACACCTGCATTCCCCATACAGATGGCCTAAAGGCCCTCCACTTCTTCCTGTCCCACAGGCCCGACCTGTCCCCCTCCACTGACACCCTCATCCGCTTAGCCGAACTTGTCCTCACCCTCAACAACTTCTCTTTCAATTCCTCCCTCTTCCTACAGACAAAGGGGGTGGCCATGGGTACCCACATGGGCCCAAGCTATGCCTGTCTCTTTGTAGGTTACGTGGAACAATCCCTCTTCCGTACCTACACTGGCCCTAAACCCCACCTCTTCCTCCGTTACATTGATGACTGTATCGGTGCTGCCTCGTGCACCCACGAGGAGCTCGAACAGTTCATCCAGTTCACCAACACCTTCCACCCCAACTTTAAGTTCACCTGGACCATCTCTAATACCTCTCTCCCCTTCCTGGACCTGTCTGTCTCCATCTCTGGCAACCACCTAGAAACCGATATCTATTTCAAGTCCACCGACTCCCACAGCTACCTAGAATATACCTCCTCCCACCCAACTTCCTGCAAAAATGCCATCCCCTATTCCCAATTCCTTCGCCTCCGCCGCATCTGCTCCCAGGATGAGGCATTCCACTCCCCTACATCTCAGATGTCCTCGTTTGTCAAGGACCGCAACTTCTCCCCCTCAGTGGTCGAGAACGCCCTCGACCGTGTCTCCCGCATTTCCCGCAACTCATCCCTCACACCCCCTCCCCACAATAACAACCAAAACAGAATCCCCCTCATCCTCACGTACCACCTCACCAACCTCCGGATCCAACGCATCATCCTCCGACACTTCCACCATCTGCAATCCAACCCCGCCAACAAAGACATTTTTCCCTCCCCACCCTTATCTGCTTTCCGGAGGGACCACTCTCTCCGTGACTCCCTTGTCCGCTCCACACTCCCCTCCAGCCCCACCACACCCGGCACTTTTCCCTGCAACCGCAGGAAGTGCTACACCGGCCCCTACACCTCCGCCCTCACCCCCATCCCAGGCCCCAAGAAGTCTTTCCACATCAAGCAGATGTTCACCTGCATATCTGCTAATGTGGTATACTGCATCCGCTGTTCCCGTTGTGGCCTCCTCTATATCGGGGAAACCAAGCAGAGACTTGGGGACCGCTTTGCAGAACACCTACGCTCGGTTCGCACTAAACAATTGCACCTCCCAGTCGTGAACCATTTCAACTCCCCCTCCCATTCCGCAGACGACATGCCCATCCTGGGCCTCCTACAGTGCCACAACGATGCTACCCGAAGGTTGCAGGAACAGCAACTCATGTTCCGCTCGGGAACCCTGCAGCCCAATGGTATCAATATGGACTTCACAAGCTTCAAAATCTCCCCTCCCCCTACCGCATCCCAAAACCAGCCCAGCTCATCCCCGCCTCCCTAACCTGTCCTTCCTCCCACCTATCCCCTCCTCCCACCTCAAGCCCCACACCCATCTCCTACCTACTAACCTCATCCCGCCCCCTTGACCTGTCCGTCCTCCCTGGACTGACCTATCTCCTCCCTACCTCCCCACCTCCCCACCTACACTCACCTTTACTGGCTCCATCCCCGCCTCTTTGACCTGTCTGTCTCCTCTCCACCTATCTTCTCCTCTATCCATCTTCTATCCGCCTCCCCCTCTCTCCCTATTTATTTCAGATCCCCCTTCCCCTCCCCCATTTCTGAAGAAGGGTCTAGGCCCGAAACGTCAGCCTTCCTGCTCAGCTGATGCTGCTTGGCCTGCTGTGTTCATCCAGCTCTACACCTTGTTATCTCAGATTCTCCAGCATCTGCAGTTCCTACTATCTCTCCCACATCCCATGACTGATGAAGATAAGAAAAAACAATTTAGGCATTTAAGAGGACATTGGATGATTATTTTGATAGAAATGATAAGCTGGAATATGAGGAAAAAGTCAGAGACTACCATTTCATAATAGATCTGGTACAGGCATATTGGGCAGAATGGCCTACTTATGCAGCTGAACAAGGCTATGATTCTGCTAATCATAGATAGCTGCAGATTCAAGAGATCCTGAGGAATCAGCACATTGATAACTGCTGCAGAAATGACTCCAGTGCTTTACCAGTGATTAAATGTGCAAAGAATTAATATAGAGAAAGTGAATGTAAGACAAAACCCTGGCATTGAATTTGACACTTGCCTGAGGGACCTGAGTGCAGAGATAACTAATGTAAAGAGAGCTGAAAGCTTGTATTATGTTGGGCACCTTTCCAACAAAGGGGACAAATGCAGTGGATAGATATAACAATCCTCTGCATGATGCTGCGATTTCTCTGCTGCTGAGGTGGAGGTTCTAGTTTGTGCAGGGCGGAATGCCAGGGTTAAATATCAGAGATGGAGAAACACTCTTGCAATTCTTACTTGATTAACTTTGGGGATCAGGGAATATTAATGCAGAAATCACCCTTAGAGGATTAAATGGATCAGGCAGAGTTCGTAACGGGGCAGAAAAATACACAGGAAAAGAAAAAGTCATCTTGACGGCCTTTCTCTGTTTCATGTTTTCTACATAAGCTTCTTAACCTAGGATCAAATCTTCCACCCATTTTGGCCTGCTTCCAATGAGACAGCCAAGACTCACGTTAGAGTAACTGAACAGCACAAAGTTTGTCATTGCATCTGTTAATCTGCCAGTGAGAAGCAGAAGATCTATGAACAAGAACCAACAAACAAAACTTGTGTTGAGATAGAGATAACAAGGTGTAGAGCTGGATGAACACAGCAGGCCAAGCAGCATCAGAGGAGCAGGAAGGCTGTTGTTTCGTGCTTAGACCCTTCTTCAGAGATAGTGTTTTCAACAAGGGACTTACTAGGAGCATTATCAAAATAATTGATATTGCTCCACACGAGGAGGTATTAGCAAGGATGACCAGTACCTTGATTGAATAGATAAGTTTGAAGGAGGTTTTAAAAAGAAGTAAGAGAGGTAGATCGCCAAACAGGTTTCATTAGCTGGTGCTGATGGAATGGCCACTAATGATGGAGCTGGCAATTATAAATCAGGATGCTTAACCAGTCACAATTGGAGAAGTACAAATATCTCAGAGGGATGCAAGGGTGGAATAGATTACAAAGTTGGGAAGAGAGGCCATGAAGAGTCTTGAAACAAAAATGAAGGTTTTAAAAATGAGGTATTGTTTCCCATGGCCAACGCTGGCCAAATTGGTGCAAATTCAGACCAGAGCAGTTGGGTCTTCGATAATCTGAAGTTTACAGAGGGCAAAATGTAGGGTGTGGAGAGAACAAAGGCATGGAAAAGGATTCCAGAAGTAGCTAAACTGAGGCAGGGGCAGAGTTGAGTGAAGTTACAAAGGTCAAAACATGCATTCTTAGTGAAAGTAGGTAAATGTCTGAATTGCTCACCTTGGGTCCAGGCATATTGCCACGACTGAAAATGTAAACATGTAAGAAATAGAAATACATATGGGCCATTTGACTCACTGAGCCTGCTACAGCAATCAATAAGAACATAAGAAACAGAAATAGGGAGGCTATTCAGCCCTTCTAAACTGTTTGACCATTCAATGAGATCATGGTTAATCTTCTACTACAATCCCATCTTTCTGCACAAACCAGATACTCCAAAATTCCTCTATTATTCAAAATTGATAGATCTCTGTTTTAAATATACTCAATGGCTGAGCTCCTTGGGGTAGAGAAGTCCAAAAATTCACAAACCTTTGAGTGAAAGAACCTCTCCTTCTTCCATTACTAAATGGCTGATTGCTTATGCTGTGATTTTCTTGTGTTAATTCTAACTTCTGCGCAGGAAAAACATGCTCCCAGTACCTTGGTGAGGGATACACTATCCTTATACTAGCTTGCACACTGAACATACCACCGACATAGAAGTTGTGCATCATCCATACATCAACTGTGCCAATGATGTTCATGATGCTGGACAAATGAACACTAGCTTCTTCAAACTGATGCACTTTAGCAGATCTCAAAATTAATCTTTCTAATATGGAACATACAGCTGACCCAGTTTAGATCATATATGTAATGAGAACTGATAACTGAGACACATTCCAGCCACACAGAACCACTAGGCAATATCAATATCAAGAAGCATCAGTTTTTAGTCGGAGCACACCATACTGCTTCAGTATTAGTTAAATCTAATGCTTTAACCCTCAGTCTGCTGAGAGAAACAACAGCATTCTAGGTAGACAAACAGGAGGCTGGAAGAACACAGCAAGCCAGGTAGCATCAGGAGGAAAGGAGAAGTCCTGAAGAAGGCTAATACCCAAAACAGTGACTGCTCCTTTCCTCCAGATGCTGCCTGGCTTGCTGTGTTCTTGCAGCCTCCTGTTTGGCTACCTTGGATTCCAGCATCTGCAGTTTTTTTGCCTCTACCATTCTAAGAAGCAAGTTTTGTTTGTCTCTCCAGGTTTATGCTTAAACAAAATAACTGATCATCTTCATAGCAAAGAGATTCTGCTCAAATGTGCGTTCTATATATATGTTTGATTCAACAATGTCAGTCCCCCTTAAATTGCCACTCATGAGGGATGGCATTCCCCTGATTTCTGATCTATAAGAATTATAGGCTGTGCTCTGCAGTACCACAATTCCTGCAGGCTTACTTTTGTTGATGCATTAACAGAGGACACTTGATGGGAAAGGGGTTAATGCAGTTTTGTTTAATGAGCAACAAAACTGAAACAAAGCTGTGCAGACTGTCATGAGTGGGATAGTAATTTTTCATTGTGTTTACACAACATAAATATTTGGAGTTAGGTACTTTGGTTAACAAGAAAATGTTCAGGAGAAAACATTTTGCAACTTTGTTTCACACACATGGTCAATTTTCTCATAGAATGTTGTGTTGCAATTTTATTTACATTCATTTTCATGATAGAACGGAACACTTCTAAGTTATGTTGCTGTGGTCTCTTATACTTACCAGTTGTCCCCACTTCCAGGAGAAAATAAAACAGGATGGTACAATAACTTGGTGACTTTTTTTAGCAGAATATAAAGTGTTGGAACATCTTTAGGAGCTGGAGGCACATGAGGGATGAACATAAGATTTGTGAAAACTTAAAATTTATTGCTTAAGTTATGTTTATTAGCATGATAGGGCAGGTTTCAACACTGCCTTCTTCACCAGGTGTCAGTCCCATGTGATCAGACATCATTATTGTGCAGCTCCTTATGCACATGCTCAACAGCTATTAGAGTATAGGTAGAATCACCCCTCCATTCCATATTAACTTTCCATATTATTTTTTCCTCCAACTCCATTTTCTAAGTTTTTTGTATCCCTCACCACACCAGTTTCCAAACAATATGTCAATCTCTCTAGCTTCAGAATGAACTAAGGAACTGACGAAGTGAGCATCAGAGACAGAAATGCATGTAAAAAAATGAAATATCTAGTGGCAAGGCGCAAAGTGCAGGTCCTTGCAAACATTCAAAAGATTAGGAAAGACAACTGAATAAATTATGAAATAGTGGTGACTGAAATCTGGAGTGGAGCCTGTACGGGGCAAGGAAAGGGAAGCCTGAGGAAATTATATAAAGAAGGGTTACTGGACTCGAAACCTTAACACTGCTTTCTCTCCGCAGATGCTGTCAGACCTGTTGAGTTTTCCAGTAATTTCTGAGTTTTTTTCTGATTTCCAGCATTTGCAGTTCTTTGGGCTTTTGTCATAAATAGGCTTTTGGTAATCCAGAATTTTAAGATTGGTGTGAAAAATGTTGGACAACATTTGCTGGATAATCCTGGGTGGCTGATGAATTACACTGACAACCAGTTTAGGACAGTTGGAGAGGTTCACAGTGTGGTGCACTTGCATGTACTGAGAGCTACATACGTTAAAATAAAGGGTCCTATTGTCTGCAAACAGAAAGGACATGTACATAATACTTGTCTGCTTCAACGCCACAAAGTAGGTGATTTGTTGGTTCATTTCTCAGGGGAATATCCTGATCAACTGGTGTTAACTTGCCTGGTTTAAAAGTTAAACAATGCCTCTACCAGAGTCCACTTGCTAATCAATCAGCTTCTTGTGCAGCATAAATGTTGACTTTTTCCCCTATTGGGTATTCTTGTGCAATATGCTGATGAGTGCAAGATGTAAAGCTCTAACAAAACATGTCTCCTTTCAGCCATACTGAAACTGTAAGTTTCAGGTGATCAGAACGTAACTTGAAAAGCTTTGTGAGTAAACAGCATTTTACAGCAGGGAAATAAATAAATGGCCTTGTGTGTAATACCATCCCAACTACTGCAGTGATCTTATTGCAATATGCTCTCAAACTTGAAATTGATCAAAATCAAACTCATATTTACTTTCATACAATATATTAACATTTGCACAGAAACATTCCCCCTTGGGGCATTTAGCTTAAATGGCTAACATATGGATTAGGTTAATACCAAAATCATGAGGTTCGATCCCTGTTTCAGCAGAGGTAGACTCGGGACCGGCCTCCTTGCCTTACCCGTGTTGAAATTTCACAGTACTTTAGAATCTGAAGCAAATTAATCAGTTACAAAAATTTGCAGGGATAGGATTTCTGCTTTGGTTATGATTTGAGCCCAAAATTACATCTGTTTTGAAAGGTATTTTCTTCCGTCAAGTTTTTTGCTTTATTCATTTGCACATTATCAAATGCAAAATCGTTTGAACCTTTGTAATAGGGCAGAGTTGTAGAATGTAATTTGAAAAAGATTAGCCCTCTTTAAAAATGTTGCTTTTTACATTCAAGAGTGGCAACTTAGTGTGATTTGATCTGGACAACTGAAACTAGATTCATCTAAGAAGTAAGCATCTCAATAAAGTGACTTGTCCTTTGCCTCTAAGTATTCAGATTTTAAAAACTTAAAAAAACTGTACAATACAATAAAGCATTGTAGTCATTAATTTCTAACTTAATGGAACCTTTCCCAAATCTAGGAAATTTTAGAAAATTAAAACCAAACATAACTGCCTTACAAGCCAGAGATAGTAAGAACTGCTAATGCTGGAGTCAGAGATAACACAGTGTGGAGCTGGATGAACACAGCAGGCCAGGCAGCATCAGAGGAGCAGGAAAGCTGACGATTCAGTTCGGGATCTTTCTTCAGCAATAGGGGAGGACCAAGAGAGCTCTGAAATAAATAGAGAGAGGAGGGGTGGGGCTGGGGAAGGTAGGTGGGATGGTGATAGGTGAGTGCAGGTAGGCAGTGGCAGGGATTGGTCA
>NC_063332.1:44667250-44682555 GCF_021869965.1 Rhincodon typus | reverse complement strand
CTCTCTCTACTTATTTCAGAGCTCCCTTCCCCCTCCCCCATTTCTGGAGAAAGGTCCCGACCTGAAACGTCAGCTATGCCTTACAAGCCAAATATTTTAAGGTCCTGTGATGATGTCAATCAGACATGAAGATTTGTCAGTCTACAGCTCCAACAATTTACTCAGTTCACTTCCCTGGTGATTGTAGCTTTCTTTAAATTCTTCCATCGCTTCCATTTTCTGATTTTCAGTTAGTTCTGGGATTTTATTTATATCCTCTATCATGACGACTGATGCAAAATACTGAAAAAAACCCAGAAATTACTGGAGAAACTCAGCAGGTCTGGCAGCATCAATGGGAAGAGATCAGAGTTAATGTTTCGAGTCCAGTGATTTCATCAGAACTGTTAGGAGTATCTATGTTCAAGCTAAAGTAGGGAGAGGGTGGTGGTAGTGGAGGTGGGGAGTGTGTAGGGTGGGGGATGGGTTATGTGGATAGGTGGAGATGTCGCCCAGAGAGAGAGAGAGAGAGAGAGAGAGAGAGAGAAAGAGATATGAAAAGGGGGAGGTAAACAAGGAAATGGTAGACAGCAAGCCAGACTGAAGAAAAGCTGAATAAATGATAATAAAAGCTAACAGTATGAGAAAGTGGGGTGAGCTAGAACATCTAACAGTACAGCTCAGGAATGGGCCCTTTGGCCCATGACATTGTGCCGTACGTGACAGCAAATTAAACTGATCCCTTTTGCCTGCCCTTAGTCCATATTCCTCAATTCCTTGCATTTAATGTGGTTACCTAAAAGCCCCTTAACTGTCCCTGTCATATCTGCCTCTACCAGCATGCCTAGCAGTGTGTTCCAGACTTCTACCACACTGTGTAAGAAACCTGCCCTTCACATTTCCTTAGAACTTTGCCCCTTTCTCCTAAAATGCGTGTCCCTTCGTATTAGGCATTTGAACTCTGCAAAAAAGATTCTGACTGCCAAACCTATCAAGGCATCTTATAATTTTATCGCCTTCTATCGAGGTTCTCCTCAGCCCCAAACATTCCAGAAAAAAAACCTAGTTTTTCTAGCCTCTCTTTATAGCTCATACCCTCTAATCCAGGAAGCATTCTGGTAAACCTGTACTGAATGCAATCCATATAATGTGATAATTGATCTAGGAGTACATGAGAATGGGTGACTGTGGTAAAAACAACCCGTATCACAGCTGGGTGTGGGGTGGGTGAAATGCAAGGAAGGATGGAACCAGGCTTTAATGCTATTGAACTTGATATCGAGTCCTCAAGGCTCCAGGGTGCCCAAGTGGAAAATGAATGTTGTTCTTTGAGCTTGTGCTGAGGCTCACTGGAGCAGGTCTGTGACAGAAATGGTGTGGGAACACAGTGGTATGTTGAAGTGACAGGCAACTGGAAGCTCTAGGTTATTTTTGCAGACACCTATATTTTGCGAAGTGGTCCCCCAGCCTGGATTTTATCTGCCTTCTATAGGGCAGACCATATTGTGAAAACCGAAATCGAAAATATTGGTTCAATTCATCTATCATCTCCTTATTTTCCACTTTGAATTTCCTAGAGACACTTTCTATACAACCAATGCTTACTTTGTTAACTCTTGTTTTTTAATATCTGTAGCAACACTAACTTTTTGTAAGGCTAGCTTATGCAGTACATTTTCACTTCTTTTCACCTTTTTGTCACCCTGCTTTTTTAAATATTCTGTCCAATTTTCTGACCTTCCACCCATCTTTGTGTTGTTGTATACTTTTACTTTACCTTTAATACCATCTTTAACTTTTTAGTCAATCATGGATTGTGGGATATTCTTCCAGGAAATTTATTTTCTCTTCGGACTGTACCTACTCTATGTATTCTGAAATATCTCCTTAAATGTCTGCCATTGTATTCTCATTGGTTATCCTACTTTGGCATTTTAATTTAGCTAGCATTTATTTCATGCACTTATATTTGCCCTTATTTAAGTTTAAAATACTGGTCTGGACCCACTCTTCTCTCACTGAAACCAAATATAAAATGGTTGCATTAATGGCCAATGCCACTGCATTGTGGACAACAATGGTCACAGTTTGTCCCCTGATACCCATTGATTCCAGTTTTGCTAGGGGTCCTTGATGTCACACTCAGTCAAATGCAGCCTTGATGTCAAGGGCTGTCACTCTCACCTCACTTCTGGAATTCAGCTCTTTTGTCCATGTTAAAGCCAAGGCTGTAATGAGGTCAGGAGCTGAGTGGCCCTGGCGGAACTCAATCTGGGTGTTGCTGAGCAGGTGCTGTTTGATTTACATTATTAATACATCATTGAGTATTTGATCGGATGTGTATTTTTTGAGGTGTGTGTAATAAATGAGAATTATTTTCAAACCAAAGTACGTTTAAGTAAAAGCTCTATTTGACTGTTCAAAGTTCTTTGTTCCATTTCCATTTCTTGGACTCAGTGATGGTGCCACAGGCTGGAGAATTGCAAACTTAATGCCCTTTTTAAAAAAAAGCGTTCTAAACATCAGTCTAGCAAGTGCAGACCAGTAAATTTAACTTCAGTCATACAGATCAATTTAGCAACAATTATTTGGCATTGGATTAAGTCACATAGAAGAAAAGGGTTCATTTGTAAAGGTCAGCAAAGATTTGTGATGGGAAAATAATTTTTACCTAATTTGCTGGAGTGTTATGAAGAGGTAACAGAGGGTTGATGAGGGAAGAGCAATTTGAGTGGCATCCGTAGACTTCCAAAAGGTGTTTGGCATAGTGGAAAACCATGGACTTGTAGAAATGTTACTTTTTTATTCCATAAACTGTGTCAGTTATAACAAGGATACAATAGTGACTGAGCATTATGAAACAGACAGAAATGGTTAATGGGTATTTTTCCGGCTGGCATTATGCCATTGTTTTTCCATAAATGATCAGGATCTTGGTGTGCAGGGGATGATTACAAAGTTTGTACAAAACGTAGGAACATTGCAACCTGAGAAAAGGATGGTGTGCAGTTTGGTGGAGTGGGAAGATATTTGGCAGGTGAAATTCGAATTGGAGAGTGGTGAGGTGATACGTTTTGTTCCAAGGATATGGAGAGCTTACATAAAATAAGGGCTATTATAAAGGGTATGCAGGATCAATGAGACTTGGATGTGTAATGTGCACAAGTCATTAAACGTTGCAGGACAGATATAGAGAGCTATTAATAAAGTATAAAGGAACCTAGGCTTCAGAAATAGGGACATAAAATATAAAATAAGGAGGTCTTGCTGAGCTTAAATTAGATACTAATTAGACCTCAGACAGAAGATTGTGTCCAGCTCTGGGATGTGAATGCATTGCAGAGAGGTAGGAGAGGTTTACTATTCCAGGGATGCATCACTTCAGTTATAAATACTGATTGGGCCAAAATCCTGGAATTCCCCCCCTAACTCCATTGTAGATCTACCTATAGCATATGGATTGCAGCAGATTAAGGCAGTTTATCACTACCTTTTCAAGGGCAGCTAGAGACAGGTAATAAATGCTAGGCCAACCAGTGTCACCCACATTCCATGAGTGAATAAGAAAAAGATTAGTGAAGTTGGGACTGTTTTCCATAGGAAGAAGACTAAGAGGAGAAGTGATGAAAGTTTTCATAGTCATGAAGGGTCTGGACTGAGTAGACAGGGGGAAACTGTTCTTGCTGCTAAGAGAATTGAGGACCAGAAGGCACAGAGTTAAAATATTTTGAAAAACAAGCACTGCATAATGAGTAAAAAACTATTTCACACAGTGAGTGGTTAAGGTATGAAATAGAAGTGTGATGGAAGCAGGTTTAGTTAGTCATAGAGTCATACAGCATAGAAACTGACCCATTAGTCTAACTCATCCATGTCAACCAAGTTTCCCAAACTAAACTAGTCCCATTTGCCTGCTTTCGGCCCATATTTCTCTAAACCTTACTTAATCATATACCAGTCCAAATGTCTTTTAAAATGCTGATTTTATAAACCTCTAATGAGGTCCCTCCTCAACCTCCTATGCTCCAGTGAAAAACATCCCAGCCTATCCAGCCTCTCATTATAACTTAAACCCTCCAATTTGAGGTGATGATATGAGGTGTTTATTTAAATTGAAATGATGTGCAGTTATGAAGAAAAGGCATGACATTGGCACGAAGCTAAATTCTCAGACATCCAATCCAGAAATTATGGGCCGAACGTCCTCCATCATGAGATTCTGCAATTGAATAAACATAGTTTCGAGGGGTTACTGGTTGAGGATATACGGGGGAGATAAGGGAAATATGCAGAGGCATGTGTGATCAGTGGCGTGGTGACAGGAGAGAGTTCGAGGGCCTGATGTTCATCGTTAAAGGGGGTACCATTCTAGTTTGTCTGCCCTGCCATCCCCCAGGTTTCATTCTTTCAGACTTGGCGCCATCTCACCTGAACTTCATCAACAATCAATGACGTTGGGTCAGGGACCCTTTATAATAATTAACCGAGTTCTGACAAAATGTCACAGGACTTGAAACGTTAATTCTGTTTTTCTCTCCATAGATGCTGCCAGACCTGATAAATTTCTCCAGACATTTCTGTTTTTGTTTGTTTCAGATCTCCAGCATCCACAGTTCTTTGTTTTACATTACCTTTTTAAAGGGACATGGCTCTGCCACGTCAGAATGTTTCCTGACTCAACCTTCCTGTGACCTCCATGAAAATCCAGCCCAAGAATTCCCACCAGTGAAGTGCATTATGGGATTGTAACATACTAGGAACAAGGGAGCTATAGGCCATCTGTAATATATTTAGGCACGCATTGCACCTGAATAGTTGGGGTTATCCTGCTATATGAATTCCTGATCCCAAACAACCTATTAAAGAGATGGAAGGCAAATTTGAGAGTTAATAAAACAGGGGTTGCTCTATTTCATGCTATAACTTATTTTTCTTTAACCTTCTTTGGAATGTTTGTGTCACTGGCAAGATCTGCATTTGTTGCCCATTCTAATTGCCCTTGATTGGAGTGACTCACTAAGCCACTTGAGGACAATTAAGAATTGACTTCATTGTTGTCGATTTGGAATCACATGTAGGCCAGACCAGGTAAAGATGTCAGATTTCCCTCAATGGCATTAGTCAACCAGATGGATTTTTATGATAATTGATGATGATAGTTTTATGGCCACCATTACTGACATAGTCATATAAGCGTCTATTTTAACTGAATTTAAATTCCACCAGCTGTTGTGGTGATATTTGAACACATGCTCCCGCAAAGTGTAAGCTTATGCCACTGCATTACTAATCCAGTAACAATACCACTGTGCCACCACCTTCCATGAGTACATAATAATTGATTATATAGTAACATTGGGAGAAAACTCAAAATTAGTTGTCTGGTGGGACCAGTACATGGCACAGGAAGGCAGAGCTGACCCAGCTGTAAATTTTAACTGATACCAGTTAATGCTATTTCTGTATGAGAGTTTTGGGCTTAGCTTGTAGTTGCATTATTGACAAAATGAAATGTCATCATATTGCAGTGTCAGTACTTGAAATTTAAACTGGGCTTTTTGTTAATGTAAAAGCACCCATGTTTCCTTGACATAAGCAAGATATTTTGTCTGTTAACTGTCTGAATTAGAGACACAGTAATATGTAGACAGGTGGAGAAAAGAATTGCAACAGAGAATCCTAATGCACAAAAAAGAAACCTTTGGATATTTGCAAACATAATATTGCCCTCAATGACATAAGAAATATAATTCAATTTCAAAACAAAATGCCATGTAACTGATGCACAAAGTAACTCTCCATCTATTAACATTTTTGGTTTGTTTTCTTGGAATTTTAACTAACTGTCCATGTTTAGCTTTCTGGTTATTATTCTAATGTCATTTTTAAAAGTTGAAATAAACATAGATGATAGTTTTATTTAATAATATTTCATGAGGTTATGTGATTATAGATGCACACACTACAGAGTGAATCTAGAAGGAAATGAAAAGTTAGTATTCGGAAAACCCACAGTATAAAGACTGTTGAAATTGTTCAAAGTTCTAATTAATTATGTAAGTAATTCAACAATTTAATTCTGATGCAAAATTGTAACATTCCCAGTCCTACAATCAACCAGTTCGATTGGAAAATAGCTGTCTGCTTTGATACTACCTTTGTCTTTAAAGATCAGTCCTCCCGTCGAAGTGATTTCATGCCAATTCAACAAGTGAAAGGTCAGCTCTTTGCTGAGGCTAGATGATACAGTTGGCTAAGATTCTTAATTCATCTCGCAAGAAATAAAAGATGAGGATTTCCCTTTGCTGAAAGCTGTTAACAATCATAAAAAGGAACAATGAAGACTTAAGATTCACTCGGTGATCAAAGGATATACATACAACCCGTATCTAAAGTTGAGCTTTTATTTTTACAGTGAAATCATGCACTGGTTAATAACAGTTGTAATGAATTATTCTGCCAGCTAACAGATTAGGGTCTCAGTGCAAATACCCACAAAGTAAAAATGTTTGAAGATATCAGAATATTTTTATAATTACTTAATTTTACAAGTTGCTATCAATGATCAAAAAGTGAGACAATTTTCTAGAAATTAAAAACTAATTTTGAGAAATGAAATGGTATGGTGAAGATACTATCCTTATTAGCCTTCTGATAAAAAATTCAAGTGCTTTCAAACTTTCAGTTTTACTTTTAAAAGAAAGCAGGTCACAGCAGGCAACAGCACCAAAATTGATTGCAAATTTTCATTTACTGATGAATGAACAAATGCAATAGTGGTAATTTTCAACTTCACCGCATGGGCAGTAATTTGGCCGTATGATTTGCTCATCTGCTGTTATCGTTGAAATGAATGGGATGAAGGAATATTAGATAGTTTCTCTGCTACTTTAGTACCCAGGTGCGGGAGTTGGAAATTACCACTTGTGAATCCATTCTCATTGATAAATCATTAACTAGGAGGGGAACATGATTCAAATTTGAAAATTAACTATAGGAAATTAATAGAATGGATGCAGCGAAGTATATACAAAATGAAATGCGCTTTCATTGAGGCATTTATGTGAAGGACAAGAATTAGAAGACACAAAGAAGATAAAACATAATTAGATGACACAAGACTTGGTTATTTATAATTTGTGGATTTCTAGGAAAATATGAAATTAGATGATTTGTTTGTGATTCTGATTCAATTTATGGAGTTAGTAAATCTGAGCACAGCTTTGAAAAATCTGACTTATCTGAGCAATGAGTTGTTGGTACATCTTCTGTCCTTTTCTTGTTTTGTTTTACAGCAGACAAACTCCTAAAGTTCACAATGTCCTTATTTAGAAATCACTTTGCTCAGTAATTCAACAAATTAGTTTCCTACCTTCTTCAGGAGTGTATTGATTATTTTAGGGATGTCAAACAACAGTTTATAATGAGATTTTTACAATAACAGAAAATAGTTGTGGGAGGTGGAGGAGTGGTGGGGCAGGCTTCAGCAAGATTGGGGATTGAATCCCATTACATTGGCATTGTTCCAAATCAGACACCGGCCATCCAGTCAGCACAGCTGAACAGCCTCCCTAGTGGCCTAGACTTCTACAGAAAACATACTCAGGTAACACAGTTCTATAATGCCACAGAGACAACTTATTTACTGAGATCAACTTGTCAATACAGTGCAGTTTTTTTTAAACTCCCCCTTTTTTCAGTAAATTCAAGTTAGGGATATAAAGATTATCCATCTTGCTAATTGAGTTGTCAGCAGGAAAACTAATCGATTGCCCAATTAATCAATTAGCTATGGCTACATTTGGTTTGTAACATGAAGTCAGAGCTGCCGTGTCTGCTTAATGCAATCACATTACCAAGCCATTCACTTCAAATTCCTGGCATGCCCTATTAAAAGTCAGCATGGAGATGAGTTTGAAATATTAAATTGCGCAAAATTTAGAATAATTATTAGTAAACCGATCAAGCCTCTAATGGCAATATTCTCTAATTACACCACAGAGCCTCACTGAGGTGAGTTTCATAAGATTTTGTTTCTTCAATAGACATAACATCTAAAATGATCCTCCTGAACCTCGACTTAAATTTATATTTATTCAATGCTAATAATGAAGTAATGCATTTTAGTAGCAAAAAAAAAATCACAGAAAGCTGGTTATGTCATTGTCAAGCAAAACATCAAGTTCCCTTCAGTGATAAAAAGAACTGCTAATGCTGGAGTCAGAGATAACAAGGTGTGGAGCTGGAGGAACACAGCAGGCCAGGCAGCATCAGAGGAGCAGGAAAGCTGACGTTTCGGGTCGGGATCCTTCTTCAGAAAATGACGTTTCGGGTCAGGACCCATTTCTGAAGAAGGGTTCCGAACCGAAATGTCAGCTTTCCTGCTTCTCCGATGCTGCCTGGCCTGTTGTGTTCCTCCAGCTCTACACGGAGTTCCCTTCAGTGTGTTTTACTTTCAGTTTTTTCAGTTTTACTGTCCCTTTAATAATACTGCTTTTACTCCAAATGAGTTTTGGAATCACTGTTTCTAAATTATTCTTGATCTTTAATTTCTAGATTTTTGTCACTCACACGACTCACACCATCATCCATCTTAGGTGTAGTGTTCAGCTTATTTAGTACATTTCACAAGGCATTAAGAAGCAGCTAAGTGCACGAGCCACAGTGAAAGATGGACATCCTAAAAACCATCCTAGCAAATTAATAGGATCAACCATATTTATAGCAAGAATATATTAGGTTCTGGGCATTCTGCATTGAATGACACACCTCCAGATGCTTGAAAACTCTAAAACGTCAACAAGGATCAAATTCAGGAGTGTGACAGAATGCATTTGCCAGAGGTGTGTTGTTGCAAAGCCACCAAGATGTTTGGTACCATTCACAACACAGCATCAATATCTTGGAAGCACAGTTAGGGGGAGGTAGCGATGCAGCAGTAATGTCACTGAACAATTAAACCAGAAACTGAAGTTAATGATCTGGGGATACGGGTTTAAATATTACCATGGCAGACGGTGAAATTTAAATTTATAAAAATCTGAAATAAAAAGTTAATGACCATTGTCAATTATTGTTAAAAAATACTGTTTGGTTCATTTATGTCCTTTAGAGAAAGAAATCCATCATCCTTACCTGGTGGGGCCTTCATGTGACTCCAGACCCACAGCAACGTGGTTGGCAATTAGCTGCCTTCTGTGCAATTAGGGATTGGCAATAAATGTGGCCGAGCCAGCAACGCCCACATTCCATGAATGAATACAAGTATCAACTACTTGCGCATTCTTACTGCCATACTGTCACTCTAAGTTGTACCATTCCCTATTGCTGCTGGGCTAAAGTCATGGAAATGTCTCTCTAATACCATTGTGACAATGCTGTCTCTACAACAACTGCAGAAATTCAAAGAGAAGATCAGCACTTTCTGCGAGCAACTTGTGTTGATCAATAAATTTGGAATTGCCAGCATGAGCCACAGCCCGAGACCAATTAAGCAAATTGCCTTTGCAGGATGCCTTATCATTTCAGTAACTTTTCACAGTTGGTAGCAGTTCTGCTTTTATTTTTATTTCACCTTAGTACAAATCCACTTATTTGAAATGCTGCAACAATTGTTTTCATAAAGCATTCAAAGAACCCTGGCTTTTACTGAAAGAAGTGAGAGCATGGATTTTGTCAGTGGATGAAGGTTGTGATACAGTTAATTCATTGGCATATTTTAGCTATATTGTGGTGCCCATTAAACCAAATTGCTAAGAATGAGTAAACTGCCTTTGAAATAAAGTGAAAGCAGCTGACCTGCACCTGAAGTGGATACCAGTGTAGGTTTTTAGAAGTTTAATACCAAAATGTAATCAATCCAAATTGAGCCAGTCCAAAGAAAAAGAACAAAAGAGGCAAACTACGGTTTGTCATAATCTTCCTCACAATAACCTTAATGTTAACAATTCCAGTTCTCTGTTCTCTTATATTTTGCAACATTTTGATTATTTCAATTAGTTCCCAGTTGATGATCCTTAACCAGAGAACTGTACTTCTTCCCATAAGTCTATTTGCGTTCCCACTCTTATAGTCAGGATAAGTTTGCTTGTTTGGTGACCACACACTCAATGGGTCTCTCAGCGCAACTTATTAATGATAACAAAGCAGTAATCACTCCAGAAAAATAAACAATGACTCAAAGAGTACACAGATTTTCATTTAAAAATCATTTAGTCAAATATCCCTTGATAGAAAGTCCCTGTATAATAGCAAAGGCAGCATATTACAGCCTCCCATTGCACACATTTTTCCCAAACCCGACAATCTATTCAATCTCTTCCACTAACTACATTTTTAAGTAAATGTATTTGACCCAAATCAATGTCAACAAAGAGCAAAATATCATAGACACTTAAAAAGTCTGAAACAAAATCACGAAACACTGGAGATGTTGCTGAATATCTCCTGTTTATGTCTCCAATTCAAGCTAATCCCCAAAACTGATTCCAACAAAACTAAACCAATCATGGCTGAACCAAGTCCATTCCAGAATCCATTGCATGTACCAATTGTTTGAGAACCTATTCTGTCTAACACCACCTCACAAACAAAGCAATGAAAATCAACTCCCATCAAAATTCATTCTAGCAGTTCCTGAAAAACTCTGGCTTTGAAAACAAATCCTGTCACAATAAACCCCAACAAGCACCATGCCGCAATTGCCTTCAGTAGAAGTAACTATAATGAATTCTTCCCAACAACCATATCCATCAAACTACAATAAAACCCAGCCTTCATAACTGACCCTGTAACACCATTCTGCAACACTAATACTGTCACAGCTAAGTCTAACATAACCTAGCTGTCATAAATGTAAGACCATAGGAAATACAAGCAAGACTAATTCTTCCAGTCCCTTGCATCTGTACTGCCTTTCAACTAGATTTAGCCCAATATACTACCTCAATCACAGAGTGGGTGGAATTAGAACATCTTGGAAGAAAGTAGAAACACTACACTAGAAATCTGGGATAGTAAGAACTGTCGATGCTGGAGTCAGAGATAACACAGTGTGGAGCTGGAGGAACACAGCAGGCCAGGCAGCATCAGAGGAGCAAGAAAACTGACATTTCGGGTCAGGACCCTTCTTCAGAAACCTGAAACGTCAGCTTTCCTGCTCATCTGATGCCGCCTGGCCTGCTGTTTTCCTCCAGCTCCACACTGTTTACACAAGAGATCTGTACGCTCTGGAAGAAACAGAGAAAGCACATGGATTTTAAAACACAAAGAAATAAGATTATTCCTTACCTATCGTAACCACAAATCACAGCCTGACATACCTATTATTACCATGTATCACAGTTTTTAATACAATTGTATCATAAAGTGTTACTTTTAAGTCTAAGCCATAAGACAGTTCTTTACTTTCCCTTCCAAATCCATAAAGAACCCAAATGCGATACAAGACTCTGGGGTAGAGAATTCGAAAGATCCACCACCTTCTGAATGAAGAAAGATTTCCTCAGTTCAGTCCTGAATGGCCTTCCTCTTATTGTGAGCCTGTATCCTCGGCTTAAAGCTCAAGTCAGGGAAAACATCCTTCGTACAGCTCTAACAATTAAATAGTCAATGCGGACTCCGCAGCAAGAAAACTATTATGACTTAAAAACTTTACCCCTGACCTCACCATAACTTACTTTGTTCCTGCCACCTTGTTAAAGGCACATCCA
The DNA here is from genome assembly GCF_021869965.1 of Rhincodon typus. Lineage (NCBI taxonomy): Eukaryota > Metazoa > Chordata > Chondrichthyes > Orectolobiformes > Rhincodontidae > Rhincodon > Rhincodon typus. The sequence goes on along the minus strand of NC_063332.1, from coordinate 44,670,865 downwards.
GCCCTACCACAATTAAAACATCATCATTGACCCATTAACTACTAACACTGACTGAAGCTGATTACCATAAGTGATCACCATTAAAACTAGTCCAGCTGTTCTATCACAACAAATCTATTATAAATTACTCATCACAGTGAAATTACAGAAACTTGCCCCACAACTAACAGCATCAAAATCTTTTAGACAGAATGCATCTCTCTGTACCTCCACCCTTGCTGATTTTGTCAGGTCTCTGGAATTTTCTAACCCTTCATCAAATTCAGTCATCTCCATCACAAGCAAATTCCACCATGCTGCTCATTGTCAATTTTTCAACTAACAGTGTCACTGCACACCAGGATAACTAGAAATAGAGTGAGATCTCTCAGCAGACAAAAAAAAATCATTCTTCAAAATCAAACAAACTATGTCATGTTAGCTTGTTGCACCAACTAGAAATCAATCACTTACAGAGGACAAAGAAAAGAATTTTATTGTCTCAAAACATGTTGAGTTTAACCATCCAAGGACTGAATTTTCATCAGCTAACTTGTGAGTACAGTATTTTTCATTCAGTGATATGTATATGAAAAATCTTTAATTGGAAAATACATTGTCATTTTCTGGGTAAACTTATTTTAAAATGAAATCGACTAAATTACCCATAGTGCAAGAAGTGTACTCATTAGTTTAAAAACTGCCAATTAATTTATTTTGAAGTTAAAACCACAGGTTGATTTTTCTCATTTAGTGTTTAGTGTTTTGTTGAGTGAGATTCTCGGCCACATCTGCCATGGACCACACTGACTTTTCTTACACAATATTCTGCTCTTCAGCTCATTAACTATGGTTCCAAGGTCTCTGATGACCTTCTTATGGAATCACATGACAAGAAAGACAGAAGTGCCTGACACTGTTGGTACTTCCCACTGTTTACACCATTTGAAGCCACATTCCCTAAGACACCATTTCTACTGATGATGCATTCACAAAACTCTGGGGTAGGTAATTCCAAAGATTCACAGTTCTTGAAATGAAGAAGGCTCACTTCATCTTAGACTTAAATTATCAGTCCCTTATCCTGAAACTTGAGTTAGATTCCCCAATCAGGGAAACAACATCTCAATTTTCCTTTCATAATTTTCCATACTTCTATAACATAATCTTCAATCCTTTTAAACTCTTGAGATTATAGACTTAATTTACTCAGCCTATCATGGGATAACCCTCGCATACAGGAACTATTCTAATGAACCTTAATGTACTCCAATGCAAGTATATCCTTGCTTACATAAGGATACCAAAATTGCACACAGTATTCCAGATGTAGTCTCACCAAAGTACTGTAAAATTATTGCAAGTCTTCTTTATTTTTGTATCCAAATCACCAAGCAATAAAAGTTAATATGCCATTTGCTTTCTTAATTGCATGCTGAACTTACACGCTAAGTTTGTGTCCCTAATGCAAGTACACTCAAGTTTCTCTGAACATCAACATTTAGAAGTTTCACACCTTATAAAAAATAATCTGCCATTATTTTCTCACAACCAAAGTGAACAATCTCTCACTTTTCCATGTGACATTTTATCTTTCACCTTGTGTCTCACTCTAGTCTACATCTCTTTGTAGCCTCTTTGTGCCCTTCTTTATAGTGATTTAGGTGGTGAAGAAGGGAAAGACATTGTTTGATTTGATTTGATTTATTATTTTCACATGTACCCATATACAGTGAAAAGTTTTGTTTTGCATGCAGTACAAGCAGATCAAACTATACAAAGATCATACGGTGATTGAAAAGAGCAAAGAATACACAGTTATAGTTGTACAGGAAGTGTACAAAAGCAAGATCAACATTGGATTTGCAATTTGAGAGGTCCAGTCAGCAGTCTAATAACAGTGGGGAGGAAGAAGCTGTTCTTGAACTTTTTGGTACATGTGTTTAAGCTTTTGTATATTGTGCCTCATGGAAGAGATTAGAAGAGATTATAACTAGGGTTGGAGGGATCTTTGATGATGTTGGCAGCCTTTCTGAGGCATCGAGAAGTGTAGATGGAGTCAATGGATGGAAGCTCAGCTTGCATATTGAACTGGGTTGTGTTCACAACTCTCTGTAGTTTCTTGTGGTCCTGGGCATCCAGATAGAATGCTTCCTATGGTGTATCTGTCAAGGCTGGTGACAGTCCTTCTGGAGATGTGAATTTAGAACATAGAACACAGAACAGTACAGCACAGTACAGGCGCTTCGGCCCACAGTATTGTGCCAACCTATTATCCTACTCTAAGATCAAACTACCCTGCATAGCCTACATTTTATTATCATCGATATGCCTATCCAAGAGACGCTTAAATGTCCCTAATGTATCTGACTCCACTACCACCACCGGCAGCGCATTCCATGCACCCACCACTCTCTGTGTGAAGAACCTACCTCTGACATCTCCTCTATACCTTCCTCCAATGACCTTAAAATTATGCCCCCTGGTAATAGTCATTTCCGCCCTGGGAAAAAGTCTTTGGCTATCCACTCTATCTATGCCTCTCATCATCTTGTAAACCTCTAACAAATCACCTCTTATCCTTCTTTGCTCCAATGAGAAAAGCCCTAGCTCCCGCCTAAGACATGCCCTCCAGACCAGGCAGCATCCTGGTAAATCTCCTCTGCACCCTCGCTAAAGCTTGCACATCCTTCCTATAATGAGATGACCAGAACTGAACACAATATTCCAAGTGTGATCTAACCGGGGTTTTACAGAGCTGCAGCATAACCTTGCAACTCTTAAACTCAATTCCCCTGCCAATGAAAGCCAACACACCATACACCTTCTTAACAACCCCATCAACTTGGGTAGCAACTTTGAGGGATTTATGGAATGGACCCCAAGATCCCTCTGTTCCTCCACACTGCCAAGAATCCTGCCATTAACCCTGTAAATTTTCTTAGCCTCCAGAAGAAGAAGAGGTGTTGTTGTGCCTTCTTGACAGTCGCCTCAATGTGGGCGGCCCAGATTGTTGGTTACCATCACTTTTAGGAACCATCTCTACCTCAGCTTCATTACTCCCCCTTGCTTCCTGAAGGTGATGATCAGCTTTTAGTTTTGCTGATGTTGAGGGTGAGATTGTTCTCTTTACACCACTCCACCAAGCGCTCTATCTCTTTCCTGTATTCCATCTGGTCATTGTTTGATATCTAGCCTACAAATGGCAGTGTCAGCAAACTTGTAGATAGAGTTCCAACAAAATTTGGCCACACAGTCATGACTATACACAGAGCACAATAGGGGGCTGAGTACACATCCTTGCAGGGTGGCAGTGTTGAGGATTATCGTGGAGGAGGTGCAACTGTCTATCTTCACTGATTGCAGTCTGTGGGTCGGGGAGTCAAGGATCCAGTTGCACACGGCATAGCCGAGATTAGGTCTTGGAGATTGGCGATTAGTTTGGCTGGGATTATAGTGTTGAAGGCAGAGCTGTAGTCAATAAGTAGAAGCCTGACAAAGGTATCTTTATTAACCAGATGTTCCACGGATGAGTGTAAGCATGAAAAAGAGAACTGAGCTTCCTTGAACACAGTGTGGAGCTGGAGGAACACAACAGGCCAGGCAACATCAGAGGAGCAGGTAAGTTGATGTTTC
>NC_063332.1:44631078-44666850 GCF_021869965.1 Rhincodon typus | reverse complement strand
TTTCTGAAGGAGGGTCTAGACCCGAAACATCAGCTTTCCTGCTCCTCTGATGCTGCTTGGCCTGCTGTGTTCATCCAGCTCTACACCTTGTTGTCAAAAGAACAAGGCACTTTTATCAGGGATAAAAGTAGGCAATGGTATCCCTGTTGAACCAATCCTTCTTTTATATATTCATTCACTGCTGGCTAGGCTAGCATTTATTGCCCATCCCTAACTGCCCAGAGAGCAGTTAAGAGTTGACCACGTTGCTGTGGGTCTGGAGTCACATGTAGGCCAGACCAGGTAAGGATGGCAGTTTCCTTCCCTAAAGGACATTAGTCAACCAGATCAGTTTATCCCAACAATCTACAGTGGTTTCATGTTCATCTTTAGACTCTTAATTCCAGATCTTTGTTGATTTCAAACTCTGTCATCTGCCATGGCAGGATTTGAACCCGGGTTCCCAGAACATTACCTGGGTTGCTGGATTAATGGTCTAGCAATAATACCATCAGACCACCACCTCCTCTCTAGATGGAAGAATTCTCTACTGATAAAAGCAGAATCTGAACCACAAAATGTTGGAATATTTAATTGCAAATCTAACTGTGAAATAAAGAGAGGAAAAGAAATATGAGATTGAGAGAGAAATAAATATCTAAGAAAGAAAAGGTTAAATAACTGATTTATGCTCTGGAAGTTTTTAAGATCCTTAACAATAAGTAAGTCTGACAAGTTGAACCTCGTCATTTATAAATTTCCGATACCAAAGAAATAAAGCTGTTAAAAATTCATGTAAACTTACATTGTCAGCTCCTATGTTTTGCCGGCATGGCTAGTGACTATCTAATAGGCAGGTACGTTAATTTCACACCATTGAAGAGGTTGAATGCTGAGACTCTTGGTGAGATAGTTGCGGGAGTGGGCAACAATTTTCAAATTGTCATGTCAGGGTGCACATGAATGGACATTGGATGATGCTGTCTGATTGACTGCGTTTTTTTTTATTGCTGAGCCCTGATAGCCTCACCATTATTGTTACCATAAAAATCTTTGCCAAATGTTATTGCTGACGCATGGGAGTCAAGGTATAATGTTTCAGCTTTTTCATGGCACAAGATATGAGGTTGTGAGTAATGGTGGCACGTGATCCACTTTAGAGCAATGAATACAGAGTAGAGTTATGAGCAAAGAAATGGATAAGGTTAAATGACAGATGTATAGGATTGCTGGTTTACAGAGTAGAAATCTGACAAAAGATTTGTGGACACAGTTTTGCAAGTTGTCTGAACTGGTGGGTAAAGAGTCAACAGGACCAATTATCAGCTCCAGGACTCATCCAGCAATGTCAGAAGAAACTAGATAATCATCAATGTAGCATTTGTGGCAGGCCATGTAATGACGATTTGTTTAAAAGTGCCCAGCGTTGTCCAAAGCAATGGCAAATTAATCATCAAAGTGTTCAGGAGCAAAGTTGCAGGGATGTCTGTAATAGTGAGTGGATTATTTTTCCATAATCACAATGATGTATCCTGCAGTGAGAACGCTGTCACTCATCAACAGCATGCAGTGCACTGAAAAGCTGCCATCAATATTGGTAGCCTGTGCCAGCACAGAAAATGGATCCAAAACTTGATAAGGCCACCATTCATAATTGAAACAATTCTAATTTATTTTTAAAACAAACATTGAGGAGTGATTTCAAAACTCTAATCTTAGTAGCATAATTTGTTGGTGGTCTTAAACTCAAGCTTCACTCTTGTGATTTATGATGTATTCAAGTGCCTCAATTAGATTACAGACCTGTTACTCACTTCTGGGTAGCTATTATTCCCCCTGTAATTTGTGGCTTAATGTGGTATTTCGTTTGTTGCTATTGCTTTTAATGTGACAGCTAGAATTTCATCCAAGAGCTTAGAATTTAGAACAAAAGAGTGCAGATAAAACCTGTTTTGCATAAATAATAAACTACAGATAAAGGAGTGAAGATAGCCTTCAAAATATGTACCAGTCAAAGTAATATACCACAAGTTATAGGAGGCAAGAGTATGTTTTAACTGTTCAGCTGAGAGTTCCAAGTCAACAATTTTGACCCTCACAGATACTAAAAGGGGGAACAGTTAACTTTAGTTTCTTTCTCAACTTGATTATGAAAAACAAACACAGAATAAAACAGTGTATGCAACACAGTGTTCCTACAGGTTTTCCTCATGGCAATTATAATGATTCATTTGAAAACGCACAATAATGAAAGTTATTATCATTAGGCCAATGGATTGCAGTGGTGAAATCTGTTAAAAGATTCACTACAGCAACTGCTAAAATGATGCATATTTAAACATGCCTACAAGATACCAAAATAATAATTGAGTTTAAGAAAATAAAAGTTTTTTTATGCACCAATAATCACAGATGATCAGATTTGTTAACAAGTTACTTCTTTGCAATATGACTTATGATATTTCCAAATACTTGGCAATGTGCCTGCCAGTATTCTTGGCCCCCTTATTTCTGACAAATTATCTATGGGACCTCCGTTATGACAAAAATGCATTGGCTACTCAAGGCTTTATGACAGTGTTTATTTGGTTAAATCTGCCTGAATACACAAGAAGAAATTATACCCTGTGGAACAGAATATAACAAAATACATTTTCCTTCAGAGCCATTGGAACTATAATTATGATCATTATATGTATAACTGAAAGTCAATTACAGTGCATTCAGTAACCAACAAGCTATACTATTGTTTAAACAATTACAAATTTACAAATAACAAGTGGTAATTATCTCTTACTTTCAGCACTACAACGTTGTAAATAGCAATGTGTGCTTGCTTTCTTAATCACTTTGGAAAAATGCACCTTTGATATTTCTGTGAAAATTTGCACCCATAAAACCTGGTCTGTCCATTTAAAGACTGATCTTCTCCATCTGTATGTGGTTTAATACAAGTCCGAGTGACTTTGAAATTGAGCTTTACGGAATACACTCTGTCCAGTAATTTGATCGGGAGATAAATCTGAACTATTAGGTATAGGTCTAAAGATAACTTTTCCTTTAGTCTTCTGCTAACAAAGTTTTCTATTGAATGGTTCTAAATGAAATGTTAATCCTTACTTTGTTTTCAGATGCCAAATTGCCTGCTTCAAATGTTTTCTATTCTCTGATTTATTCCAACATGATTTTATTGATTTTCTGGACCATTTTGTATTGTCCATATACATTCAGGTTTCTGGATTCTCTTTTCTAGCCTACAATATCACTGTCAATTACAGCACATTCGGTAAGTCTTGACAAGCTTACAATATTTAACTATAATTGCTGACACGATCATTTATCTTTGAATGTTTTGAAGTTATTCTTTGAATATATGCCTTTGAAAAAAGGACTATATCTAACCACCTGACACATCTGAAAATGAGAGCAAGTCGATACTTATCTGGTCAAAAAATTGCATAAATCAGAAATTTGTCAATTTAGTATGGGAACAGTTTAAACAAAATCACAAACAAACACTAAAAATAAGCTTTGTAAAATGCATGGATTTATTCATATTAAAAGACTGCATGATTTTAAACTGTGGCTGATTGAGGAAAATGTATATATAATGTATATAAATCATAATCAATATCTGCAGCCTCATAGTCATTGCTTTTTGCACCACTACTTTCTTTCCTCTCTTCTGAAAACATTGGTTGCTTCCCAATTATGGATCTCCTTGCAATAGATTTTCTGTATTACTTCACACAATTTAATATTAAGTAATCCTTACAGTCTCTAAGGACTGCTCTCTCACTTGAGAGATGACTGGTGGTGTTTTAACCTGAGGGTCACCGTGCTTCAGGTGAGGGAATGAGATTGAGAAAGTAATCTCAGCCAGTGTGGGAATTGAACCTGTGCTGTTGGTGTCATTCTGTATTGCCATCCAGCCATTCAAGCTGACCCACACCCGTATTACATATGTGTGAGCTTACTTGACTGCGGATGAACAAGTGCACACACGTGAGCAGAATGATGAGCAGTGGCAGGAACGTTTGGTGATTTTTTTTTTCTGTGTCCCTAACTCAAAGATGCTCAAGCCAATTCTCGCCGCCACTAATTGTTGCACATCTGAGATTAGTATCTTAGCACTTGGAGGACATTGAACCTATAATCAGCACAGTCTGTATGATTTAGCCAGCTTTTGGCCCACTTGGGTTAGTTCTATTACTTTGTCCCCTAATTGCAGCAATCCTCAAATTCAAATCACAGTCGTTACTGCAGCAGAACATTTGTAAAGATAACACAGGAGTGCGGGAGCAAACAGGAGTTTTACTGACTTCCATTTTTCTGACTGAGACGTCAGATTGTTTGCATCACTCCTAGACAGAAGCAGTGTCCATTTTACCATGCCTTCATGATTCATGATTCACAACATTTTTTTATCGGTGGCATGTCTTGAGGTGAGGGAATAGACAAATGGGAGAGAAATTCCATTGGTCTGGCTACATATCGCATTCCCACCTCCATTGGATTACTACCCCTTGCAGTGGTATTTAAAAGGAGATGAAACATGGATAAAAATAGGTTATGACAGGAGTAGGATGACCTTACAAGCTAGTACTCTAAGTCACACAGCAGCACGCATAAATCCTGAGCACCTTCAAGGTCCGTCTCAGCAGAATTGACCTGAGAGGTACATTGTACACTGTAAGGCCTGTATTAACATGTGGCTTAAGGCCTTATTGCCCATAGGCAATGTCCCTGTGCTGAGTGGATTTTGAATCCAAAGGCGTCATACTGAATTACTGTTTTAAGTATACAAGATGAGTCACACTAGTATGTGGTTTTTTTTTAAAATTGGTTTTTCCTTCTGGGCTTCCAAAGGAGGTTCTCCCTTTCTTATCTTTCTACCTCAGAAAGTAAAAATGCAGGCTGGCACCTTCTTCAATCTTCTGTTGCCCGCCACCTTAAACTTGTTGAAACAGACTTTAGCTGTCTCTTAATTGGTCAATTAAGGGTCTCAATATACTTAGATAACAAGGTGTAGAGCTGGATGAACACAGCAGGCCAAGCAGCATTATAGGAGCAGGAAGGCTGACATTTCAGGCCTAGACCAATATACTTAAATGTGATTGGACTTGCTGATGGCAACGTGGGTATGGGGGAAGTGATGGTGAATGTTTGGGCGTAGGGTAACAATGTATCATTTTGCAATCTATTTGGAATTAAGAACCCCAACTGATAATATACCTCAAATGATAGAGTGACCATCCATTGCTGAGAAACCCCTTGAAGATGCTAAAAGTGATGAGGTCTATTCAGCAAAGTAATTCCCAAGATCCTCAGTCTGTTTTGATCAGCAAATTGAAGAATGAGTAATATAATTTATTGACATTCACATGCAAGAAATGATAGGCTTAGAACTGATAAATTCTTCACGGTGAATTTCCTTTGCGAATGTCATGATGTTCAGATACATATATTATAAACACACTGTCCAAAAAAAACAACACAGTCTTTGCTTATTTTTGTACACCTTGTGTTTAAAATATGGAGTGCAATATTTAGGAGAGTGTATACATCTCCATTGTAAGCATCCAGATAAAACATCAAGTACTTTTGGGAACATCTGAACATGGAGGAAAAACCCTTCTGCACCAACACTGCATATTTGGCTCAACTTAAGTAAGAGGATTTATATGCATACCAGGAGGACATTTTCCAGCTCACACAGCAACCTTCCAACTTAGCTTTGAGTGAGATCAACAAGTTGGTAGCAAATAAGGGTCTTTTTTGGGAATTGGGCTCAGATGTGACAGACATAAGACCCTTACAAATAAAGAAGGCTATCATTGCATTAACACAGGCTGGATTTCAAGGGGTGAAAAGACTTGAACATTACCATGCAGAATTATAGGAAAATAAAGATGAAATTAGTGATTTCATTTACAAGATGTTGTTAAGATATATGATCAACCATGATCAAGTGGAAGGCATAGCCAACTTAATGGACTGTGTGACCTACTGTCTCTTACATTCTTACAGCAGTACATTCCTGAAAAATGAATACACCGTTTATGCTGCAGAATCTGACATATCAAATTGGATTTAATGCAACCATCATAGTAAGAAACATGATGGTTAGACTCACTTAATCACAGAAGAAGCTACACATCGGTCTCCCAGTGGTGGGAATACCTCCCACAATTAAGTTGGAGGTAGAAAGAGATACATGGCAGAAACTCACACACACATGGCGTGTTGTTAATTTTAGTTAATTATTGAGACCTCTATTAAAGGTAAACTGTAATCAGAGCACTGTGCAGAGTGCTGCTCGAAAACTATATTAAAAAAAACGGAAGGATTGAAGAAGATGCAAATATGGTTTGTAAGGATGGTACTTGAACTGGGAATCATCTATTTGGAAAGAATGAACAGGTTGGAGGATTTCTTTTAAATTATGTATGGTCCAGAGTAAATGTGGAGGAATGTTTTACTCATGGTCGAAAGCAAAATAGGGAGCATAAATATTAAATAAAAACCAAAAGAACTGCGGATGCTGTAAACCAGGAACAAAAACAAAGTTGCTGGAAAAGCTCAGCAGGTCTGGCAGCATCTGTGGAGGAGAAAACAGAGTAAACATTTCGGGTCTAGTGACCCTTCCTCAGAACTGATGGTGGCTGGGAAAACGTCAGTTTATATGCAGAAAATAGGGAGGTGGGTGGGGAAGGGAGTAAATGATAGGATAGAGCCCAAAGAGAGAGAAAGACAGTTGGGCAGACAAAGGAGTTGCTAACGATCAGGCTGGGAGGGTGAATAGTTGTTAATGGGGACTGTTAGTGACTAACAACAGGGGGTGTGTAGTGGCAGGCTATGTGGTAACAAGGCCTGGTGTGTGGGATGGGGGGCTGGGACATGGGAGAGTTTAGGCCCTAAAATTATTGAACTCAATATTGAGGCCGGATGGCTGTAGGGTCCCCAAGCGGAAAATGAGGTGTTGTTCCTCCAGCTTGCGCTGGGCTTCACTGGAACACGTTTTCCCAGCCACCATCAGTTCTGAGGAAGGGTCACCAGACCCGAAACGTTAACTCTGTTTTCTCCTCCACAGATGCTGCAAGACCTGCTGAGCTTTTCCAGCGACTTTGTTTTTGTTCCTGAGCATAAATATTAGATTGTTACTAATAAATTCAAAAAGGAAAGGAGAAATTTCTTTGGTCTGAGTGATTAGAATGCAAAACTCACTATCACTGGATGTGATTGAGAGAAATAGCTTAGATGCTTTAAAAAGAAATTTATGAGAGAAGAAGAAATGAATAGATATGCTGAAAAGCTGAAATTAGATAGATGGAATGGGAGGAGACTTGAGTGGAGTACAAGCATCAGCACAAATTTGCTGGGTTAAGTAGCTTGCTGGTTTATTGCGTATTCTATGTATTTCATTGTAATAATATCCAAAACATATCAAGTATAGAGAAACAAAATCATGACTGTTCTGATAATGATGATTCCACTAAATTGCCTCCAACTACGTCAGGTGCAATGCAAAAGAGATTACCTCAGTTTCACTTAAACGTGATGGTATTCAGAAAGTATGGAGAACTTTTCAATAGGAATCCATGATGGGTGTGGTTAGTTACACATGACCACATGCATAAAGGGAAAGGGAATTAGTTTAATACATTTAAAGGGCTGAATTCTGAGTTTGATGCTTTTATTGTATCGCACAATTGATGCGTCATGTGCATATATCTATAGTTGTACCAGCAATTAACCATTAAATTATATCAATATTTTCATAAAATTCTGCACTAACCTGGTTGTAAAATAATGTGGTAAACCACTCTTTTTAAAATATCAGCAGCACTACAAGTGTCTCTGCTCAGATCCTGGAAAAATGCCGATGTGACTCTGAGTTTTCAGTACATCAGCCTCAGAAGAGCATACAAAATGAACACAACCTCTCAGAAAGACATCATGACACAATTAATCAAACTACTACTAGTAATGTAAATCCATACATGAAAAAATGTACATTATTAAGTGCCTCTTGTTGTATGATGCAGAGGACATGCTGTGCATGAGACAATTCCACCTGAACATTGAAAAAAAGCGGACTGGAGTGCTTCCCTGCAAGACAATCTGAACACAGTGCAATCATTAGTGAACATCTCCTTCTTTAACCTTATGATGGAAGGTAGATCATTGACGAAGTAGGACACTGTCCTGAGGAATCATTGTAGTGATGTGCTAGGACTGGGATGATTGGCCTCCCATCAACCACATCTATCATCCTTTGTACAAGGAAAGATTCAACCAGTGGAGAGTTTTATCCCTGAACCTCATTGACATCTACCTTGCTAGGATCCCTTGAAGGAACACTGAGCCAAATAGAGAAGGGTCAAAGTTCTAAGGGATCTACATTTTGGTCAGGACCCTTCTTCAGAAATTTCTGATTTCTGAAGAAGGGTCCCGGCCCAAAACATCAGCTTTCCTGCTCCTCTTATACTGCCTGGCCTGCTGTGTTCCTCCAGCTCCACACAGTGTTATCTCTGACTCCAGCATCTGCAGTTCTTACTAGCTCTGACAAAGGTTCATAGATTTCTTCTTAAAATTAGGGGATTGTCCTATGAAGAAAGATTAATTTTGTGCACTTTAAAAGAGCGAGAGGTGATCTGAATGAAGCAACATCTTTAAGAGGCTTGGGAGAAAGGGCTTGGCAGGCTGCATAGGAAATCTTAAATATAAGGTTACAGTCTCAGAATGGGGGTGGGTCATTTAGGACCAGTTGAGCAGAAACCTCTTCACTCAACAGGTTGTCAATCTTGAAAAACTCTCTAGTCCAGGGAACTGCGACAGCTCATTTGCTGAGTATATTACATAAAAGAGATTGATTGACTTTCGATTACTAGGCAAATTAGGAATATGGGAATGATGTAGAAAGGTTGATTTGAGGCAGACGATCAGCCATGTTATTGTTGAATGATAGAGAAGGGTCAAAGTTCTAAGGGATCTACTCCAACTTCTACTGTTTTATTTTGCTGATGGTAGAGAATAGACAGATGGATTGGTAGTTGACTGGATTGAATTAGTCATACCTTTTGTCAATTGGACATCCCTGGGCAAACTTCCACTTTGTTGGAGAGAGGTCAGTACTGTAACTGTTCTGAAATAGCTTGGCAAGAGGTGCAGCTAGATTTGGACCACAAGTCTTCAGCACTACTGTTAGAATGTTATTGGGGCCTATAGACTTTGCTGCATCAAGTGTACTCAGCCATTATTTGTTATCATTTGAAATGAATTGATACGGAAAAGCATAATCTCATGCTATCATAATTACCCTTATTTTAGGCAGATACAGCCAGTAGTGAGATGGAAAGTGACCTACTTCTATTTCTTATGTTGTGTTATTACTCCTCATTCCCATTGCTCAACTTTGTGAAAGGATCAATGGATCTTCTCTCAGACCCTTGGCAGCCAGATGTCTGCCAGTGCTCACTTAGTACTGGAAATTCACCATAACTGACTGGGTTGCTACTTCAGGCCACATCAGATGCACAGGTCAATGAAAGCATTCAACTGCTTGATGTGTGACCACTACAAATGGATTTGTAGACAATCCAATTTGATAAAGTTCATTTCATTTCATTACAATGGAATGTTTTTGCAGCATTACCTCTAACAGTGAACTTCCCTCCTACTTGTGGACAATGTGTGGAGAGATAAGTTATTTTGGAGGAAAAAATGTATAAGATTTTCACCCAAGACATCAGCAAGGCTTAAGTAAAACAGAAACTAGCGATTGAGTGATACGAAGCATCAGTTTTTAAAGGCTGTACAGTAGCAGGAGGAAAATAAGACCACATCATACCATAATTAATAATATTTGTGTAGATATTTCAAGGAGAATGCTGTTACCACAACAATGTTTTTTCAACTACAATTCCTGAAATACAGTAATGGGCTCATTGATCGGAATACCTTATGAAAAGGCAACATTCCAAAATATGTTCTTAAGTCATATAGGGCATTTTCAAACTTTAGTGACTAAATAATTATAATCAAGCTGTACAACTGCACATTTAATTAAATTTGTTAAGGATCTGTGAAGTAGTAATGATGGACATTGAATTGGATGCTCGTTGTGGATTCAAAGGCTGAGAAAATAACTGGGCCAGAAAGGGTTAACTGGTCATTGTGTGAGTTACTGATTTAAAATAAGAACACTTACAATAGAAAGTAATTCACTGTCATTCTCTCAAAATACTGCCCTGACAGATTTTAAACATTAAAATCTGTTGCATATTTTAATGACGTTTACCTACCTTTTTATTATTAATACTCCATTTGATAAAAATGCTGTTATTTCCATGTACCAAAATTGTCATTGTACATAATGGAAATGGAATAGAACTTTTTAATACTGTCAGAATAAAGTAATGAATAAATTACCACTGTCTTAATCTTTCATGTCTTTTAATGACGATTTTCTATAAGAGAAAGTGGATTATAATTTGCCAGTGGAATGATTAAAGACGAACCATTATTAGAAAGCATATTCCACTAGATTGGATATGACTTCCAGATTTATCTGTGGCACAGGCTGGAGAGAACCAATACCTAGCGTCATGGGCTCTTTCATTTTTATTCTGGTGACAGGATGGAGAATGGACGATGTCAATTCACTGTCATCGAGGAGCACTCCATGCCTTGTTTTTCTCCTGCATTTGTTTAGCCTTTCATTTGAGACTCTACCTATTGTGGCTGTTTCACACTAACAGAGATGAGTAATCTAGGCTGCCTGTCACTTCTCCTGCATCACGACGCTGCCTGCATGGAGTCTAATTGCCATCACAACATTTGAATCGACACTTCATTTAGAATACGAAATTATTTTGCAACCAGAGGAATGTGAATATGGAATTTCTGATAAAACTGTAATGTTAGGCAGCAGGAAGACTTCAATTTTTAAAAAGAAAGATTTGATTTCCTAATTTTTTTCCACCACAGCATCAATGACCCGCCTCACAGGGTTCAGAATCCTTTGTTTAATTGCCTACTACACATCAGTTAAATTGAAAAAAAAATGTAATAAAGTAGTCAGTCAATTGACAAAAAAAGTCTTTGAAATAGTATTAGGAATTCTTATTGCATTAGCTTCACTGAATTGTTTTCCTCTTCCTATTGAGAGAATCACACAAAGCACTTTAATTAGGTTCTACTTTGTCTCTTTTCTTCCCTGCTGTCTTTTTTGATTCGTATTTGCTTTCTGTGATTGTCCTCTATTTTCCGACCTCCTTTACTTTACTTATTGTTCTTTTCTTCTTTTGTCCCTCTTTCCCAACGTGTTCTGAAGCAATGAAGTTTATATTAGAATAGAAATGATCTGACTGCTTTTGAGGTTATGCATTTCATTGACAGCTTATAATTATTAAAAGGAATTGCATCAGTACAGAACCTTGGATGGCCCATACTTGAAATAGTGCACCTAGTCCGGGTCACCACATTACACAGATGACCATGAAGCAATGCAGAATATATGGGAAAAAAAAGGATCTTGCCAGAACTGAGAAAGTGGAACTATCAGGAAAGTTTAAACTGGCTGTGTTTATTTCACTGGAATAGGAAAGACTAAGTGGAGACTTGAAAAAGGCCATTAAAATGATGAATTCAATAGAGTGGGTGCTGAGAAGATTTGCATCGGTGCAGTCACCAATACCAAACAGGTTTGTGAAGGAAGTGTTGTCAAGGGACAGTTAGACCACAAACACTACTTCAGTGTTTCCCTCCTCTAACCAACAAAAAAAAAAGCCACTGTGAAGACCGCAGGCAAAGGAAAGTGAGTGGTCTTGCCCAGCTGTAGGTGATTACAAGGGAGAGAGCTGATTGGAGAGTAGCGGTAAGGCAGGTAAGTCCTTACAACTTCTAGTACTCTAGTGCATGTACTACCCTTACTAATCTGTTACGGTAGTACATGGACCAGGAAAGAAAAGCCACAGGTAACTGGATTTGATTTAATCTAAAATAAAGTGCTCTCCAAAGTTTAATTTGAAGAGTTAAACCATGGCAGGAGAGCTCAAAGTCTTGGTTTGCTCCTCTTGCTCCATGTGGCAGAGCGGGGACAGTTCCAGCACCCCCCGCTCCGCGTCAGCATGTGTGCAGGAAGCGTCTCCAGCTACAGCTCCTGGAAGCTCGAGTTTCAGAGCTGGAGCAGCAATGGGGACACTGTGGAGCATGCGTGAGGCAGAGAGCATCGTGGATAGCACATATAGAGAGGTGGTCCCACTGCAGGCTCAGACTCTGCAGGCAGGAAGGGAATGGGTGACCACCAGACAGAGCAAGAGTGACAGGCAGGTAGTGAAGGAATCTCCTGTGGCCATTCCCCTGCAAAACAGACATACCATTTTGGATACTGTTGATGGGAATGACCCCTCAGGGGAAAGCAACAGCAGCCAAACTTGTTGCACTATGGTTGGTTCTGCTGCAGTGGGGAGGGGTAAATGGTGTGCCAGGTCAATAGTCATAGGGGACTCAATTGTAAGGGGAATAGACAGACATTTCTGTGGCGGCAAATGAGACTCCAGGATGATATGCTGCCTCCCTCGTGCTAGGGTCAAGGATGTCTAGGAGCTGGTACAGGACATTCTGGAGGGGGAGGGTAAACAGCTAATGTTTGTGGCAATGTTTGTGGATACAAACAACATACGTAAAAAAGGAATGAGGCCCTAAAGGCAGAATACAGGGAGCTGGGAAGAAAGTTAAGAAATCGGACCTCAAAGGTAGTGATCTCAGGATTACTACTGGTGCCACGTGCTAGTCAGAGTAGAAATGTCAGGACATATCAGATGAATACATGGCTGCAAAGATGGTGTCGGGGGAGAGTTTCTGATTCCTGGGATATTGGGACCAGTTCTGGGGGAGGTGGGACCTGTACAAATTGAATGGGTTACACCTGGGCAGGGCTGGGACTGATGTCCTGGGGAGAGTTTGCTAGAGCGGTCGGGGAGAGTTTAAACTAATGCGCAGGGGGATGAGAACCAATGTAAAGAGTCAGAGAAGAAGGCAGCAAGGACAAAAACAGAAGCTAGAAAAGGGAATAAGAAAAGTGATTGGCTGAGAAACCAAGGACAAGATTCAAACAGGGCTATTGAAAAAAATAAGAAAGGAGACAAACACTGTTAAAAGGACAATCTTAAAGGCTTTGTGCCTTAATGCGCAGAGCATCTGCAATAAAGTGGATGAACTAATCACGCAGATAGATGTAAACAGGTAAAATATAATTGGGATTACGGAGACACGGCTGCATGGTGACCAGGGATGGGAACTGAATGTCCCAGGGTATTCAGTATTTAGGAACGACAGGCAAAAGGGAAAAGGTGGTGGAGTGGCAATATAATAGTGAGAAAGGATATTAGCTCTGACAATGCGGAGTCTGTACGGATAGAGTTGAGAAATACCAAGGGAGAAAAAACATTAGTTGGTGTCATATATAGACCCTCAAACTGCAGTGGTGATGTTGAGAATGGTATTTAGCAGGAAATTAGAGATGCATGTGATAAGGGAATATTGGTGATCATGGGTGATTTTAATCTGCACATAGATTGGGCAAATCAAACTAGCCACAATGCTGTAGAGGAGGAATTCCTGGAGTGTATACAGGATGGTTTTCTTGACCAATATGTGGAGCAGCCAACGAGAGAGCAGGCCATCTTAGATTAGGCACTGTGTAATGAGAAGGGAATCATTGCCAATCTAGCCGTGCGAGACCCCTTGGGGAACAGCGACTATAACATGATAGAATTTTTTATCAAGATGGAGACTAGGGTGGTGAACCTTAATAAATGAAACTACAAGGATATGAGGCATGAGCTGACCTTGATAGGTTGGGGAGAGTTAGTTAAAGGGATGACATTGGATAGGCAATGGCAAACATTCAAGGAACGCATGGGAGAACTGCAACAACTGTTTATTCCTGTCTGTCACAAAAGTGAAGTGGGTAAGAGGGCCAATCCATGGCTTACAAAGGAAATAAGAATTAGTATCTGACTCAAGGAAGAAGCATACAGACAGGCCATGAAAAATATTAAATCTGAGGATTGAGAGCAGTTTCAAATTCAGTAAAGAAGGACCAAGGGATTGATTAAGAAGGGGAAACTAGAGTATGAAAGTAAACTTGCAGGGAACATAAAGACTGACGCTAAGAGTTTCTACAGGTACATGAAGAGAAACAGATTGCTAAAGACAAATGTAGGTACCCTATAGACAGAAACAGGGGAATGTATAATAGGGGACAAAGAAATGGCTAAGGAACTGGATACTTTGGTTCTGTCTTCACAAAACAGGACACAAATCAGATACCAGAATTGTTGGACGATGCAAGATTTAGTGAGAGGGAAGAGGGAGATCAATATTAGTAGAGATATGGTGCTGGGAAAATTGTTGGGATTGAAGGCCAATAAATCCCCAGGGCCTGATAATCTACCTCCCAGAGTACTTAAGGAAGTAGCTCTAGAAATAATGGATGCATTAGTGGTCATCTTCCAGGATTTTTTAGACTCTGGAATTGTCCCTGCAGATTGGAGGGTGGCTAATGTCAATCCAATATTCAAAAAGGGAGGTAAAGAGAAAACAGGGCATCATAGACAGTGAGCTTAACTTTGGTATTGGGAAAAATTCTCAAATCCATTTTCAAGGATTTTATAGCAGAATATTTAGAAATCAGGGGCAGGATCAGACAGAGTCAGCATGGATCTATGAAGGGGAAATCACGTTTGACAAACCTGTTGGAATTCTATGAAGATGTAACTAGTAGAGTTGACAAGTGGGAGCTAGTTGATGTCATATATTTGGACTTTCAGAAAGTGTTTGACAAAGTCCCACATAAGAGATTAATGTGCAAGATTAAAGCACTTGGGATTGGGGAAAGTGTATTGAGATGGATAGAAAAATGGTTGGCAGAGAGGAAACAAAGAGTAGGAATTAATGGGTCCTTTTCAGATTGGCAGGCAGTAACTAGTGGGGTGCCACAGGAATTGTTGCAGGGACCCCAGCTGTTCACAATATATATTAATGCTTTGGATGATGGAATAAAATGTAACATCTCCAAGTTTGCAGATGATATCAAGTTGGGTGAGATGGTGAACTGTGACGAGGATGCAGAGACCCTTCAGAATGATCTGGACAGGTTGGGTGAGCGGGCGAACCAATGGCAGATGCAGTATAATTTGGATAAATGTGAGGTTATTCACTTCAGAAGCAAAAACAAGAAGGCAGATTACTACCTGAAAGCTTGTAAATTGGGGGAGGGGAGTGTGCAGTGGGGCCTAGGCATCCTTGTGCACCAGTCACTGAAGGCAAGCATGCAGGTGCAGCAGGCGGTAAAGTAGGCAAATGGTATGTTGGCCTTCATTGTGAGAGGTTTCGAGTACAGGAGCAGGGATGTGTTGTTGCAGTTGTACAGGGCCTTGGTGAGGCTACACCTGGAATATTGTGTGCAGTTTTGGTCACTTTTCTGAGGTAGGATGCTCTTGCTCTTGAAGGTTTACCAGGCTGAACCCAGGGATGGTGGGTCTGACGTATGGGGAAAATTTGACTAGGTTAGGATTGTTTTCGCTAGAGTTCAGATGAATGAGGGGGGTTCTCATAGAGACTTATAAAATTCTAACAGGACTGGACAATGTAGATACAGAGAGGATGTTCCCGATGGTGGGTGTGTCCAGAACCAGAGGTCACAGTCTGAGGATTCAGGGTGGACCATTTAGGACAGAGATGAGGAGACATTTCTTCACCCAAAGAGTGGTGAGCCTGTGGAATTCATTACCACAGGAAGTAGTTGATGCCAAAACATTGAATATATTGAAAAGGCGACTAGATATAGCACTTGGGGCTAATGAGATCAAAGGTTATGGAGAGAAATCAGCATTAGGCTATTGAGTTGGACGATCAGCCATGATCGTGAAGAATGGCGTAGCAGGCTTGAGGGGTCAAATGGCCGCCTCCTGCTCCTATCTTCTATGTTTCTATAAAAATTTAGGAATACTTCAAATCCAGACTAGAGAGAAAGTTAAACTTACTATGAAAAAATGGTTGAAGTACAAATTATTGATTTATTTCAGGATAGAGTAGATGTGCTTATGATGAACAGCAGAATGAATATGAGGACAAAGTGTAAAGAAATAATGAGAGTATGAGGATGCCTGAATGAAACATGACCATCATCATTGACCAGTTGTGACGAGCTCTCAATTCTAAGTCATTCAATTGAGTGTAACATAAACTACATGGAAGCATCACTTACAGCAAAAGATAAATAATTGATTTATGATTCTTTACAATGTAGCCTTGAGGCTGAAATTGATTAGTTTGGGTAAACAATGCTACACCTTATTCCAAATCCAAAAAGGTTTTACATTTCAAACAGATTCTCTTCTATTTCTTCCAAATATTTTCTGAGTTCCTTAGTGTGAGATTATAGTGCTATCTAGAACTACACAGAAGACATTGAGCAGGAGTTTATTTTAATGCTGCATTATTTTCCGAAATGCGTTGCATCCTTAGGCCAAGTGATTTTTAGATTTTGCATAAAATGAATTTGGCTGCCATTATGTATCAGTTTAAAATGTAGTGATGTTTCTAATCTCAATGTTGAATTTTGGAGTTAATAAGAGCCACTTTGGGAAGAGTCATTTTGAAATACAGTGGTAAGAAGGATCAAATTTCCCAATGAGAAAAATCAGTGATGTGCCAACGTGATCTATGCTTCAGTGAAAGATCAGAGGCAGAATTCTAACCTCAGAAATAAATCACACAGGCTCAATTCTTTCTTTGAAAACCATCATGGCATGATAGTTTAGTCACTAATGTTCTGATTTGAAAATTTGAAAGAAACTATTTGAAGTTCCCTGTATGACGATGTAGTTAAGTTAATACTCACTTTTTAGTTTCATTCAAATCTTATCTTGTACTTCAAATAGTGTGTTACTGACAATTACATAAAACATTTAACTTTTAAGTTCAAACAAAACTGCTTTATCATTATTAATCATAAAGGTTTATTATTTCGCCTCAATGCCAGTATTTGCTCTTTTTCTTCCCCCCATCTTCCTTTCTGACCACTTACATATCTCGATTATTTAATTTACATGAGATACACCTCTGTAATAGTGATCAGCACTGATTTGAAATTCTATTTCCTCAATATTATTCATGACTTAATTCGTAGTTACTGGCAGCAGTAATCCGGAAGAGAGCTCACCAGAAGAAAGCAAAAAAAAAACACAAAACTATCCATAATAGAAAGAAGATCCATATTTTCTCAAAACTAATTGAAACATACATTTTTTATAAAGGCTTGACTACAAGTATATTAAAGTACCATGTAAGTTATTATTCTTAATGCAGTTTTTTTTAATGATGAATGCAATTCTAAGATCTCATTAGGATTCTGAACTGCTGTCAATGAGTAAATCCATTGCTTATAGTCATCTATGGGGTGTAGTAGTTTTGAAATTATTAAGCCTGCTTTGTTCCAGAATCATTGCACAAAGTGTCAGTTCCAGCTTGAGCAGTGATAAAGTGAACTGACATATTGAACTTCTTGCCAGTGGGGATCACATTAGTGCTCGTGCAAATCAATTCCATAGAAGACTTTTGCCCTCCTGGACTGGGGCTGCTGTGCACATGTGAGCAAAATGGGCAATCAGTCTTTTTCTTTTCAGTTGAATGTCATATATATTCCTTTACATATTTACAATGTCTACTGGTTCTCTGTAATGGCTACTGTAATCTTTGAGATTGATCCCTGGCGATGCCAACAAAAGAAGAATATTAGAAATAGGAGTTGAATATGTTACTTGGTCCTTTGACTCTTCACCACTTAAACAAAAAACTTGTATCTGACCATGTTACTCAGCTCCATTTTCCCACACTAACCATAATATTCTTACTTAACTTAATATCCCAAAGGTTTGTTGATCTCTCTTGAATATACTTACTGGTTAAGCATTTACAGCTCTCTGGACTTAAGAATGCCAAACATTCATAGCCCTTTAGGATTTTTTGTATTTATTCATTCACAGGATGAGGACATCACTGACTAGGCAGTATTTATTGCCCATCCCTAATTGCCCAGAGGCAGTTAAGAGTCAACCACATTGCTATGGTTCTGGAATCACATGTAGGCCAGACTAGGTAAGGATGGCAGTTTCCTTCCCTAAGGAACATTAGTGAAACAGATGGGTTTTTCTGACAATCAACAATGGATTCATGGTCAACTTTAGACTCCAGATTTTTTTTTACTGAATTCAAATTCCACATCTGCCATGGCAGGATTCAAACCCAGGTTCCCAGAACATTGGGTTTCTATATTAACAGTCCAGTGATAATACCATTAGGGCGTGGCCTCCAGACTATCCTTGCTCTAATTTGACCTCATCTTACATCTGCATCTGGGATTTCTAGCAGGGATACTGGACATCAATGTGAGGCAGGAAATCTGGCTAATGCTTCTTTTCCCAGAGTCCAAAGGATAACTGCAGCAACCATACAAAGCTGACATCGGTTGACTCAACGACAACTACAAAGGAAAACTGCAAACTTAGAAGCGACAGTAGATGATTGGCCCCTTGAAACTGTTTGGCCACTTAATTAGGCCATGGTTAATCTTTAGCTTAAGTCTACAGTATAGGTCTTTATAGCTCAATTTCACAGCAAATGTATTAACTGATGTAAACATACTTAAACATCCCAATAGCATCATACAATATTAGGATAGAGATTTTTCCTCATTTTATTGTTGATAATTTTAAGTGATGGTAACACTGGCCTTCCTTTTGACTATAAAACAAGCTTTTACTCTCATGCCTGATGCTTGTCTGCTATCTTGTCTTTCAACTATAAAACTACACAATGACTGGCTTCTGAAGAATGTACTGTTTGTGTGCCATTTTTTCCATGTCATTAAGCACACATCTGGGGTTTACATACACTGGTGTGCACATATGCAAATACAGTACTGCACTTCAAAAGGCAGTGACAGTTAACATAGTCAAGTAGGTGAAGATTCCAATATTCAGTGACAGTCCTACTTACACAAAACATAAGCAATATCAGCATAGTTCCACACAAAGCACATGTGCATTGTCACAGCAATTTGTTTAAAATTTAATTTTAAATACTATATCCCAAAGAAAACTACTTGGCAGGATGAAGAATCAGAAAATCAATCATTCTGATAATTATCGTTGTAATAGTGAAATGTCTTTGTGCATCTTTATTCATTCCTTATCCATTCAAAATTAGAATATGTGGATTAGTATTTAAAGAATGAAACAATCCTCTCCTAAAATGTGTTAATTCACAAGTTCTCATTTGCAAATGTGATGATTGCTAACGCAGTATTTATTACAATCTTGATATTTTTATTTGATTAATGAGTTTGTCGTGACTGAGGATTGCAACTGTCTAAAGGGGGTTTAGTCCTTGCAAATACATATGATTAAGGAGGCATCTACGTTCCAATGTGCATTTCATGAGCCTCAGGACTTGAAGCATCACCTCCTTTATAGTCAGAATAGATTAAAAGGATATCTCACAAAAGTTGCATTGCAGCAGAATTTTCTTTTTCTCAACACCCCCAAAGGTATACATCCTCTCTATGTTCAAGTCATGTTGCTATGTCAAAAGCATCATTGCTACCTTCCAAGCCCATTGAACTGATTCGTTGACAGAATTTGAGAAACAAAAAGCTCCATCAATTCTCTCAATTAATTGTTTCCTTTCCCCCATTGGCAAATGTTGCTTCCTCAATGAATACCAACAAAAATTGTTTCTTGGCCAGAAATCACATTGCTGTTTGTGTGATCTAGTTCAGTACATAGTGATTGTCACTTTTTTTCAAAACAGAGATCAGGTATATAAAAGTAAATTAGAGAAATGAAGTATCTTGAAACTAGTTAAAGTGCTATGCACAACTGCTTTGAACTCTAAGAGACAGCACCATATAAAAACAAGTCATTCTGAATATATTGGGCTTTATAGACAAGGACCGCTTGAACATTGGATGCCTGTAGTAGTTTCTTCATGGATGCATTTTTCTTAAGTGACCCGTTACTGTGAGCGTTGTCAAGTCATTCAACTGTGGGGGCATAACAGACAAGCTAAAAACTACATCAGCTAATGGTATTGTATGTTTTCTCTTAGAAGTAATCACTAGGGATCAAGATTGGGATCTCATACAGTGGCATTGGAAGAAACTATTGCATGCATATTGTCTGATCCACAACTAGTTAACATTTATTATAGCTATACTATGCATTACTCACTTTTTCTTTGGCATACTTTGCAAACCAATTCTCTTTTAGAAGGAGGTTTCTGAAGAAGGGTCTAAGCCCGAAACGTCAGCTTTCCTACTCTTCTGATGCTGCTTGGACTGCTGTGTTCATCCAGCTCTACACCTTGTTATCTCTTTTAGAAGGAGATGTTTCTCCCTTTTTTAAAACTTTCCTTCTAAAGGGCATTAACTACTAGTGGGGTAGTCAATCCATCTCCAGTGCTCCCCAAGAAACTGTTATTGAAGTGTGATCTTTACAATAAACATCTGCAAGTTGTTTAACAACAGAGATTTTACTGCTAAATCTCAATCTTGTCTCACACACACATACAAGTTCCAACAATCATGAGCAATATTTCTGGCCTCTACCTCAAAATAGTACTGGAGCACTTACAATATTCAGACCAGTGAGGCCAAAAACTCAGCTTAGCATGAGGAAGAGATTTGGGACTTTTTTTATCAGTATGATTCTAATCAACTAAAGTGAAATAGCTTGTAGGCCTAGCTAACTGAAATTATGCAAATTCATCCTTACATCACTCACTGTGTCTCCTGCTACATTTCTGTTGTTTGCATTAAATAATGCAGAAATATGATATTAAAGGTCATGGAAATTAAAGCAGAAAATGCAATGGAGACTCAGCAAACTAGGAAGTATCTAAGTGGAAGTGTTAATATTTTCATAAAAATAAAAGAGTTTTGTGAGAATCTGGTGAAGGATCATTAATATGAAAAGTTTCTTATTGCACCAGATATGACTCACTGCAGTTAAAATAATCTCTGCTGGTTAGCACAGTGATGTCATGGTGAAGCCTGCATTGTAACCCTTCTCTATTTGCAAGAATTAGACATTCTTGCCAGTGAGAGTAAATAAATACCGCAAAATGAAAATCAGTAAGATTCTATAAAGGATGGATTATGCATCTAAGAAATTAAATATATCCCATGATATGCATGAGTAGTCCTTAATAAAGCAGATATTAAAAGTGTGTTACTTTCATATGGTTCAAAATTGGGACATTTGACATATTACATGAGATGTCATTTGGACATTAACTGCACAATACTATTTGCCTGATTCAGGGCAATGTGGATCATTTTTCTAAACTTGAGGATTGCATAATATGACCAATAAACCTAGGATATTTTCAAATTTTACAAGAATAGGCTTTGATTGAATAAGGTTTCATCACCTTCTAAAGGCAATTAGAGATTGGCAATAAATGCCCATTAATGCATTAAAAATAAGTGTTCAGTACAAGATGATTTCACCTTACTAACATGTACTCACATAAATAAGCCCATATGCAGATATAAGCTGTGCTATGACCAGCCCTTTGAATCATCCAAGCTTTTGACAACAACTGAAAGTTCAAGAAAACAATGTTGGCTTGGATGGTTAATATGGCGTACAACATCAGCCATAAATACTGGCCCATGGCAAGTTTTATATTCTTTCCCTTGTCTACACTGAGTTGATAATACAAATCAACCAGTACTTAGATTTGTTTAAAACATAACCTTATTTTGCTTGATGTTTATGTATGTATAGATCTTGATTTTAAAAATTGCAACATTTAATGATGCATCTATCTTGATTTGATATGAAAAGATTTAGGCCCTTTCTACAATTTAAGTACGTCTTACAATTAAATATGAATTATTTATCACATTCTATGTTTCTTTTTGATTCAGGAGTGCTGATATAGATTTAAAAATGAATAAGTGAATTATAATAACACTGGAAAACAAACACAAATATATGCATAGTTTTGACATTAATGGTGATTTCTTTACATATGATGATACTAATCTTTATAAAATTGATTATAGTATCCATAAAATGCTGATAGTAAGTGACAGTACATTAATTTTAGACATAAGTCAGATCTTCACTTCTTTGAGCTTACATGTGGTGGCACTGTCTTGCTTCAAAGGCAAGAAATGTAACTAGAGGAACTTTGCTATAATTTTTTAAATATAATTCACTGCTCCATCAATAACCAAATGTTGGTTTTAATTTTCTTCAGTGTTTAAGGCAAAGAACAAGGCACAGTAAACTTTGAGGCATCTTGACAAAAATTGAAAGAACTGTGGATGCTGTAAATCAGAAACAAAAACAGAAATTGCTGGGAATGCTCAGCAGGTCTGGCAGCATTTGTGAAGAGAAATCAGAGTTAATGTTTCTGGTCTGAGCTTCTGAGGAAGGGTCACTGGACATGAAATGTTAATTCTGATTTCTCTCCGCAGATCTGCCAGACATGCTCAGCTTTCCTAGCAATTTCTGCTTTTGTTTGTGTTTGAGACACCTTGGTCCATCTTAAGGAGAACATGTGTGTTTCCTACTCAAAAGAATTTCAAAATATATCATAGTGATCAAGTTAATAGAATAACAAGGATGAGGGATGTCACTGGGTACCATAGCTTGTCAATAAAAGATGTGGAGTGACCAGATTATGATAATCTTCTCTGTATAGCCAATCAAATGAAAACCATGTCACAGTGATACAATATTAATGTTTGTAGGCTATGACTTTGTTGTAATTCAAAACCTTATGTACTGAACCACACACAAAATTTGATTGAAGTATTAGTCTCTTTCTCTCTGCCAAATACACAAACACACATAAAAGGTTCACTGAAATAAGTCTGAGAAAATTTTGGTAGTGAAAGTTAAAAGGATTTGCAATATACAACATTTAAGGCAAGTTCAGCATGTAATATTGAGTTAATCTTTTTCTAAAGTTTCTCTTACATATGCTAAGTAGTGACATTGTCACATTTTTCTTGGTAAAAAAAAAATTACTTTGAGCGGCAAAATTATATTAACTATTGAGCTGACAAATAAGAATTCCTGATGCATTTTTAAACATCATTCAATTCTGTCATTTCTGGACTGCTTTCTTTGAAGATGAATTTGACATAACTTTAAAATATTGTTAAGTTGGCAAAAACGCTGTGACAAGATTAATTACATATGAGTGGCACAGCTTTAGAGATGGTCGGCTGTCAGTCATCTCTGAAGCTGAACCTATCCTATATGACATTGGTGTGTGGGAAAGAATGAATTATTTGAAGTATTATGCATAACTGCTTCAAACTAGAGGGCAATTTTTGAATGATAATGATTTAAAACATGCAGATCTATGAAAAATTATTTACTTTTTAAGTAATACTTAATAAGCAGTTTTGTATTTTTATATTAGTCTGGGGATCTTCCGGTAATAGCGAGTCGTTCGATCCACTGTACTGATTTGTAGTTCTTAACAAGGAATGTCTGTTTCTGTCCATTCACTGAATGACAGACCAATAGCTGTCTCTGGCCATGGTGCTGAAGCTCAGCGTGATAGACTTTAACTGTCACGGTTTGCCGTGATGATCACAGCATGACAGCTAATATCTGGCTACGTCCAAGGTACAGAATCACAGTACAAGAAACAAATAACTGTCACTGTCACACACTGAAACAGCAGCCAAAACAACCAATTCACAACTCTACATAAACCAATTATATTTAAAACATAGGCTAATATACAAGAAGATCTGGATAAGGTGTCTGGCATACAAATGAAGGATCTACAGATGATAATATATCTGTTTGAAGAAGTCAGGCTAGGAGCATATGCACAGTACTGCGCAGGTAGTAATGAAAAAGAGCACAGGGGAATCTTTAAATTTTGAGGAAGCTATAATTCTTTTTGATTTATGGTCTATCAATGGCATTTTAGAAGAGCTGAGAAATATCCTAGCGCAAGCACCTACTGAGGGTTTCAGTGCAGACTAAAAATAAATGGTAAAAAAAGTGAAAGATTTAAGATGGATAGTCACAGTAGGATGCACAGAAATTGGAGTATTTTGATGGTGAGGTGGTGTACAAACATAAAAGCAACTTTGAATTAATTTTGGAAAGGAATACAAATGGATTGAGCAAGCTGTAACCATAACATTCATTTTGAATCTTTTCTTAAAATCAAAGAGGTCCTAGACTATTCAAAAAAAAGGTAATGGAAATGCTGATTTTAAACTAGCATTAATATGAGTGTCCTATTGAGAAATATGGAATAAGTGACTAATTCAATTGATTAGAGGTTTCTGCATTCATCATATAATTTTAAAAATAACCTTAAGTTAATATAATAGCTTAATATTAATGAAACTTCCTCTAAAACTAACAATACCAATTGGGAATAGCATTAATACAAAACCAATCTGAAGACATTGTGTATTTGCTCCATTTTCATTCCATCTTCTTAAAAGTATTTGCAATATATTTCTAAAATTGTACCAATGAATCTAAATTTTCAATGTTAGCTCTTCTAGAAATGCTGAACTAATTTACTAACCAGACTGAGCTTCAACTATAGTCATTGCAAAATTGTTTTGTTACTATTAATTGGTTGTACTGTGTATTAGCACTTCTTTTCTTCATACTATTCACAAACAAATCCTAAATTATATTGGTTAGCCTCATTATAAAAAAATTACCTTGCCATACAGGCCAGATGGTATCATGCTTCAGTTCCAAATTTAAAGTGTGATAAATTCTATGCATGCATTAGAAATCAAATGCCCAGCCTGCAGCAAATTTTGTCTATTAATCTATTCTATAATTAAAGGCAGGTCTGTGACTTCCTTAATGAGAGTTTAATTATTTAGGGTGAGACAAAGTGGACTAAGCAGAATGTAAATTATTCAACTTCTTTACAACAAGTTATTCTCCATTTTCCAAGAATTGAGTAATAATTAGAAATGTGGGTTTGATTCCATAAAGCATGAAGTTCCATATTTATAAGTTACGTGTATGCATGATCATGCATTCAATGTTATTATGGGAATGTACACATAGCTGTAAGTTGTTATATAAAAAAAAAATCACTGTGAGATTTTACAGTGGAAATATGACTCCAGAAGGAGCTTTGATAGATGATATGTTATCACTTGGATGTAAAATTACAAACATTCAAAACTCTATCATCAAAATTATTTTAAGATTCAACTGCTCAATACTTAAATAAAAGCAAAATACTATGGATGCTGAAAATCTGAAACAAACATACAGAATGCGAGAAAAACTCAGCAGGTCTGGCTGCAACTGTGGATGGAACAACAGAGTTAACATTTTGAGTCAAATTTCAAGTTGAGCCATATAGTAACTCTTTCTCTCCCTACAATTGCTGCCAGACCTATTGAGTTTCTCCAGCATTCTCTGTGTTTATTCAATATTTAACTTTAATAAACATCATTTAGAAGCTTTTCCTATTACTGGGTTAATAATTGAACATTATCCTGAACCAACTATTGACATTGGCATCAATTAGATTATACTACAGGCCAGTTAGACATTTTTCAAAAATCAAATCTTATTGTGTATTGAAATAGCATTCAAGTTATCACACATTTAAACATCTTAGATAACCACTGTTATTCAAGAAAGATGAAGTGGTTGTAATTTACAAAGGAAAATATTATAAATTTAACTAAACAATGCTTGAACACAATCTTTTGTTTACATCCAAAAGGGAAAAAATCCAAAATATACACTACATCACAAATAGAGAAGAAAAAATGACAAATGTCATTATTGACCATGTAACCTTTTTTTTGGATGAAAAATATTTGCCTCTTCACAAACCTTAAGATAAAACTCAGCTGCAGTTAGAATAAATAAAATGTCAGAATCAGTTTGCCTTCTAGACCATCAATGACAGAAAGTTGTCCATTGACATTGTGAATGAAGTGATGTTGACCTTTAGAATGCGTCAACAATACTCATAACATCTAAACATGACAGGGAGAAATCATGCTCATAGACTAACTGAACAAGAATATCTCATGAAGGCAATGCCTATGGAATGACATGAAGATTTCAGGAATACTTCAAGATTTATGCTGATCAATAATCCAGCAAGATTCTGGAGACATTATTTGGGAGGTAATTAACAATCAACAGTAGTTTATTTCTGAAGCTGAGTAGTGAGAATTGCGAGATAAGGCAAAAGTATCAATGAGCTTGAGGGACATGACTGTCAATGATGCATCAGATACCTCTCTTTGGAAAGTAAGAATTTAATCCAATTCTTCCCAAAGATTTACCGTAATTCTTCCTAAAATTTAGTCCAATTTGTCCTCACTGTGACCCCATTATAATATTTCAAAATTGGTTTGACCATAGGTGGAGGATGGGGTGGGTGAAGGGATGGTAGCCGAGCAGGTGGGGAGCTGGTGAGCAGGGAAAGGGATAAGTTTTATCCACAGCTAGTTTGAAAGGTTTAAAGGGGTCTTGGAGCTGAAAATCACGTATGCATTTAATGATATCTTGGTATCTATCCCAGAAAGGTATTGCTAAAGTCTCCACTCAACAGGTGTCATTCATGTTTCAGAGCTCATCACCCTTGGGGTCATAACCAACAGTTAAAAATTCTGCTTTTATCTGTTATCTGAAGTTATATATTTGCCTTCTGTAAATAATTTGTTAATTTATGCACTTAAAGTTAAAATGTTTATTTTTAAAAAGAGTTGCTTAATTGTGACTATACAAGTTGATGAAAAGAACTATTCCAATTGAGCCAGATGTTCTCAGAATAGTCATGGACCCTACAAATGACCAGGGATTTGTGTTTGTCTTAAGTCCTATGCAAAGATTCCACATGAATTGCTCCAGAAGTTTGAACTTTTAACAGACCATAATCGCTGATGACTGATGCCCATTGAAGTAGTTTTTATTTTTGTGACAGAGGGCATCTGGACTCTTCCAAATTGAGTAGTTACACAGGAATTGCTGGGTGGATGTGTAACTGTCAGAAAACTATTAAATGACACCCTCCCCAATGACTCCCTCCTCCCTTTCTGATCCCTTATCGCCCTCCCGTTCCTCCCAAACTTCCACATCCTAGACTCCCCCTTACTCCCTTCAAACATCCAAGTACCTCTGATTCTCCTAATTTCATTCTGATGATTTTCCACCAAACCTCAAGTGCTTTGTTGCAAAATTCGCAACACAGCATCCAATATTTGGTGTGATTTTTCAGTCAGGTAACATGTGCTGAATAATCCTGAGCTTGTGAGGAGTTTTGCTGACAACCAATCTGTGATTAACAGTTGGGCCATGACATGGTGCAATTGCATGTACTGGCAGATATATACATTAATACCCAGATCCTGTTTTCTGCTAGCAGAAAGAACATATACTGTGCATGCTTCAACTCAAAAAATAGGTCACAGCCATTCTCTGATATGTTTCTTATGGTAATGACTTGTTGAGTTAGAGGTCACAAGGTTATATAAAGTTTGGCTATTAACTCCATGGCAATGCTTCTATCCAATCAAAGTTTCCTGCCAAAAAATCTGCACTTTCCTTACTTACAAGGTAAATGATATTTTTCCTTTATTTTGGTTTCTCTTGAAAATAATCCTGCTGAATACAAGATGAAAAACTGACAAAATGAACATTTTTTCAGCAATACCCAAAATCTGTGCTGGGAAACAACTATTTGATGATGCTTCTTTTGTGTTTGTTGGTGAGAGAAATCATGGGTTTGGTGGACAGTGTCAAAGTAACCTTGGCAACTTGCAGCAACATTATGTAGACAATATAGCCACATTGAAAGGGTAAAACTTCTAATGGTGTGGCCACTAATCAAACAAACGGTTTGGTATTGGATGGTGTAAAGTTAATTGAGCATGAGTACAGTTACACTTCTTTAGTTAAGAGGACAATATTCCATGTGTA
Source organism: Rhincodon typus (assembly GCF_021869965.1). Taxonomy (NCBI): domain Eukaryota; kingdom Metazoa; phylum Chordata; class Chondrichthyes; order Orectolobiformes; family Rhincodontidae; genus Rhincodon; species Rhincodon typus. The sequence goes on along the minus strand of NC_063332.1, from coordinate 44,638,831 downwards.
TTCTGACTTAGCCTTGTGGATTTGTTGCAGCATTGTAAAGTTAGAAGATCAGGCCTACCTAGCATTTGTTATAATTCTATGAATTTGGATGGTGATGGTTAATGTATTTCTGCTAAATGGCAGGATTGTAGCAGTGACATTTTATGTTGGAAATGGCCAAATATTTAAGAGGGTTAATAACGTCCTGTTAAAACTAACAATTATAGTACTACACTGGCAATCCAGAGGTTGTATGGCATAGATTGGTTTATGCCTACAGCTCATATTGATTGTCAATGAAAAAGAAAATTAAGCACAGTGTAAAATGGTTGCCAATTGCTATGAACAATAGTACGCACTATTTTTGACCCCCCGTGAGTTCAATGTCTATCACGAAAATGTGTAAAGCATGCGATTATGAAAGTGCCAATTAGTTTTGAAATTTGTATCTTAACGATCTTCAAGGAAGAGAATTGCTAGTCATCTCTAGTCCAATCTACATGCGCTCTTAGGCTCACATGATGTGATTGACACTTATTTTGTTTAGGGTCATGAGAAATTGATGCTGAGTTTTATCTTATTAGTCTATACATGATCTCAAAGGCAAAATAAAATAAATAGCATTAATGGCATCATGCAGTTGCATGTCTGAGCTTGGATATTGCCGAAATCTTGGTGTAGGCTGGCATGGGCCATTCCATGATCACAAGAGCTGTGAATGGAAATGAGTATTGGAGGAATAATTGTGAGGAACTCCACTCGTGACTTTACCAATGACTCATGAATAACAATGTCATTTTATGCACTATAGAGATCATTGGGCCAAAGGTGTTGTCCTGAGGAGCTCCCGAAGAAATGTTCTGTGAATGAGATGACGCATCTCAGATGTCCATGATGCTATTTACCTCTGACAATATGAATTCAGCCAGAGAATTCAGTTTTACTCAGATTCTTTTCTACTATACTTGGTCAGATGCTGTGTTGATGTTGAAGACAATTACTTGCACCTCTTCACTTGTACTCATTCCTTTCAGGATCAAATAAAAACCGAAAGAACTGCGGATGCTGTAAATCAGGAACAAAAACAGAAGTTGCTGGAAAAGCTCAGCAGGTCTGGCAGCATCTGTGAAGAAAAAGTCAGAGTTAACATTTCAGGTCTGGTGTTCTGAGGAAGGGTCACTGGACCCGAAACATTAACTCTGAGTTTTTTCTTCACAGATGCTGCCAGACCTGCTGAGCTTTTCCAGCAGCTTCTGTTTTTGTTCTTTTCAGGATCAAGCTGTGAGTAGGTCTGGAGCTAGAACCTCCTAAACTGAGCATTAGTGACTGGGTTACTGGTAATTATATGTCACTTCATATTGTTATTGTTTACTTTCCCCACTATTTTGCCATTGGTGGGAGAGGGTTGACAATGCAGTAATTAACTATGTTAGATTTCTCCCATTCTTGGTAGGCAAGGCAACAAATGGGGAATTTTCCATGATGCTGGTGATTATTAAGTGTCATAACTGATTTGACGCAATTTAATCATGCTGTTTGATTGGATAGATGTGACGTTTTCATATGTGGGAAATACTAAACTAGGGACCAGAAAAAGAAGACAATATCTGCACCCCATGAATTGACTTAAAAAAAATCCAATGAAGGATTTAGGAGAATCTTCTTTATTCAGAGAGTGGTGAGAATGTGGAACTCAACACAATAAGAAACAATTGAAACAATGGTATAAAGGTATTTCAGACAAACTAGATAAGTTTAAAGGAAGAAAGGAACAGAAGGCTATGCTGATAGGATGGGACAAAGTCAGAAGTTACACAACACCAGGTTATATTCCAACAGGTTTATTTGAAATCATACAAGTTTTTGGAGTGCAGCCACTTCGTCAGGTGCAGTGAGGAGCAGAGCATGCAGACTCAGAGTTTATAGGCAGACAGATCATGGTCATGCAACTCCAGTCATTTAGTTTGTCACCAGCACCACCTTATTTTTAATTTTTTGTAATTATCTCTCTGCCTCACTTAATCAGATTATAGGTCATCCTTTCGCTGGTCATTCAGCTGTTGACACGTTACTCACGGTCTAACACTCTTGGTCACCTGTAGAGACTTATCATCTGACACTCCACTCACACCAATTGTATGATCTTTGTATCTCTCTGTACTTGATCTCTCTGCTTGTAAACTCTGGCTCTGCTATCTCAGTGCACCTGACAAATGGGTTGCGCTCCGAAAGCTTGTGTCATTTCAAATAAACCTGTTGGGCTATAACCTGGTGTCATGTGACTTCTGACTTTGTCCACCCCAGTCCAACACCAGCACCTTCACATCACTGAAAGGATGGGATGAAGTAAACAGAATGGGTGGAGGCTTGTGTGGCACACAAGCACTTACATCACTGTATAGCTTGTTTCTGTGTGGAAATTCTATTTGGAGTTGGTGACTACAAGTGTCCTAATAACACTAGTTTGTGCAATGTACAGGGATCACATAGGCTGCATAACCAACAATTCCTTTAAGATTTGTGGTAAAAATAACCCATGGTAATATTGAAGGGACCATAGAATGCAACAAATGGTCATGCATAGCAAAGAGAAATCATAGGGAACATTGTCTGTAATCTCCTCATTTTAAGAACAAAAATGACTTCATAAATAACTTCCAAACTAGTGGCTTATGAACTTATGAAAAGTATATTTACCTTTATTGAAAGAATTTATTTATTATATAATATATTTTCAGTTTATTATTTTTTATTAAATGAAAGCTTTTTCTATTCAGTCATTGTTTTATTCTTAAATAAATGAGTAGGATCAATAGTGATGTTTCCTGTAATTTATCTTTGCTATGCATGTATTTGTTGCACTGTATGGTCCCTAGAAGATTAGTGGGGGCTACGCATGCACACACCTTAAAGGGAATGTTGGCTGTGCATAGTCTGTTTGATCCCTGTACTTCGCACAGCATGCTCGCTCTAAGGTTTCTGAATGTTTGCACACTTGCACAGCTTAGAGGGAACATTGATTACTAGTATATTGACAATTTCTTCCTGATCCATTTTAATAGGGATTCACAACAGCACTGAAAAAATAAACTTCAGTCAGTTTGAGAGAATTTTCTTTTTTAATATGTCAAGGGAATTCACTTTCAAAGATTCTGACATTGAGGACGAGCAGACTTCAAGCTGTTAGTGTTCTTTGTTTTGGCACGTCAGATATAAAACAATTTAGAGATATTTCAGGCTGGGTGTGTTGTTAACAAATGTTGACTGCTCGATGAGTTCAGCTCTGATAAAATAAATTGCTGTTGACATTGATATTTCAGAGGTATGCAGTGCACCTGTGATTACAACAGAATTAGGAACTGTCATAAATGTAGCTTTTGAAAATCATTCACATGGCTTTTTAAAGTGATGGCAACATCGTGAATGAGATTGCAGGCTGGTAGAAGTCATTTAAGTATCTAAAAATTGATTTCCCCAAAGTATTTTTGAACAGAATTGAATCAAGCTATAGCTCTCAGATAGGGATAGCTTGACCTATATTTGCACAACTCACCCCTGACAGAGGATATAAGGGTTTGGGCCTGTGCAATAAAGTGGAATTAATTGTCAATATGCCACTAAGTCGCACAGCAGCTGTATAGGTGTGCAGATCTATCCCTGGAGAAATGAATACTGGCCAGTATCTCTCAGTATTTTCCTATCAGATGCTAACAAGCATTGTATTCTGTTGAGGTTTTATTATTTGCTTCAGAGTCCTGGAGCAAAATTAATCTTCTGTTTGCAGCAATCATTTGGTTTACTGTTGGGCAGTGAATACAGATGTCCTAAACAGTAGCCATTTAGGACTAAAACCATGAAGGCTCAAGTGATTTAGATGTATTTATTAGAGTAGCAAAGGCTGCTAACATCACTAGGCTGCTATATATTTGTCAGCTCACTAAAAGGTATCACTGTAATAACTTGCAAATGATATCATAATGGATTTGCATTGCTGGCAGATTCAGCTTTTTAAAAAAATATCATCCAACCTAGTTTAATAGATACTCACTGTTCAGACAAATGAAAATGTTAACAAATATCAATCTAAATGCTTGCATAGTACAACCATCAGACTTCAAATCACATGATTGTCATCAAATCACAGTCTTAAGTGTTTTTCAAACACTTCTTGCATTGACCAATTCTTAATGGAGTCACAAGATGGACCTCTCATTAAGCTGCTTGATGCTGTCTAAAAAAGCATGAAAACTGAACAAAATTAGACTGAGCTATCCCACACATCATAACTATGCTCCACATCAACAATTATATTTCTTTCCAGGCACCTACAGCAAGGATCCTTAGCTTGGATTATCTCATTAGCTTGGGTGGTGAAAGAAGTGGCATGATGGACAGCAAAGGAAAGAAAAAAAAACAAAAATGTACAGCAAATGCATTTACTTCCAAAAGAAAAGCCAGCTTATCTGATCGGTTGACATAGGAGGGAAGTTATAAGGTCAGTCTGTAGTTCTGCCATGATATCCTGAACAGGAAAGGCACTGATTTGATTACCGTTTGCTGGTATATTTCTGGATGACCGTCAGTTAAAGAAATTGCAGGCAGTCTCACTTTATTCCTTGTTTTATTTTCTAAAGTCTTAACCTATTTGTTGACCAACAACATACTGCATTAGCTTGGCGTTTGTGAATCAATACAAAAGGAATTCTGTTGCTCTTCACAACACAAAGCAACATTTAATCTGTGAGAACAGGAGTGTTTGGAATGTAACAACAACCATTTCAATAACTTCAGCCTCATCTTATTTATTAAGTGGAGCAGAAATTCTTCACTACGTCATTGCCTCGTCTGTTTTGATTCCGAATAAACTGAAAATGGTACCTATGTCAATTTGAAATTGGACCATAAAGAAAATGAATTTCTGTTGCTTCCTAACTGATGGAGATTGGATGTTAATTTTATTAGCTTGGACAGACTTGGATTTGCTTTGCATTGAGGAAAAGATATGTTAAGTGCATCAACAGATCAAGAAAAAAGTAAAGCAATAAACCTCATTGTTCTGAAATCCTACAAGCACTGCTGTCCTGGTAATGGGACATATTATGGTGTGCTAGAACTATAGGTGGTAGAATACTGGGCCCTGCGGTACTAACCTTCTCTACACAAAAATGGGAGCGAAAAGCACAGTTTTGCTGAACTATGTCCAATGCTCAGTACATATGATGCTATTTTAGGTAAGGCAATATTTAGGCATCTTGGAAGGCCACTCAGAACAGGAGTTGCAAATGTTACTGGAGGCCTAATGCCTGTTTGGCAAGCTTGACCATGTTCAGATGCTCAGCTTTTGTCTCCTTCTGCAATCTAACACCTGTGGTTCTTAAAGGGACCACTAGAGGCCTCCAAGAGAACATTGACAATGTTTTTGCTCTCACCTGAATTGTGCAGCCAGGAAGAGCTCAGATTCAACTCCTTGTATTTGCTTTCTTCCATTAAATCCCACTTCTTGACATATCTGAAGTTTTCTGCCCATGTCATGGCTCACTAAAATTAGTCCACAGCACAATAATAATTTGTTTTTGGATCTATGCTGAGGTGTCCAGCACCTGTCACTCGTATTGACTGAGTCAAGACCTTTCACCCAGAAAGAAGTGTTGCTCATGCATAGAATTTTTCAAAAAAAAGGCCATTTGTCCCAATTGTAACCATGCTCACTTTCCATTGGAACTATCTATTTATTTTCATGTGTTTATCCTTTTTAAAAAATAGTTATATACTTATTTATATAGAATCAGTTTACGACATAAGAGGGTCTTCAGTTCATTTGCCTCCTATGCTCACTTGTTTCACTTTCCTTCTTAACTCTGAATTCAATTTGTCCACAATAACCTGTCTAGTTCTATTTTCAAATCTTTTCTTATCCCATCAATCATGCTCATAAACTGTTTTAAATACAAGATATTCTTTTCATAAAAAACTCTTGTATTTCTATTTTCTTCTGTTGTTTTTAAACTAACACAATTTCTTGTATTTAAATTCTGTGTACAGCAGAAAAGAACTTCCTTGAATCTTATTTGTTCAAGCATTTCTTAATTATATTTACTCTCTCATATTCTCTCAGTCTTTTTAAGACAGAAAAAGAACCCCAGAGTAGACAAACTTCCCTTATTTGTTCCTTCAGGAATGAGCTATGTAGCTTTCTCTTTATCCCTTCCAATAACAGTACTGTCCTAACCAGGAAATTTCCAAGTTTACTTTAATCTTAAAGGGTGACACAAATGGTGATATTAGAGGTGAGGGAACCAGATCCACTTCTTTGAACCTTGCTCATGACAAGAATAGATGGGAAAGAAGTCCATAAGTTTATCTTACTTTCCAGCAATCTTTTTGCCAATCTTTTCCAAAGGAAAAAGACAAAGGAAAGACTTGCATTCATATAGTGCTTTCCATGACCACTGGATGTTTCAAAGTGCTTCACAGTGAATAAATATTTTTGAAGTGTAGTCACTATTCTAAGGGATGAAATATGATGAGCAATTTGCACACACACTACCACAAACAGTAATGTGACGATGACCAGCTAATGAGTTCTATGATGTTGATTGAGAGATAGATGTTGACCAGGATATTATGGATGACCACAATGTTTTATTTTTCAAAATAGTGCAATTTTTAAAAATATATTGCCTGAGGGCAGACTGGATCTGTTTAATGTTTCATACAAAAGATGTCATATAAAACAGCGCAGTTTCCCCTCAGAACTGGACTGGAGTGTCAGCTTTGATTTTTGAGTTCAAGTCCTGAGTAGTAATTAAACCCAGAATCTTTTGACTCAGGTTTTTCTCTTAAAATCAAGCCAGTTTCTCGTTAATTATATGCAGGTAATGTTATATGTACAATATCAAACAAAATAATCAAGTGTTCAATAATCTAACAGTCCTGACAAATGTCACCGTCTCATTTAAGAAAGAACAGCTGAGTATCTGTGCTCTCGATCGATAGAAAATTATTTTGGGAAAGCAAAGATAGACGGATGAGGCTGTAGCATTAATGATTGTGAGTTTTTTTTATAATTATGAATAAAATTGTAACTTTTTAAATGACTTAAGAGCTTTAATTCCAGCTAAAAAAAATCAACAATGTCCTCTGAGAATATTGCTGGGATATATGTCCATGTGCTACAGCCATTCTTTTCATATGTCACCAAAATACCCTACTCTTCATGCATAACTTTCTAATATTTGAAATATATTCTACCATTCATGGCTCATTCTGTTCTCTTTGAATATCTGCTCACGTGTACTTTGCAGCACAAATCATTGGACAATGCCCATGATTTCACTTTTCAAAGCCAGTGAACATTCACCTAAAGAATCAAAAATAAAATACTGCAGATGCTGAAATAAAAACAGAATCCTGAATACAGCAGCAAAAAGCACTTATTGCTATTCTCTTGCTGGGTCTGCCCGATAAAACTCTTGATCATTAATTGATGTAAACACGTCAAGTAAGTTTGCTGACAGAACCAAAGTGGCTAATGTAAATTTGAAACTGCATTCTCAGAATAAAACTACTATTATAAAAACCAAAAGAACTGTGGATGCTGTAAATCAGGAACAAAAACAAAGTTGCTGGAAAAGCTCAGCAGATCTGGAAGCACCTGTGGAGGAGAAAACAAAGTTAACGTTTTGGGTCTGGTGACCCTTCCTCAGAACTGAGTTCTCAGTTCTGAGGAAGGATCACCGGACCCGAAACGTTAACTCTGTTTTCTCCTCCACAG